>NC_065447.1:184608212-184965670 GCF_917563875.1 Diabrotica virgifera virgifera | reverse complement strand
TTTCCGAGTTATGAGGGGAAAATAGTGACAGTTGTAGCATAATTATTTAATTATTGAATTGTCTCGTTTTTTATTAGTTTTACAACAAATATATACCTATACAGAAATGAAGAGAATTAAATTTTGTACAATTTTGATGCCATTCATTTTTTTCATAAAATCAATATTTAAGGTAGTGCGTATGTGGTAAAGGTGCGAGCGTAAGACCTGATTGATTTTGTAGCAATTGTTTTTGTTCAATATCTCCGCCATTTTCAACTTTTCGACTAAAAGTGTAAGAACTGAAATTGTTGCAATTACGATTTACTACAATTTTTCGAGAGAACCAGTGGCGGATCTACAAGGGGGGGGGGAAATGGGAAAATTCCCCCCAACAGGGTTTAAAATTAAAAAAAATGTTGAAACATCACGATATATTAGCTGACATAAAACTTAAAATATCGACCGACAAATTCAACCAATAAAACCCGCTAGTTAATAAAATTAAGTGAACTTAATGCATATAATCTCTTTTTATGTCTTTTATATACTTAGTTTGGTTGACGTTTCATTGGAAGTTTCAAAAATTGTATAAAATATAATTCTCTTTATTTTTGTTTATGTACAATTATGTCGTAAAGTTAATAATAAATGAGACAATTAAATAATTATGCTTCCCCTCCGCTTCCATTATTCTCCCCCTTAAATCGGAGAATATTGATCGTATAAAAAAAATTGTGCCAAAGAAATTATAGAAAATTGCATTTCCAACAATTTTCTTTCCCACCATTATGTCGAAAAGTTGAAAATGGCGGAGATATTAAGCAACAACAGTTCTCATTTAAAATCAATATGGCGGCTAATGCAACCGCGGAATTCAGTCGAGATTTTAAATTTACACTACTATTGATCTCTCCTAAAGGATATAATTATAAAATTTGGGGCAGCTCGGAAACAAAATTCAATTCACTAATTATGCTCCCCCACAACTTTTTACTATTTTCCCATGTAACTTGGAAAATATCAACCGCATGAAAAAAAAAAGAAATTGTAGGAAATTATATTTTGAACAATTTTAGTTGAAAATGGCGTAGATATTGAACAAAAACAATTGCTATAAAATCAATCCGGTCTTACGCTCGCGCCATTACCGCATACGTACTACCTTAAATATTAATTTTAGCAAAAAAATGAAACATCAAAATTGTGTAGAATTTAATTATCTTCATTTTTGTATAGGTGCATATTTGTTGTAGAACTAATAATAAACGAGATAATTCAATAATTCAATAATTATGCTCCAACTGTCACTATTTTCCCCTCATAACTCGGAAAATATCAACCGCACGGAAAAAATTATAATAAATGAAATTATAGAAAATCGCATTTTCAACAATTTCAGTTTGTACACTTTTTGCCAAAAAATTGAAAATGGCGGAGATATTGAGCAAAAACCGTTCTCGTTTAAAATCAAGATGGCGGCTAACGCAACGGTGGAATTCAGTCGAGATTTTAAATTTATACTAATATTAACCCTCCCTAAAGATTAGAAAAATAAAATTTGGGGCAGCTCCTAATGCAAGGTTAGGCCTGTTATTCGTCTAACCCGACTGGACTATATAGGGTGAGGCAGATAACTGGCCTATTAGAAATATCTCGAGAACTAAAGGCAACAGAATCATGAAAATTGGAATAAAGGTTTTTTGAAGGACGATCTATTAAATGAAAATATTTTCATCTCTTTGCAACTTCCGGTTATACCGGAAGTTGCTTATAACTTGGTTTTTTTAAATGGGACACCCTATATATTTTTACATTTTTGGATTCTCTTCGATGTCTTCTTTTTTAAAATATAAGGTTTTGTAATATTATACAGGGTATTTTAAAAGATAATTACGTTTTTTTATTAATTTCGTAGCAAAATTCACACCCTGTAGAATTGTAGTAGTTTGACATCTAAAACTCTACTTACGTTCAAATGATTTTTAATATACTCTACTATTGTTAAGAATCATTAGTATAGCTAAATTTTTAATTTTAGTATACAGGGTTGGTCGAAACTCGGAATGAGTATTTTCTGAGTTTTCTTAAATGGAACACCCTGTATTTTTGTATTGTAGTGAAATGATATTTTATAGTACTTTTTTATTTCTTAAGCATTCCCTATACCTAACTGCTTTAATTTGTGAGTTATTGGTGATTCAAGCTAAACATTAATTGCAACAAAAAATACGTAAAATTTTATTAGGTTGGCCGTGAAAATACTCAATCCCAAATAATTTTTCCGAAATAAATACATATTAATCCAGACTGGTCCTTAAAATTACCAATAATGGTTTAGCTATCGAAATACCTTCTTAGTTAAGATTGTTGGCGCGATTAACAATTAAGCACAAATTAAAGCAGTTAGGTATAGGGAATGCTTAAGAAATAAAAAATTACCATAAAATATCATTTCATTACAATACTAAAATACAGGGTGTTCCATTTAAGAAAACTCAGAAAATACTCATTCCGAGTTTCGACCAACCCTGTATACTAAAATTAAAAATTTAGCTATACTAATGATTCTTAACAATAGTAGAGTATATTAAAAATCATTTGAACGTAAGTAGAGTTTTAGATGTCAAACTACTACAATTCTACAGGGTGTGAATGTTGCTACGAAATTAATAAAAAAACGTAATTATCTTTTAAAATACCCTGTATAATATTACAAAACCTTATATTTTAAGAAAGAAGACATCGAAGAGAATCCAAAAATGTAAAAATATACAGGGTGTCCCATTTAAAAAAACGAAGTTATAAGCAACTTCCGGTATAACCGGAAGTTGCAAAGAGATGAAAATATTTTCATTTAATAGATCATCCTTCAAAACCCCCTAATTCCAATTTTCATGATTCTGTTGCCTTTAGTTCTCGAGATATTTCTAATAGGCCAGTTATCTGCCTCACCCTGTATATATTATTATCGTGAAATATTTGTGGTCTTTTGTAACAGCTGTCATCATCCAACCAATTTACGTCCACTGCTGGACATAGGTCTCCCCAATTGTTTCCACACTTCACGGTTTTGTGCTGATTGTTGCCAGTTTTTACTAATCCGCCTGATATCATCTGTCCATCGTGTAGGCGGCCTTCCTCTACTGCGTTTATCTTCTCTTGGTCTCCATTCCATCAGCTTTCGTGTCCATCTTGAATCTTTCAGCCTGGCGACGTGTCCTACCCAGTTCCATTTGAGCCTGGTGATACGTTCTATAACATCTGCGACACTGGTTCTTTGTCTGAGATCTTCATTTCTTATTTTATCCCGTAGGGTTACACCTAGCATGGATCTTTCCATACGCCTTTGAGCAACCCGCATTTTCGACGCTGTTGCCTTGGTTAGAGTCAGTGTCTGTGCTCCATATGTCATTACCGGCAGCATACATTGATCAAACACTTGTCTTTTTAAACCGATCGGTATACTTCTCCTAAATATGTTTCTCAGAGCTCCGTAGGCTGCCCAAGCAAGAGTTAGTCTTCTTTTTATTTCGCATGTTTGGTTATCTCTGCCAATTCTAATTTCATGACCCAAGTAAATGTACTTTTCCACTAGTTCTACTTCTGGTTCACGTATAATCATCTGTCCGCTAGGAATCAGATTAGTCATAATTTAGTTTTAGAAAAGTTCATTTTCAGCCATATTTTCCAGCAGATAGCGTCTAACTCATTTAGCATTTCCTTTACTTCTCCTAGGTCATCAGTTATAAGGACTATGTCACTGCA
Source organism: Diabrotica virgifera virgifera (assembly GCF_917563875.1). NCBI lineage: Eukaryota > Metazoa > Arthropoda > Insecta > Coleoptera > Chrysomelidae > Diabrotica > Diabrotica virgifera. The sequence goes on along the minus strand of NC_065447.1, from coordinate 184,961,923 downwards.
AAACGAAGAAATTAACTTTTCTCCATCTATTGTGATCCCTTTATTGTCCAAGTTGAGCATCTTAGAGGCATATTCCAGAACAGTTATGAATAGTTTTGGCGAGAGTGTGTCACCTTGTCTTACGCCACGTTCTATGCTTATTTGTTAGGTTTTATCACAGCTTTTAACAGCTGTGTATAAGTCATCATAAAACTGTTTTATTTCTTCCTCGATATGATCTGATGTTGTTACATATTAAGGATGTTATCTATATTTTGAGCTTAAGAATGAAAAACGTAGTTTATGACTAAAAAAGAGATTACCATGTTTAAAAATATTTTCTTTTATGACGTTCCACTTTGAGATGCCTATGAACTCCAATGCAACATGAGAGCCAGACCTCTAAGAAATTGATGCTTTGACCTGAATTTGTAAACTTACTGTAAACAACTATAGAAGCTTCGTTTCTCCAAAGTTTTCTATGGCGAGCGGTATGCACTTATGAACTTTATGTATAAATTAATCGACTAGGAAATTAACAAAGGGTGACATAAAAATGAGAAACTCTTGAATAAAATTGATGCTTCTCAAGAGTGAAAAAGAAAATTCATTCAACTTACCAGTATATTTATTAAGCTCCAAAGTTTATTACATTGCTAAATTATTATACATATACCTAATCCAGTGCTCAAAATTACCTCTGTTGTTAATTTGATGGTATCCTCAACAATGGTAGAATGCGTCTCTTATATTTCTTGATGTTTCTCTAGAAATTAGTATGGATTCATTGCTAATTCTTGGCCTTAGCTTTGCAACACTTGTTGGTTTAGCTTTATAAATTCTACTTTTCAAGTATCTTCATTAAAAATAATTATAAGGATTCAAATCGGGTGAACAAAGAGGTCATTCAATACTACCTAATTTATCAATCCATAGTCCGGGAAATGTCTAAGTAACGCCGATCATTTACACCAAAATGAGCTGGAGCTATGTATATTTGAATCTATATCTCATTAAAATTGGCCTCAAACAGTTTTAACATCAAACAAAGCATGAAAAAAGCTCAAAAATCTTAACTTTTTGGCGACAGTGTTTAGTTAAGAATATAATATGGTATTTCTTGTTACGCACAAAATATGGTAATCTGGTATTTCGTGTTAAGCACAAAATCATTATTGGCCACTTTTCATTTATAATATTTTTCTTTCCTTTTATCGAGTCCAGTTTTGGTGAACTATACCTCAATTATTTTTTAACCTAATAAACATTTGAAAAAATCAAAATACAGCATATTTTTCCTTTAAAATTCTCTTTAGAGGGAATAATTTACGGACATGTCCATATTAGTCCATATTAGGATAAACTAAACCAGTTCAGTGCAGTTCTTGTCAATCCGTATAACATAACATAATATACAGGGTGTAACAAAAATGCAGGTCATAAATTAAATCATATATTCTGGGACCAAAAACAGTTCAATTGAACCTAACTTACCTTAGTACAAATGTACACATAAAAAAAGTTACAGCCTTTGAAGTTATAAAATGAAAATCGATTTTTTTCAATATATCGAAAACTATTAGAGATTTTTTATCGAGAATGGACATGTGGAATTCTTAAGGCAGGAATATCTTAAAAAACGTTATAGTGAAATTTGTGCACCCCATGAAAATTTTTATGGTGGTTTTGTTCCCTTAAGCCCCCCCCCCCCAAACGGTTGTGTACGTTCCAATTAAATCATCATTGTACTACCATTAGTTAAACACATTATTTTTAAAAAAATGTTGCTTTTTAGTACTTTTTCGATAAGCCAGTGTTTATCGAGATATTTTGAATATTTGCCGAATCCACCACATATTTGTATATGGTAAAATACGATTAGTAGTATGGTATAGTTAGACCCAAACCCAGACATCCAAAGTGAAAGTTATCCTCCAACACCAAATTGTTCTATATGGTCCACATAATGTTCAGAAAAAAGTCACACCATTTTGAGCGTCGGGTTTGGGGGGAGAGGGGGGAGAAATATGTAATTTCGTAGTTTTTTAAGTTTTTCGTCAATATTTCTAAAACTATGCGGTTTAGCATGAAGAACCCTCTATACAAAATTGTTCTACATTAAATTTTAAATAAAAAAGGCCCGATGCATAACCCTTCTAAAATGAACGGTTCCAAAGTTACGGATGTAATATAGTATAATTGGTCCAAAAAAAGGCCTAACCCAGACATCCAAAGTAAAAGTTTTCCTTCAACACCAAATTGTTCTGTATGGTCCACATATTATTCAGTAAAAAGTTACACCATTTTGAGCGTCCCGTTTGGGGGGAAGATGGAGGAAAAATCGGTAAATTAGTTGTTTTTTTGCGTTTTTCGTCAATATTTCTAAAACTATGCTTTGGCGTAAAGAATGTTCTATAGAAGAATGTTCTACATAAAATTTAAAACAAAAAAGGTTTATACATAATTGTCATAAAATCAACGGTTCCAGAGTTACAGAGGGTGAAAAGTGGAGGTTTTCGATATTTTTTATATTTATCGATTTCTCCCCCTCTCCCCTCCAAACCCGGCGCTCAAAATGGTGTGACTTTTTTCTGAACATTATGGGGACCATATAGAACAAGTTGGTGTTGGAGGATAACTTTCACTTTGGATGTCTGGGTTTTTGGTATAGTTATACCATACATTGCCCAAAAAATATAAAAAGTATCAAAAACCTCGAATTTTCACCCTCCGTAACTCTGGAACCATTGATTTTATAACAATTATGTATACAACATTTTTTGTTTTAAATTTCATGTAGGACATTTTTTTATATAACATTGTTTACGCTAAAGCATAGTTTTAGAAATATTGACGAAAAACGTAAAAAAACTACTAATTTACCGACTTCTCCCCCGTCTGCCCTCCAAACCGGACGCTCAAAATGGTGTAACTTTTTACTGAACAATATGTGGACCATGCAGAACAATTTGGTGTTGGAGGAAAACTTTTACTTTGGATGTTTGGGTTAGGCCTTTTTTTGGACCAGTTATAATATACTACCTCCGTAACTTTGGAACCATTCATTTTAGAAAGATTATGAATAGTACCTTTTTTATTTCAAATTGAATGTAGAACAATTTTGTATAGAGGGTTGTTCATGCTAAACCTCATAGTTTTAGAAATATTGACGAAAAACGTAAAAAACTACGAATTTACTGACTTCTCCCCCCTCTCCACCCCAAACCCGACGCTCAAAATGGTGTGACTTTTTTCTGGACATTGTGTGGACCATATAGAACAATTTGGTGTTGAAGGATAACTTTCACTTTGGATGTCTGGGTTATGCCATCTTTTGGATCAACTATACTATACTATAGGGCTTTTCATCGACTGTCATTTGTTTCGAGCTTCTGTCATGTGTCACATAATATTAATATATCTACGCCATACGTCTTTGGTTTGTATCATTCCAGATACCAATAACGTATGACGTAGATATATTAATATTATGTGACACATGACAGAAGCTCGAAACAAATGACTGTGAATGAAAAGCCCTATTCGCGGTGTGCAAGTACTTGGAAGGGAAACGAGAAACGACCGTGCGCGAGTCGCGGAGAAATATTGCAACTATCTTAAATAATTTATATTGTCACTTGAAATTGTCAAATTGACGTATATTTCATACCTTCTGTCATTGAAGCAGAAAAATTATATATTACTCCACAATATTGATATGATATGCAAATATTATATAAAGGTAAATTTAATTAATTGTATTTTGCTTGCAGTACTGCATTTTAATAACTAATTTTATTTACTACATACAATTGTTTACGTTTTGATAACATAACCTAAATCTTATTTTTTCTTCTTATTATTTTTTTGGGCTATGGCCTTGACAATTATCCAGTAACCAGGACTAATATAATTGGACAATATAATTAAAAGTGCGAATAAAGTTGCAGAGCGTAGAAATAGGGGTCGCTTTGCCGAACTTTCACGGTCCCAATAGATAGAGAGACCTGTTAATATGTACCTATCTGAAAATTTATTTATAATTTACATTTTTAGGTACATTTTAAAACGTATTAAAAGAGAAGCCACATCTCGATAAAAGGTCGCTTATCTAAAAAATACTAAAAGTCAAAAAAGTTTTAAAAATAATGTGTTTAACTAATGGTACTACAATAATAGTTTAATGGTAACGCACACAAACATTTGGGGGGTTTAACGGAACAAAACCCCCATACAATTTGTATGTAAACATATTAAAAAGAAGCCGCATCTCGATAAAAACTGGCTTAACGAAAAAATACTAAGAGGCAAAAAAGTTTTAAAAACATTCTGTTTAACTAATTGTATCACAATAATAATTTAATTGGAACGTACACAAAAGTTTGGGGGGGTTTAAGGGAACAAAACCTAATAAAATTTTTATGGGGTTTACAAATTTCACTGGTATTTTTTTATAAGACGCTCCTGCCATAAGAATGCCACGTATGTTCAGTTTCAGTAAAAAATCTTTAATAGTTTTCGATATATTGAAAAACATCGTTTTTCATTTTGTAACTTCAAAGGGCTGTAACTTTTTTTAGGTGCACATTTGGACTAAGGTAAGTTGGGTTTAATCGAACTATTTTTAGTCCCAAAATATGTATTTTATTTTATTACCTGTATTTTTGTTACCACTGTATAATTAACGCAACTCCTATTTGGTTGGTCTTGTAGATAAATACCTATATAAATCGGCATTTACATACACAATTTGAAAATAATCCTCCCCTTCGTATGTTATTTACACAAACATATCTTTCAAAATCCTATTATTTCTGCAAAAAATACAGGACTAGTTAACAATGCACCATTGAAATTGATGTAAACTTAGGAGTGTTTGTATAGGTAGACAAACATACGTACATATATATCGGCAGACAGGGTTGTAATGGAATATAAAGCAATGATAAGACCTGTCACAACATATGCAGCGGAAACAGCAGGAGCATAAATGGAACAACACACTTGATAAGAGCACCAGAAATGAAAACTCTTAGAACAATGCTCGATAAAACAATAAGGGATGAAATTAGAACTTGCGATAAGAGATGTGTGTATTCGACTTCAAATTGAAATGGAACACAATTGACCAGTTTTGTAAGTTTTTAACAATTGTAAAAACGAATCAATTCAATAGGATTTTCTAGCTGTTATTCATTAAAATATTTCTATTGCTAGATTTGTTGATTTCGACAACTTGATTATTGATATCGGTTCAAATTTGTTAATAAGAGCTCCGATATATAGAATGTTTATTGGATTTGAGTGGCACTTGAAGAAAATTAATTTCATAACGTATTATGTAGCTCCAAAATGTTTTGTGAAGGAAATATATTTAATAAATACGGCAGGAATGCAATGCTGATGCATTATTTCGTTTTTAAGTGGATTGCAAATATGTAAATATCTGGTAAATTTTTATAAGTTTGGAGATTAAAAATGTATATTTAGTTTGAGTTTTAAATATCGTTAATTCATCTTTTTGTAACAGAGAAAGTTTGGACATCTTGGCTATTAGTGCATCCTATGTAACGCACAGCTGAATCTTATGTTTGTGCGTCACAGTGTTGCCATGCCATTTCTTTAATAATTTCAAACAATGTTAAATGTACCTACAAGAACAATAGATTAAGAACGTTTACTTCTCCGTCATTATACTAGGTAGAATGACAAATGAGGTGTCAAATGAAAGCTTATAATCCAAGGATAGTACTAAAGGTGAAAAATTAGACCTAGATTGTCTGTCCCTCAAAAAATAAGCGTTACATTGTGGATTTCTAATGTCGACATTAAAAGTTGCATTATTTTTTTTCTATAAAACGTTTTGATCTAAAACTTACCAGAAAACTTCTCTGTACTCTCTACTTTCAAATAAACGTAATTAAGAAGCTAAATTTTAAACTTCGTCACACAACTTTTGCGATTAAACTTTGCAATGCACAAATCCGCACCTTTTTCTTTGAAAAATTCATAACCTTTATCGTGGATAAGAATAAAAACTTGAAGCAAGTACCTTTGTCTTCAGAAATGTTAGAGCTATATACTGTAAAAATTTCAGAAAAAAATATTAAAATGGAACAGAGTTGCGGTGAGGTAAACGCAAAAAACGTGATTTCATTTTTTTTATATATAGGTTAAAATTGCGATTTTGACAATTTTCCCCCACATAAAATTCAAAATAAACCTCATTTTCGTTTTCAGCACCCTCGAAAATATAAAGTATGAATAAAATTAGCCATTCACCCCTCCGTGGTCAGTATCTAAAAAACTAAGCGCTTTTTTGAAGGTGTCCCGCTCGTGTATAATATCACAAAAAATTGTAACGTGATAGTATGAAAAAATAGAGGATACGGCAACGGTGTTACAAGTGATGGTCGGATTCAATGCCAAAATCTACACAGACATATTATGGTGCACTAATATCCAAGATGTCCGAAAGTTTGATGAAACAGTGTCTCATGTGCTATTATTCATCACATCTAATTACCGTGTAATAATAATAAGGAATCAGATGGCGTGTGTAATCAACACCTCGAGTGAAGATAACAATCTTCTTCTTCTTCTTCTTCTTCTTTCTTTCTTCTTCTTCTTTTTCTTCTTCTTCTTCTTCTTCGTCTTCTTTTCTTCTTCTTCTTCTTCTTGATGTGCCTATCCGTGACGAATGTTATAAAAATTATAAAAATGCCACAGGGAAATAGCTTCAGAACAACGTAGAGTTGACCTTCTGTTATCTTTTTCTTGCTAATAATAATAAGCTTTGTCTTCTTTACGCTTATATTGAGTCCATATTGTGGACCGTAATACATGATTTTGTTCATAAGTATTTGTAGCTCTTCTAGATTGGTCGCAAATAATATGGTATCATCTGCATATTATCTGATATTAAGCACCAGAAATGAAAACTCTTAGAACAATGCTCGATAAAACAATAAGGGATGAAATTAGAACTTGCGATAAAAGATGTGTGTATACGACTTCGAAATGAAATGGAACACAATTGACCAGTTTTGTAAGTTTTTAACAATTGCAAAATTTTAAACTACGAATCAATTTAATAGAATTTCCCAGCGGTTTTTCATTAAGATATTATTATTGTTTAGATTTATATGCTTCGACAACTTTTATTATTGATATCGGTTCAAATTTGTTTATAAGAGCTTCGATATACTATACGATGTTTATTGGATTTTATTGGCACTTGATGAAAATTATTATCAATGTAGCACCGAAAAATATATTGCTTTAAACGTGAATTAAATATATTAAAATAATTTTTTTCGTTTCTAAGTGCATGGCAAATAGATATAATATGGTATATTTTTATGAATTTGAATATTAAGTGTAAATATCCCATGAAATTAATGGGTATACATCAAAATCCCGACAGCCAAAATCCCGACGGTCAAAATACCGACACGCCAGAATCCCGACAAGCCAAAATCCCGACAGGCCAAAATCCCGACACGCCAGAATCCCGACGGGTTTGATAAGTTCCTTTTTAACATATAATTACATTTATTTTTGGTTTTTTGTTTATGGCTATCTGGTTTTTATTTTTTGTTACTACACAAAAGTATTTACCATTTAATATAAACTAATTTTCTAATGGGTATATGAATTAAATCATTATTTTTGCCATTATATATAGTCCAATAATATATGTATAATCAAATCCTGAATTCAAGTTTACTTTCATATAATAGATATTATCATGTCACTTACAACCTTCCATTTCAGTAAGTATAGCTTTTATATTATAAAATGAAGTGTTTAAAATTTTTTTCTTTTAAAATACTTAATAATTAATACCCGTACTTATTAGTAAGTAATTAATTTTTTAATTTCAATACTCTATAATATGATTATTGCATTTGAAAAGGACACAATAAATATTTAAAATGTAGTGGCCGGGATTTTTGCTTATGCGAGAATTGTTGCATGTCGGGATTTTGGTGTGTCGGGATTCTGGCGTGTCGGTGTTTTGGCCGTCGGGATTTTGGCTGTCGGGATTTTGGCTGTCGGGATTTTGGCTATCGGGATTTTGGGCGCCCCGGAAAGTTTGATGAACTTTCTGAAGAAATCAGGGGTAGTGTGTAATCAACACCTCGAGTGTAGCTAACTAATCTTCTTCTTGTTCTTAATTTGCCTATCCGTGACGAATGTTGGCGATCATCATGGAATCTTTATCTTATCTGCAGCAGCGCGAAAAAGTTGTATACATGTTGTTTCTGCGTTCTGAGATTCTTTAACCAGGATGTTCTTCTTGATGGACTTCGCTTTCCAAATATTTTTCCTTGCAGGATAGCATATCTAGATTCATTTCGTATGATGTGTCTGACGTATTGTAATTTTCTAGATTTGATAGTGGTTAGTACCTCTCGGTTCTCCTTCATCTTTCTGAGGACCTTATCATTTGTGACTTGGTCTGTCCACGGGATTTTAAGTATTCTCCGATATAGCCACATGTCAAATGCTTCTAATTTTATGCACATATCTGTGTTCAAGGTCCATAATTCAACACCATAAAAAATGACAGAGAGGGCGCAGCATCGTAGCATTCTTACTTTGATTCCGTGAGTGAGGTTGTTACTCTTGAACAAAGCCCTCATCCTGTTGAAGATAAATCTTATCTCTTGGTTGTTGGTCACTTATAGTGCACCACTCTTTCTATAGCATTTTAGTTGACGTAGAGTTGATCTTCTGTTATCTTTTTCTTGCTAATGATCATAAGCTTTGTCTGCTTTAAGTTTATATTGAGTACATATTGTTGACTGTCACACGTGATTTTGATCATAAGGACTTACAGCTCTTCTAGGTTGGCTGCAAATACTATGGTGTCATCTGCATATCTAATGCTGTTAAGCACCAGAAATGAAAACTCTTAAAACAGCGATAAAACAATAAGGGGTGAGATTACAACTTACGATCAGAGATGTGTGTATTCGACTTCAAATTGAAATGGAACACAATTGACCAGTTTTGTAATTTTTTAAACAATAATTGTAAAATTTAAAACCACAAATCAATTCAATAGGATTTTCATTATCTCTATTATTTTCCGGTTATTCATTAAAATATTATTTTATTATTATTCATTTATTTATTTCGAACATTTTGATTGTTAATATCAGTTCAAATTTGTTTATAAGATGTCCGATATATACGATGTTTATTGAATTCAATTGGCAATTGATGAAAATTAATATCATACATTTTTCTGCCTTCTTCTTCGTTCTTGAATGTAGGCTTTAAAGCCTGTTTCTTCTTCAATATTAGCCTCCTAAACTGTTTAAATTATCACACCACCTTTTTATTGGTCTGCCAAAACTTCTTAGTCCATTTGGTGACTTATGTCGTACTATTCGTACTATCCTATCCTCTGCCATTCTACTAATATAATGTGTTCGTTCCACTCCTGTTTCCGTTTATACAGTGCATTCGTAAAATGTGAATTGTCGGTCTATTATGTCATGACTTCATTATTTTCAGAGTTAATGCTCTGACAGGTTGATTTTTATTTTTAAATTATGATTTTTTGACGTATATTCCATAATAGTGACGTTATTGATTTGGGCGTGATGACGTCATCGATGATTTTTTTAAATGGGAATAGGGGTCGTGTAGTAGCTCATTTGAAAGATGATTCAATTATCTATTCAGTAATATAAACATTAACATCATTATTTATACCGGGTTATATTATTACGGGGTTAAAAAAATAATTTTTGAATTAAATTATTTGCCGCAAAAAAAGAATTCATCTAATTTATTTAACTCAAAATACATTTTACTGCTGTCAGAAACGAAAAGCAATGTTTATTTATGAAATAAACATTTTTTTATTATATGTGGCATCAGTAAAATATATTTTGAGTTAAATAAATTACATACATTCTTCGTTTTGCGTCAATTATTTTAATTCAAAAATTATTTTTTGGCCACCCTGTATAAATAATGATGTTAATGTTAATGAGCCTTAACTCTAAAAATAATTAAGTCATGAGATAATAGACCGTTTCCACACTTTACGAATGCACTGTATAATACAGTAGCACCAAAAATATATTTTTTTAAAATTAAATTAAATATATTTAATAAATTACTGCAGGAATGCAATGCTAATGCAATTTTGTTCGTTTCTACGTGGATGGCAATTATTAGATATGTATATTTTTTTGAGTTTGAATATTAAAAATGTATATTGTTTAGATTGATTTATTTCGAAAACTTTGATTGTTGATATCGGTTCAAATTTGTTTATAATAGCTCCGATTATACCATGTTTATTGGATTTGACTGGCACTTGATGAAAATTAATTTCATACATGTAGCACCAAAAATAGGAATGCAATGCTAATGAAATTTTTTTCATTTTTAAGTGGATGGCAAATATATATAGAATATATATGATATAATATGATATATTTTTATGCGTTTGGACATTAAAAGTGTATATTTAGTAGATAAGTTTAAAATAACATATGAAATTAATTCAGCTCAGAATCCGTTAAGAGGCTACAGTAGCGATCAACAGGTAGCAAAAAACGCGTTCCAAGATTGCGGCTCTAATTTTGAATATTTTGTCGAGATATTTGGCACACATATTCGTAATATAATAAAGAATGGCGGTACAGAGCCCAATTTCAGAAATATGTTAGTACGTGTAAATTACTCTATAACTAAATAAAATATTAAAAAAAGGAGCCGGTACCGCCATAAGAAAAAAAAAACTTTCTTCAAATAAACTTTTTTATCCCATGCCTAGATTTTGTGTAATCTTGGAAGTACTAAAACTTTTTATTTCTAACAAGAAATCGAATAACTAAATAACTAATTAGGCAACATAGAGAAATTATCACTGTCATTTTGACAAACCTGCGTCAGATTTTCTCTAATCTGTTCTGTCATATTTATCGATATCTGTTCAGTGCAGTAGTGTGTTAATTTAAGAATTCGTTTTTGTTGTTTCATAGGAAAGTAGTGTTTATTGATAGTTAATTTATTATATATTTGTTGTTGTTGTATAAGTTGTTGGCCTCTTGGAAAGAATATATTGTTATTAATTGTGAGTTTTAGTTATATGTAGGTAGGTAAGTATATTTTACTTAAAAATATTTCGAATTCTAATGCGAATATATAAAGTTTTAGGAGGATTTTTTATTCTAAAAATATTATCAATAGTTTAACAAAATGGAAAAAGTAAAACAAACGAAAAATAAAGTGAAACCTTCCAAGAAAAAGTCTATTAAAAACCGTGCCAAAATTATGCGAAAATCGAAATTTGTTTCGCTTCACAACATAAAATGATTATTTATTATTGTTTTATTATTAGATATTTCATGCAAATACCTTTCTGAATACCTAACTTAACATAAAATTTTCACCCATTTTGGTTTATTTTTATAAATATCTATTTATTAATAATAAAATCGTTTTCTATTACTTCCATTTAGCGCGACTATAATATTGTCAAAATATTAATCTTAGATAATGTCAAAGATTACCACTGTTGCCAAAGGTTATGATACTATCTCCAGAAGTTTTATTTTGTTGCTACCTGTTGATCGCTACTGTTTCCTCTTAATTATTTCCATATCGCAATATGCGGGAACTGTAACTAATAACTATCTGATTTTTAAACATTCCAGAATTAATGATTTTTTGGTTTTGCAGATAGCTCCATCCATTTGCCGCATTGACAAAAGTACTGGTATAATTGGGTAAGTAAGAATTTTTTGTATATCAGGATTTTCGAAAACATAGATGGCAAGTAGACATCCAAAAAGATCGTTTTGAAGTCGCACTTCTTGAACTTTATTAATTATTACAATTTTTTCCACCACACCAGTTTGGGTTTCGAGAAAGTCATCTAACTATCGACCAAGTCTATAGAGGGGTCACTAGAAGAAAAGAAAGTTTGCTCCGCTCTCTTCCTCGATGTGGCACAAGCTTTTGATAAAATATGGCACGAAGCTAAGCTGAAGATTCCATGTTAAAAAGAAAAGAGAACCGCTTAACATCATGTATAAAAAAATGTATGGGCCACTCTGTCAATATATGACAAAAATCTTTTGTTTAAACAGATTCTAAAACCTATATGAACAATGAACATACAGTCATTCAGCTATGGGGTTGTACTAGTAAGAGTAATTTAGACATCATCCAGCGATTCCAAAACAAAGTGCTAAGCAGCATTGTTTACTCTCCTTGGTACTACAGTAAGCAGTCCCAAGTAGCACCGTACGGGTTTATTAAGTCTTTTAAGGATGCTTTAAAACTGTAGAATAAAACTAAAATTAAAACCATTTGCTTTTTAAGTAAACCTTAAGGTTGCAATAAAACCTCTTTCAGCATAAAAGGGCCCACTCTGACAGAGGTCAATAAAACCAAAAATTAAAACCTTCTTAAAACTTTGTTTTCTTAAGCAACTGGTTGTAAACCTGCTGTGAAGGTGCTTTTAAAACCATGTTAAAAGAAACTTTAAGTGCAGGCAGTTTTATAGCAAACTTAAAAAGGTTTCTTAAATGCAGACTTTTAAAGACAATTTACCATATTAAATGATTATTTAAACCCTATACTCCATTTGGGCTAACAAATTTGTACGTGTTATGAGAGGTAGATAGGTATTTGTAACTATAAAATAATAAAAAGTACTTAGTTATTTCGAACTGTCAAGGTAGAAAAACACCTGCACACCCAACTTTATTGATAATGTTAACAAAAATAGGTGTAAATAACTCAGGCACCCTAAAATTTCTGACTTTTGGTGATTAAAAAATAAAAATAATAAAAAAAATTAAATCCGAAAAACATTAATTTGAAATAAAAATAATTTTATCTACAATTTTAATGCTTTAATGTTAAAATAAATCGAATTTATGTCTTTAGGATGGTTATTTATAGTTTTTGTGTAAGCCTTATATTGTAATCTATCATGGCTTTCAGCATATCCGGAAAGCAATATGGCAAAAACCCAAATAAAACTATTTGGTCTATCGACAGAGAATTGTTAAGATCAAATGGTTTTATTTTATACCTTTCCAAGGGCATATATCCCACATAAAAGCAAGGTTGCCTTGGAATTAAAACCATTTAGTGTTAATGCTGCTGTCAATAATGCCACTCGGTTTTAATGTGAATCTAACCTAAAATCGAGGCGTCGTAGTGCTGGTGTGTTGTATTTTTCTTTTAAAATGACCTGTTCGTTTATATTTTAAGTACTTGCTACTGATATCTTCCATACTATGGGCCATTCCACGAACATACGCCTGTTTTGGATTACTTCGACAACGAATATTTTACTGTGCAACATAAGAAGTACGAAAGTAAATGGCGCTAATAATTATTCCAATAAACAACAATGTAATTTGCAATTTACTTTCGTTCTTCTTATTTTGCACAGTAAAATATTCGTTGTCGAAGTAATCCAAAACAGGCGTATGCTCGTGGAATAGGGTATAACTGTACTTTTACTTTTACAACACACTACACCACTGTTTCGCTCTAAAACAAATGGCCGACCATTTTGGACATGAAAGAAGAGGGGATGAGTTTAGTTTTATTGTTTCTAACAAGAAAAATAGTTAGTCTTTACTATAACCAAATTGATTCAGTTAAGAGGCTTTGGTTTTAATATAGCCTACTAATTGCTTTTAAGAAAGCAACTTTAAAGAAAACTAAAACTACAACTAAAAAATAGTTTTAAGGCATATATTTTAATACTTACTTACTTTCCGTGTCCGGAACACCAACAACTTCAAATTTTGTATTTCCAATGGTTGGCCACATAGACGGCCCTGTCGTTTGCTATAATTAAGTCTTCTTCTGTGCAGGTCTCTCTCATCTCTGTGCATGATAGTAGATGTCGGTTGGTCTGAACCGCGCCACAGTCGCAGGTATCGTCCTCCTGGTATCCCCATTTTTTCAGGTTTCTAGCACAACGTGAAACGCCGGTTCTTCGTCTGTTTAGCGCTTTCCAAGTCGGATACGGTAAATTGTGTCCAGCAGCCATTTCCTCCGAGGGAGGAAAATGTGTCGCGGTAGCTGACGCTTGTCATAGGTGTATTCGGCGCGTCTCTGGCGCTTCAACACCGGTGCACTAACAACACAGATGCAATCAGAATCAAAACGGTCTTTATCAAGGCCATTTTTGATGACGACCTCAATTAATATATTTTAATAATAGGTCAAGTAGATTGAGGTCAAGTAGTTTTAATAATCGGTTTTATTAGTGTATTAGGAGAATCTTTAAAACTGCAATAAAATCAAAAGGTAACAACCTAGAATCTAATAAAACCAAAGAGTCCGGAAGTTCTTCATAAAACTGATTAGTTTTAAAGCGAACTGAGAATAAACCATTTAAAAACTACAATAAGACAAATTATCAAAAGATTAATTAGTCTTATTTGATACCCTTATTAGCTACTTTAACACTAGTGACAAATTCTTAACAGTTTTAAAGTTCTGGCAGTATATCTACAAGGTAACTTTAAACCCATTATCTTCTTATTTACCACAATAAAACCTTTATAAACCTTAAATAAAACTAAAATATTTTTATTGTGCTACTTGGGGTAACCTACACAGGGACCTAGAAATAGATAATGCTAACAAGACCATTGAAACGTTCGCCAGAGTCACGAACAACTACTTCTTCAGCACATCAATGCGCAACACAGATCTGGCTACACAACTCAAGAGAAAAAAAACACTTTGAATTAGTCAGCTAAAAGCAGAGTATGGTGCAAGTGATGGTATAGGTTAATATTTGTGCAATAAATTGACAAAACATAAGGGATACCAGTGAGTGTGTCCTTAGTTTTAAGTTTTTAGTAGTAATTTCTTAAACATCTTCTTGGTGTTTATTAAATAAACAAAATTACCATTTTTTTTAGTATTTATTCACACAAAGCTTAGGATTTTGTTTTGTTTAATAGGCCCTTCGAATTGAGTTTCTGATTGGGAAAACATGGGTTTACTTGTAGCTTTATTGTATAAATCTTTTTCTATTTTTTCATTATTTACAAAGGAATTCATACTTTGATTTATTATTATCGATGAAAGCTTTTATTAATTTGTTTTTTTATATGTCTATTTTGTTTTTTCTAAATCTGCTATTTTCTTAATTAAATCGTTGACCCAAATTGTGTTTGTAAAGTGAGTCACACCTATCAATTGACGAGTATTAACGGTTTGTTCCAAAATTATATCTATTGAAATTCTCGAAAATGGATTAGTTGTTCTTTTGATTCGAAACATCCATTCTTCAAATCCTTCAGCAAGCTGTGGACGAGCCTCACAAACTTTTAATAAATTACTATAATATCAACAAAGTCTTAATTAAATGTTGTGTTTATACGGTAGTATTTGAAAATGTGTTATGTGTTGAATAAGTGTATAACCGTCAATGTGTTGAGGAGGTTAGGTCTTTTCAAAATTGAGGTTGACATACTTGGCCATGGTGTTGTAGGCAACAGCCCTGCTTTGGTGGGAAATCTCTGGGTGGATTTTTTGTGCCCTATGGTATGGTCCTTTTCATAGGCATTTTTCATTGCGTCACAAATAATAATACACATTTATAACATTTATTCTAACATGACATTTTAGTTAAATCTGACAGTTGTCACATTTTATTTGCAATTTGGTATAAAATCAAATAAATTGTGTTTATTGCATTTATAAAATGGTATTTTCTTTGATTTGTATAGTCTTATAAATTGTGCAAATTATATTCGTAGATATATTATATAATTCGTAAATAATTTTTTTCGATTAGGTATAGCGCCATCTATCGACAACTAGAATAAATGTATAAATGTCTGTAATCACGGACGTGCCTTTTTTTTCTGTCTCATACAATTTAATGCGTTAGAAAGAAATTGAAAAACTGTGACGCACTGAAAGATACCTATGAGAAAAAGAATACATCAAATATTCATAATATAAGAATACATCAAATATCGGTGCACGAAAATATTCAAGGTAAAAATTTAGCAGACGCTCTAGAAAATCCCAATTTTATTGTTTTAAATGATGGTAGACCTACAAAAATTACTAGACCAAATGAAAATCCTTCTCCAGTAGATCTAACACTTATTTCACCAAGCTTGATCGGTTACATAGGATGGAATCCTGTAGATGATACGCTAGGCTCAGACCACTTTCCCATAAGTACAATCTTAACAAGGAGATATAATAACAGCATAATACAACCAAGTAGAAAATGGATAGAATCTTCGGCCAACTGGGAACACTATCAAAATATTTTAACACACAGCATGGTAAATGAAAGTTTCACTTCCGCTGAAGACAATTTTGAACAGTTAGTCTCTAATATTAATAAAGCAGCTGGTGAGGCAATGAAATGTCGCACAGCCTCTAGTAAGAAAACAAACCACAAAAGCAGTGTGGTGGGATAGAGATTGCGACGAGAAAGTGAGAGATAGAAAAGACGATTTAAAGAAGTATAATAGAGTATCAAATTTTCAAAATTATATAGATCTACGCAACATACAAGCACAGTGTAAACTACTATTTAAACAAAAACAAAAAAATGTTGGGTAGAATTTATCAATCAACTAAATAAAAACACACCTATATCAAAAATTTGGAATTTTATTTAAAACATATCAAATAAGAATAACACTTACAAAAACCTCCACTAACGCAATCAATTATTGAGGAATTATTAGATACATATGCACCCACTTATGCACCAAATATATTAAAGACAATAGATAATAACATGCATGTAATAGATTGCAATGAGTTTCAAACTCCATTTGATCTTGAAGATTTGGAGGTTGCAATGAAAACAACGAAGAATACTACTCCTGGCTATGATTTTATTACCTATGAATTAATTTATAATTTACCCATAATAGCTAAGGAGCAATTACTTAAAGTTTTCAATAGTTGGTGGGTAGGAGAGCAATACATAGATCACTTTAAAAAATATATCATACAACCATTATTAAAAGCTAATAAAGACAAAAATTTATCTAAGTCATATCGACCAATTTCATTAATGTCTTGTATAAGTAAAACCTTCGAAAGATTAAGGCGGGTTGACATTACTAGTGAACAACGAACGTGGCTCACGCTTACGTATTTTGCCCGTGCTATTGTTAGATATTTTATTATCTATTTTCAAACTCGAGCAGTACATTTGTATCTAGGCATTGCATAAATACAAATGTACTGCTCGAGTTTGAAAATAGATAATAAAGTATCTAACAATAGCACGGGCAAAATACGTAAGCGTGAGCCACGTTCGTTATTCACTAGTAATGTCAACTCGCCTTTAATCAAAGCTCGACTAGAATGGTTTTTAGAATCAAATTGTATTTTACCTAGTACACAGTATGGATTTCGCCGAGGCCTTGGATCATTGGATGTAGTAACGAAGCTAGGTTACAGATATACAAATTGCGCTGTCTAAAAATGAGTACCTGGTTTGTTTGTTTCTGGATATAAAAGGAGCTTATGATTCAGTAGATCTTAATATACTAAAATATAAAATGTGTTCACTTGGTTTCAATAATGAAATCTGTAATAATATATTAAATCTATATACTAATAGAACAGTATGGTTAAAAGATCATAGAAATATACTACACGGACCAAGAGTTGTAAATCAAGGTCTGCCACAGGGTTCAGTATTAAGTCCAACATTATTCAACTTATATTCTGCTAATTCATAGTTTGTTTGACGAAAACATTAAATGTTTACAATATGCAGATGATATTATGTATATACTCCACCCAAAAAACCTACGACGACTGTCTACGGTCATTGAGGCATATAGTTGAAATTATTATACAATGGACAAATGAAAATAATATGACAATGTCCACAGAAAAATCCAATATTATATTTTTCACCAGCCATAGGTTGCGCGCACCGGGAAACGTACCTAACCTCGAGTGGGCGTACTATACCAGTGGTGAATCAATATAAGTATCTAGGGATAGTACTAGATAATAAACTTCTGTGGACTAAACATATTCAATACATCAAAGGTAAGTGTGAAAAAAAATAAATATACTAAGGTGTATTACCAACAGAAAATGGGGTGCAGACCCCAAAACAGCTTTATTGTTCTACAATGCTTGTATTCGGTCAGTCGTGGACTATGGGTGTTGGATATATGGATCAGCAAGCAATACGAATTTAAAAATATTAGATCAAATACAATACAGATGCTTGAGAATATGTTTAAGTGCAATGGTATCCACTCCAACAAACGTTATGCTAGTAGAGTGTAATGAAATCCCATTAAATTTACGTAGACAATTTTTAGCTCAAAAATACTGCATAAAGCTAAGAAACACTGAGTCAGACCTTTTAACAAATCTGGCTTTATTAAACATGGAAAACTTAACTAGCAAATATTGAAGAATAAAAAATTCACCACCACTAACAGATGCATTCATTGAAACCAGGAATTATACAGATTTACACAACAGTAAATTATTACAAATTTATAAATTTCCGTATAAAACTTTGATTAAAAAGCCAAGAATCGTAATTCCTAGATATACAGAATCAAATCATTTAAATAATATTTTAGTAAAATCTATACTGAGCGACTTTGTGGATTACACAGTAATTTACACAGACGGTTCTAAAAATCAAACATGAGTAGGATGTGCTATGTATGTGCAAAATACCCATCATAATAATTACAAATTATCTAGTATTAGTAGTATTTTTACAGCTGAGATTATAGCCATCGAAAAAGCTCTAGAATGGATCAAAGAGACTAATATTGAAAAAGCTGTGATAATAACAGACTCCAGATCTGCAATATATGCAATTGAAAACACTGATTTTAGTTCATACAAGTCAAAAATTTTATGTAATATAAAAAATAATTTGTCTAAAGTGGAAGTAGTATTTATATGGGGAAAAGGGCATGCCGGTATACTGGGTAATGGGAAAGTGGATGAGTTGGCCAAAGAAGCAATAAAAAATGGTGAGATTCTAACTCAGATCTTATCGACAGATGCAATAAATGACGTCAAAGCTAGAATGAATAAAATATGGAAAAAACAATGGAAAAATATTTCAAGCATATCAAAAAATTTATATTTCTCTTTACATCAAGAACTTCCTCCGCCACCTGAATACATATTTAAGTATAACCTGCCAAAGCAAGATATTTCTACTATCGTCAGATTAAAAACTCGACACGGAAAATATGAGGCATATCTGCACAAATTAGGAATAGTTAATTCATCAGTCTGTTTTTGTGATAATGTTTCGATTAGAGATTTGAACCATATTTTCTTTGAATGCAAAATTAACGAGAGATATATAAATCAATTATATTACAATTTACGACAAATACAAGCTCATTTTCCAATTAGTATAGAATATCAAATAAGTTGTCATAAAATGGAAATATTTAAATTACTCATTAACTACTTGAGAGAAACAAATATAGTCATTTAAGTGAAATAGGTATAAATATAACAAAACTAATAAATTGAGGTAAAAATAAAATAAAAATCTGTGGCTAACGGACCCGCATCCAAGCCATTTTTTCTCTCTCTCACACACACACAATACATCAAATAATTTTATACATCAGTATTTACAAGTGCTTGTATCGTGTTTGTGTACGGGAGTCTTTGTATTGTGTTTGTGTATTGTGTGTTGCGATGTTTGTCGCACTTTTTCTTGCCCGTTATTGTTGGTATATTCTTGGTGTTCACTCCTTTGGCAACCATAGGTTGCTGCATTCTTCTGATTGGTTTGCTAGACATTTTTCTTCATTTAGTAGGATGAGGGCTGCTTTTTTGATTTTTTTCTTTTTTATGTATGTTTCGTTCATGATTGTTGATGCAAGTTTCCATTGTACTCTGTGTTCATTGTCCTAGACATGTTTGCATATCTGTGATTTTTCGAAATCCCTGTTTTTGATATCAGGGCCCCCGCAAGGCTGATTGGCGCCCGTGTGCGGGACATATTTTAGCGCCCTTTAAATCTATTATAAAAACTAATAAATATTTTTGAAAATTTTAAACCCGGAATAAAAGATTACATTATTACTGAGGCCGAAAGTCCCTGAAAACTTCTAAAATGTTTATTTTAATAAGTTACAGGGGTGAAAATATAAGAGAAAATTTAGTGTGATTTTTAATAATTGCAAATATTTAATTCAAAAGTAACTTTTTATTTATTTTAAGGGACTGTCGGCCCTCGGCAATAACGTTATTTTTCATTCTGCGTTTAAATTTTTTAAAAATACTTATTAGTTTTCTCAGGATTCGAAAAAAATGGATACATTTAAAACACATTGAAAATTTTGACAGGCGACATTTTGCGGCTTTCCCCTTAAGTTTTTTGCAACATTAATGAAGCTCCCTGCATATTAAATTAAAAATATACATTTAAGTAAATAAACAATAATATTTTGTCATTTCAATGTTTTCAAACAAATTTTATACAGGGTGTCTACATAACTAGGAACCATGTGGGAAACTGTTTTATTATTAATTTTACGATAAAAAGTTATTCTTCATAAAAAGTTCTGCATTGTCTAGAACTCAGAATGCAACCATCAAATCTGTGGTGTCAGGGTAAAAGTTCTTAAGTCAGAAATCATCGTATTGAGATTCGTTTCAAAAATCGCAAGATTTGACTTATATTATTATTTCCGCCGTATATTCTGTATGCTTTAATCGTTGTATATGACTTTTTTTTATACCCAAAAATTTTTTTTTAGGATTTTTGAAGATATTCTTCTTTAGCGGCGAATCGATTGAGGGTAAAATTTGATTGATCCGCGCGCATGCGCACACCGACAGTATGGTATTAGCCGTTATACGGGCTCTGATTGGGTGTTGAAATTTTGAAGTGATCTGTCAATAATTGTTCAATATGGAGGTTATCGGTAAACAAAAATATTGTATTATATTAGTTTTTATTGATGTGTGGACAGAAATAAAATCAAATTTATAATTATAGTGACTTTTTAAATAGTTTTGAAAAGCCGCAGGTACGTAATTCTAAATGTTTCAGTTGGAAATACCTAATAGTTTCAATACCTATCTATTTGGAAAATGTAAACAAAATAATGTAGTTACCTATTAGTAGGCAATGCTTTAATTTACATAATCTGATTACGAACAAACTTTCTACAAATCTTCATTTCATATATCGTTTTCTTACTGTATATTTTGTTGTATTTTATTTCGACAAAAATCAAACTAATAATTTTATTAAATTCATATAAATTTATGGTGTAAACGTTTATTTTGTTATATTCCCACATGACGTATACGCGAATGTGGTGCAGTTTGAAATGCCGTCAATTTTCGTACGGCGCGGTAGACGTGAAGTGGGTTCAAGCCCCAAGCAAGTTATTATTTTTTAATTTTTTTTTATAGATTTTATGATTGTAAGTATATTATTATATAATTTTTGATATTCTTCTTTTTTGAAAGTGGTAGATAAGAAAGTTAGTTTGATTTTTAAATAAAATAAGTACAGATAACCTTTTAAGTATATTTACTTCGTTTAAATTACCTATTATATAATAGAAGAATATCTTCTTACGTGCGTACAAAGTACACACACATTCTTTTTTTACCCACAAGTTTAGAACGTTATCTATCCGTTTGTCCACTTAACTCAAAATGACCAAAACTTGACTTAAGAATTTTTACCCTGACACCACAGAAATAACAAATTTTATTGTTAATGTGGTTAATTATACGAGGTATGTAAAAAAATATGAATTTCACAATATTGAAAAGTTATTATGAAAAGTTGTTTAGCATTAAAAATTATGTTTCTATATGCAATTACATCCTTAGTACGTTCTTTAAAGGTAAAATATTGCAAAACCTCTAAATTTTAAAGAACCGCTTGGATTGACATGAAAATTGGCAAACACATAGCTAACAAGTCAAAGAAAAAAAGTGATATTGTGCCGATGTGTGCTTTTGCCCCAGGGGTGACTTTCACCCCCTTTTGATGGTGAAAAATATATGTTCGAAATAAGTCCAGAAATGGATAAAACGACTAATTCTAAGCAACTTTTGTTCTATAAAGTTTTTTCACCAAGTTAATACTTTTCGAGTTATTTGCGAGTGAATATGTTAATTTTTCTATAAAATAACCACGTTTTCAGACGGTTTTTCGCAAATAACTCAATAATTAAGTATTTGGTCGAAAAAAAGTTTTTATCAAAAATGTAGCACGTAAAAAGTAGAAAACATGGTGTACATATTAGGTCACTATACCTAGTAGGAGCAGAGTTATAGCTAATGAAAAATAGGTTCATATTCGTCAAATTCCAAATCGAATATTTTAACGTGCCATAACCAAAAAACAAAGCACTTTTTTGGGAAAAACTCATTTTAACTTTTTTAAAGTTTTTAAAAAATGCTTATTTTTGTTTTCTAAAAAGTTTTTTAGCATCAAAAGTAAACAAGTTACGCTCAAAATAAAGTTGGTCCCTTTTTTTGGTAAGAAATCGGGAAAATCACCCCATAATTAGCATTTCAAATAAACTTAATTGTTACCACTTCACAAGTTTTTTACTCGCGTATGTATTGATCATATCATCTGTAACTCTCATCGGTTCAAAGTCCTTATTTTTGAAAGAGCTGTAGTTAAAAGGGCCTGAACGAGTCACGTATCACGAGTGTATGCAAAATTAGAAACACCGAATCTTAACCAAATTTTGTCTTACAGAAAAACAAAAAAATACAAAATATTCAGAAAAGTAAAGCCAACTTTTTTATTGTATAAGATTTTTGGTATCTCTAAGAATTTTTAAAGTATTTTGAAAAAAATATTTTTTTCAAAATTAAAATTTAAAAAAATTTTATTTAAAACCAATTTTTTTCAAAAATAAGCACTTTGAATCGATGAAACTTACAGATCATATAAACACAACATAAGCAAAGTAACTTGTGAAGCAGTAACGATTAAGTTCATTTAAGTTGCTAATTTGGGGGTGATCTTCCTGATTTTTTTTGCCAAAACAAAAGGGACCAACTTTATTTTGAGCGTAACTTGCTTACATTTGACGCTAGAAATTTTTTTTATAAAAACAGAAATAAAGCTTTTTTTAAACACTTTTAAAAAGTTGTAATGTGTTTTCCCCAAGAATTCTTCATTATTTGGATATTTCACATTGAATTATTCTATTTGGAATTTTTCGAATATGAACCTATTTTTCATTAGCTATAACTCTGCTTTTGCTAGGTATAGAAAAACAATATATACACCGTTTTTTTCATTTTTTTATAGACTATAGTTTTGCTAAGAATATTTTTCGACAAAATGCTTGCGTTTTGAGTTATTTGCGAAAAACCGTCTAAAAACGTGGTTATTTTGTTGAAAAAATGAACATATTCACTTGCAAATAACTCGAAAAGTGTTGATTTTGTGAAAAAACTCTATAGAACCAAAGTTGCTTAAAATTAGTCAGTTTATTCATTTCGGGACTTATCTCGGACATATATTTTTCACCCCCGAGATGGGGTGAAACTCACCCCCAGGGCAAAAGCACACATCGGCACCATATCACTTTTTTCTTTGACATGTTAGCTATTCGTATGCCAAATTTCATGTCAATCCAAGCGGTTCTTTAAAATTTACAGCAAAAACCGTGAAATAATGTACTACCTTCTAATTGAAATATATTGTGATCTAGAAACGCACTTTACTTTTGTATTGATCGAAACTTATATTTTTTACATATTTTATATCTCATTTAAAATTGAAAAAATTTGATATGATTTGATGGTTGCATCTTTTAGAAAGAACTTTTTATCGTACATTAATTGTACGTTTCAACAACGCCCTTTTCATTTATTAGAAATAATGTGATAAGAGTTATCGCATTTTTCATTTATTCGTAATAAATGAAAAAGGCGTTGGGTATCTGTAATTTGAGAAACAAAAATTTCAATTAAAAGGATGTAATTGCATATTAAAACATAGTTTTTAATTAATTCCAAACAACTTTTCATAATAATAATTTTCGATATTGTGAAATGTAAGGTACTCTTGATCGAAATTCATATTTTTGATACTCATATGGCGCTCCTTGGGGGTTACGCCCGCGTGCGCCGCACGCGTTTCACGCCCGGTTACGGGGGCCCTGTTTAATATATATTTAATATTGGTTTAACCGGGAGAAATTGTTGCATTTACAGAGTATTATGTAGATACAGTTCTTTGACCTCTCTTGCGTGTTGCTGGGTCTGAACGTGTTGGTTGATTTAAATATCGTGATCCTTTTTTTTCCTGAAAATTTTTCATTTTTACTCCTTATTGCTACTTTCTGTATCCACTTGGGTGTCAGCCTGCTCAGGATTATAATTATCAATGAACAATGAACGTATTATACATTACGGGACAAAATCCATATTACTGATGAAGATGATTTTTTCGGCCCCAGCTCCTGGACTATAAGATGTGAAATTTTTTCTGGCTTGTTTATGAAAATATCTTGTACTTGTCGACGAACATGTCCACGAGTGATTCTTCTAATACGTCTACAAAAGTGTTGTTTGGTAAATGAGCTTTTATTAAATTTTGAATAATTTTGATTATTTTAACATTAAAAAGTCTGAAAGTGATTAATATAAACTTGTATAAACATATTAAAAATAACCGATGTTGTACCTCTGCTTTGAATTCTCTTGCTTTAATATTAAAAGTGTATAGGGGATTTATAAGTGATTTATCTCCCCGTAACAAATATTGTTATAGGAACTATACGTTTTCAATTTTAGGATGTAAATTAGCAAAAATTAAATAAAAAATATGGATTCGTTTCATTCTGTTAGCGATCTAATTTAGATAAGACATGACGCTATAATAGAATTGGACGTCGAACCCTCACCCCATCAAGAAATTCGATATTTATTCGAATTATTTTCTTGATAGATTCGGCCCGAGCGTCGTGAAAAATTGCCCTGATTGAGCCACCGATAAAAAATATAAAGATGGAAAGAAAGGTGAATTGAAAATCAACCGGATATGAAAAACTGAAATCTCAGTGGAAAACGATATTTTTATGGATTGGCTTAACTTATACCAGGTATATCTAAACTCTATTTAAATGTAAATTATTATTTTTTTTTTCAAGTGAAAGCTCTAGGCTGTTACGCCAGGGTCAGATTTAGGCCAGGGTAATAAGACAAAAATTTATCCTGTTCGTGACACTTCAACAGCCAGGGTACTGAAGCGTTTTTTCGACAGGTAATACCTATAGGAACAAATTGTAACTATTTCTTGCTTAGGATCTGGCGGCCATTTTTATTTATAAACAATTTAGTGGCAAAAAACGGCATTTTTTTCCATTTTTTTTTCAAATCAATAGAAATCATTAAGACTTATGGTTTTCTTAGTACAAACATTTTCGAGAAAATGGAAAAGCTTTAAAATGGAGTATTACAAAGTTTGATATACTCATTTATTATGAGTATATATAATATATTTATTGTATATATAATATAATTGCAAAAGAAGGTCGCAATGGCAAAAAAATTAATTTCGCAATAACTATTGTAAAAATAAGTGTATAGCTTTGAAATTGTTGTCAAATAAGGGTTCTTTGGTCCTTAATATGTAATGAAAATTTCAAATCGATTCATTCAATTGTTTAACTTTTATTCAAATTGTTTATCCCAGAGAGCTTTTTTTTGCAATAACATAAGTCAGAAAAAAATGATTTTAGAACCATTCTACAGATGTCAAATGAAAGAGCATGAGTTAAAATTTCAAATTGGTTTAAAAAAAGTAAATAAAAAATGCTTTTATTAGTAATAAATAATTATGCAAAGTATCGTCAATTTTTCTTTATAAACTTTTTGAATAACGTTTTTCAAAAAAATCTAGTTTTTTACCGTGTTTTAAGTGCACAACTACCAAGTAATGTTATGTATATGATAATAGATGAACAATTGTAATAAATATATATAATTTATTATATATACAGGGTGATTGATTAGTAGGGTAAAGCTCAATAGCTCCGCTATAGTAATAGATAGCAATAAAAGTTAATAACAAAAATTTTAGCCACCCTTGAGCTTAACATTACAAAATTAGTTAGAATGTTACAGGGTGTTCGATAACACAGTGGCAGACCAAACTTATGTTTTTTTTAATGGAACACCCTATATTTTATTTTAAATTCGAAATCCTGTTAACTTCTCCATCACAAAAATATAAAGGTTTGTTATGTTATATAGGGTATTTACAAAGGTATAACCGATTTTATATGAAAATCGTAACAAGTTCAACTCCCTGTATAAATAAAAATAAGCAAAAGAACAATGGTTTATTAATGCCATATTTTTTAAAGTATTGTCGAAATTTTCAAGATTTATCGATATTGCTAATTTTTTTTATATCAAATACAGGGTGAGTCAAAACGCAAGTACATTATTTTCTCAGTAATTTTAAAAGGAACACCCTATATTTTATATCACTATTGAAAAGTACCATTACCGTAGTTTAATTTTTAGATAACATTCCCTATGTCTAAATTTATTAGTTTTCGAGATATTTTCATTTTTCAATGGACCATACTAGTAGCGTGGCCACCCAAATCACCAGAATTTAATAAACTGGACTGATTTTTTTGGGGTTACGTTAATAATGAAGTTTATAAAATACCTCCAACAACAAGGGATGAGATGAAAAAGAGAATACAAAGTGTATTTCGAAATGCTCCGTAGAGTAAGTAACTCATTCAATGATCGTTTTTAGGCGTACATAAATGTGTTAGGAGGTAATTTTGAACACCTTATGTAATTAAATATTAAAAATATTTTATTAAAAGTAGCTTCTAATTTTTTCAAACATGTTTTTTTTGCAAAATGTATTACTGATAAATCATGTTTCGTTCTTTATTTGTTACATAGTTACATTTACATACAAAAGTAGTGTTTAATTGTCTTCACAAAATGTTGTATTTTGTGTTTGTGTGTTTTTTTTTTAAATTTATTACTAATTTTCTTTGTTTATTTGTTGCATTTACATAAAAAGATAGTTTTTAATTGTTTCAAAAATGTTGCATGTAGTGGTTGTGTTTTTGTTTGTAAAATGTATTACTAATAAATTATTTTTATTTCTTTATTTGCTACAGTGTTACATTGATTACCGGATTGATAATCGGTAATATTCAATTGTCAATTCAGTCATGGATTACTTAAAATTAAATAATATATAATATAATAATAAAAACTAAAATAATTTGCTCTGAAAAATGAAAATATCTCGAAAACTAATAAATTTGGGCATAGGAAATGTTATATAAAAATTAAAGTACGTTAATGTTACTTTTCAATAGTGATATAAAATACAGGGTGTATCATTTAACATTACTGAGAAAATAATGTACTTGCGTTTTGACTCAACCTGTATTTGATATAAAGAAAATTAGCAATATCAATAATTCTTAAAAATTTTGATAATAAATAAAAAATATGGCATTAATAAACCATTGCTGTTGTGCTTATTTTTATTTATACAGGGCGTTGAACTTGTTACGATTTTCATACAAAATTGGTTATAAGTTTGTAAATACCCTGTATAACATTACAAACCTTTATATTTTTGTGATGGAGAAGTTAACAGAATTTCGAATATAAAATAAAATATAGGGTGCTCCATTAAAAAAAACATAAGTTAGGTCTGCCACTGTGTTATAGAACACCCTGTAACATTCTTACTAATTTTGTAATGTGGAGCTCAAAGGTGGCTAAAATTTTTGTTATTAACTTTTATTGCTATCTATTACTATAGCGGAGCTATTGAGCTTTAACCTACTAATCTATCACCCTGTATATAAATAAAAAGTTTATAAGGAAAAATTGATCATACTTTTACATAATTATTTATTACTAATAAATGCATTTTTTATTCACTTTTTTTAAACCAATTTGAAAGTTTAACTTATGCTCTCTCATTTGACACCTGTAGAATGGTTCTAAAATCATTTTTTTCTGACTTATGTTATTGCAAAAAAAAGCTCTCTTTGATAAACAATTTGAATAAAATTGAAACAATTGAATGAATCGCTTTGAAATTTTTGTCACATATTAAGCACCAAAGAATCCTTATTTGACAAAAATTTCAAAGCTGTACACTTATTTTTAAAATAGTTATTGCAAAATTATTTTTTTTGGAATTTAGATTTTTTTGCAATTATATTAACAAAAAATGAGTATATTAAACTTTGTAATACGCCATTTTAAAGCTTTTTCAATTCTCTCGAAGATGTTTGAAGTAAGAAAACCACAAATCTTTCTGTTTTCTATTAATTTAAAAGAAAAAGAAAAAGGCCGTTTTTTGACACTAAATTGTTTATAAATAAAAATTGCCGCCAGATCCTACGCAGGAAATAGTTACAATCTATTCTTATAGGTACTACCTGTCGAAAAAACGCTTCTGTACCCTGGCCGTTGAAGTGTCATGGAAAAAACCTTATTACCCTGAACGTAATTTTTCTTTTTCTTCTTCCTCTTTATAAGCAATTCTGCTTGTTCATTGGTGGATTTATACCTCTGTGGAAGGTTGCCACTCCATCTTTTATGCTGTCGTCTTTTATTTTGTTAATGCTGCGCATACGTTGGACAGTTCATCGGACAAACGTTTCCATTATTAACGAATTAGACATATCTCCGCTGCCGTCATTTAGATCTTGGAGGGACTTCGGCTCCACGTAGCCTCTGCTGGTTGGAGATGTTCAGATGCAGGCCCTTAGGCTACGACTCCACGGGCTGGAAATTGACGCTAGCAGTAGCCGCAAAACGAACTTAAGGTTCCGCAGAACGGAATAGGAATAGCCGAACTGTACCGACTACAGGACTTGTGCGTAGTCGGTTCAGTTCGGCTATTCCTATTCCGTTCCGTGGAACCTTAAGTTCGTTTTGCGGCTACTGCTAGCGTCAATTTCCAGCCCGTGGAGCCGTAGCCTTAGCGTGATATCGTAGGCACCGGTGTGGAACGGGGCGGCTAGATTAGTCTTGTTAAGTGATAGATAGATCTTGTTAAGTCTTGTGATAATACGGGCATAGCATAGGAATAGGACTACAGTTGTTAGGAGGCTCTCCCCAGCGACTAAAAAAAAACAGCCCAGTCGGGATAGCATTTGACCTTGCATTAGGAGCTGCCCCAAATTTTATTTTTCTAATCTTTAGGGAGGGTCAATATTAGTATAAATTTAAAATCTTGACTGAATTCCACCGTTGCGTTAGCCGCCATCTTGATTTTAAGCGAGAACCGTTTTTGCTCAATATCTCCGCCATTTTCAATTTTTTGACAAAAAGTATAGAAACTGAAGTTGTTGAAAATGCGATTTTCTATAATTTCATTTATTATAATTATTTTCGTGCGGTCGATATTTTCCGAGTTATGAGGGGAAAATAGTGACAGTTGTAGCATAATTATTGAATTATTGAATTATCTCGTTTATTAACAGTTTTACAACAAATATTTACCTATACAAAAATGAAGAGAAATAAATTTTGTACAATTTTGGTGCCATTCATTTTTTTGATAAAATCAATATTTAAGGTAGTACGTATGTGGTAAAAGTGCGAGCGTAAGACCTGATTGATTTTGTAGCAATTGTTTTTGTTCAATATCTCCGCCATTTTCAACTTTTCGACAAAAAGTGTAAGAACTGAAATTGTTGCAATTACGATTTACTACAATTTTTCGAGAGAACCAGTGGCGGCTCTACAAGGGGGGGGGGATGGGAAAATTCCCCCAACAGGGTCCAAAATTAAAAAAAAAATTGTTGGAACATCACGATATATTAGCTGACATAAAACTTAAAATATCGACAGACAAATTCAACCAATAAAACCCGCTAGTTAATAAAATTAAGTGAACTTAATGTATATAATGTCTTTTTATGTCTTTTATATACTTAATTTGGTTGATGTTTCATTGGAAGTTTCAAAAATTGTATAAAATATAATTCTCTTTATTTTTGTTTATGTACAGTTATGTCGTAAAGTTAATAATAAATGAGACAATTCAATAATTATGCTTCCCCTCCGCTTCCATTATTTTCCCCTTTAACTCGTAGAATATTGATCGTATAAAAAAATTGTGCCAAAGAAATTGTAGGAAATTGCATTTCCAACAATTTTCTTTCCCACCATTTATGTCGAAAAATTGAAAATGGCGGAGATATTAAGCAACAACAGTTCTCATTTAAAATCAATATGGCGACTAATGCAACCGCGGAATTCAGTCGAGATTTTAAATTTACACTACTATTGATCTCTCCTAAAGGATATAATTATAAAATTTGGGGCAGCTCTGATACAAAATTCAATTCAATAATTATGCTCCCCCCACCACTTTTTACTATTTTCCCATGTAACTCGGAAAATATCAACCGCATGAAAAAAATTGTTAAAAAGAAATTGTAGGAAATAATATTTTGAACAATTTTAGTTGAAAATGGCGTAGATATTGAACAAAAACAATTGCTATAAAATCAATCCGGTCTTACGCTCGCGCCATTACCGCATACGTACTACCTTAAATATTAATTTTAGCAAAAAAATCAAAGAGATCAAAATTGTGTAGAATTTAATTCTCTTCATTTTGTACAGGTACATATTTGTTGTAAAACTAATAATAAACGAGATAATTCAATAATTCTATAATTTTGCTCCAACTGTCACTATTTTCCCCTCATAACTCGGAAAATATCGACCGCACGAAAAAAATTATAATAAATAAAATTATAGAAAATCGTATTTTCAAAAATTTCAGTTTCTACACTTTTTGTCAAAAAATTGAAAATGGCGGAGATATTGAGCAAAAACGGTTCTCGTTTAAAATCAAGATGGCGGCTAACGCAACGGTGGAATTCAGTCGAGATTTTAAATTTATACTAATATTGACCCTCCCTAAAGATTAGAAAAATAAAATTTGGGGCAGCTCCTAATGCAAGGTTAGGCCTGTTATTCGTCTAACCCGACTGGACTAACAGTGCGTATTACTATGAGCATACGAACACATGAGATCCACGTTTGGCAAGGAGACCCAATTCGCGTATAAGTACTTAGACCGTCTTACTAAAGTCAAACGGTCGGAACTAATACGACTGAACAGAATTTCCTTGCCCAACGAAGATACACAAAAGTAAAATTTTTAGTTGAAAACTGAAGAGAAATGATTGATATCAATAAGCGTAAACAAATAAAGATAAAAAAATCTCAAGCGTTTCTAATGATCGCTCACTAAAAATATTAACCGAAAAGCACAAGGTAAATTTATTATAATTAAGAAAATACTCACCCCAAATACGTTGGGAAAAACTGCTTGTTGTACATAATACAGGGTGTTTCATTGGGAAAATAACATACGTAACTGTAGAAAGAGGACATTTAGGCGATCTCAAAAATACCATACTTAATGGGTCTTACTTCATTAATAACAAAGATACTGGGTGTTTTATCTATTTTGCCATTTTCTTATTTGCTTCGTAACTTTTGAACCACACTGTATATTTATTTTATATTTGTCACGTAAATATTATTTAAGATGTACAATCAATTAATTTATTTACAATGGTAAAAAATCCAGGGCCGCATTAAAAAATATTGGAAAAATATTCCGACCCAAAAACAACACCCTGTACATTAATTTTTTTAAAATGGATTTTGCATTTGAAAAGAGGATGAAAAACGTAATTTAGTGGTATACTTTAAATTTTTGGCAAAATGATTTTTCTGGTAAAATTTTGAATTCGAATACTGAAATTATGCGAATTGCGAGAGCTCAAAGTAGAAAAAAATTGAAATACGACTTACAACTTGTTAAACACAATGTATATTTCTCTTATATTTAACACCAAATATTATTTAAGGTGCCCAATCAATTAATTTATTTACAATTGTAAAAATCCAGGACCGGAATAAAAAGTATTGGAAAAATATTCCGACCCAAAAAAACACCCTGTACATTATTTTTTTTGAATTGATTTTGCATTTCAAAAGAGGATGAAAAACTAAATTTAGTGGTATACTTTGAATTTTCGGCAAAACAATTTTTCTGGTAAAATTTTGAATTTGAATTTTGAAATTATGTGAATTGAGAGAGCTCGAAGTAAAAAAAAATTAAAATGTGACTTAATTTTAATTAATACCATTATTTAATCTAAATTGGTGAAATGTTAACATTTCAGTGTTTTTCTATTATGGGGATAAATAATTCATAACAAATATTCACCTTTAATTAATGAATAAATAATAGAGTCCACAAAAAATACATAACTTTAATCAACGAACTGTCTTAAGAATTAAAAAAAAGGCAGAAAATTTTTTCCAAAAAATAACATCAAAACTATGGTAATTGTTCAAAATGGCCACCACCTTGTTAAAGACAAAGTTTTGCTCTCTTTATTATTTTGTCTGACTGACCTCCTAATCTCGTCAGGGTTATTCTTCATTTCTTGGAAGGCGTCTCGAACCCGGTCAAAAAGTTCTTCCCTACTATTTATTTTCTCGTAATAAACTTTGGATTTTAGATATCCAAAAGTTATTTTTCAGCAATTTATTTCTGTTTTTTTACTTTTTAAGATAGTTCGTTGATTAAAGTTATGTATTTTTTGTGGACTCTTTATCATTTATTCATTAATCAAGGGTGAATATTTGTTATGAATTATTTGTCGTCATAATAAAAAAAATACTAAAATGTCAACCTTTTACCAATTTAGAATAAATAATGGTATTAATTAAAATTAAGTCACATTTTATTTTTTTTACTTCGAGCTCTCGTAATTCACATAATTTCAAAATTCAAATTTAAAAGTTTACCCGAAAAATCATTTTGCCGAAAATTCAAACTATACCACTAAATTTAATTTTTCATCCTCTTTTCAAATGCAAAATCTAAAATTGGAAAATATTTTCCAATATTTTCTAATCCGGCCCTGGTTTTTTTATAATTGTAAATAAATTAATGATTGGACACCTTAAAGAATATTCAGTGTTAAATATAAAATAAATATAAAGTGTGGTTAACAAGTTGTAAGTCGTATTTCAACTCTTTTCTACTTCGAGCTTTCGCAATTCACATATTTGCAGAACTCAAATTCAAAATTTGACCAGAAAAATCATTTTGCCGAAAATTCAAAGTATACCACTAAATTTAGTTTTTCATCCTCTTTTCAAATGCAGAATCTATTTTTAAAAAAATTAATATACAGGGTGTTGTTTTTGGGTCGGAACATTTTTCCAATATTTTTTAATCCGGACCTGGATTTTTTACATTTTTAAATAAATTAATTGATTGTACACCTTAATAGTTATTTATGATATAAGTGTTGAAAGTACACGTTTAAGGCACGCATGTGAAAGTTTGCAGAATGAGCGATAGCGAGTTCTGCAATTCACATGAGTGCCTTAAAAATGTACTTTTTAACACGCATATCATACAATATTTTTTCTACAAACGTAATTACAGGACAATATCTACACAAACTTTTACTTGAACTTGACTGACATTCCAGTTTTATATTTTTTTGACATTACATAAAAATTGCATATACGGTCAATACGAACTGCAGTGCCTTAAAATTTTTTTAAAGCACTAGTGCCTTAAAGTATCATTTTTAACGCACGCATGGAGTGCTAAAAATTGCATTTTTAACACGGTTGTGGAAAAATAATATTTGGGTGCCAAATATAAAATAAAAATACAGTGTATAAAGAAGTAAAGATTTTGTTAGAACAACCCGCATTTTCCGAGGAAAGTTTTCGTCGAAGTAAATCGGGAAAAACATATTTCTATGCAGAATTTAATTAAGGTGAATTTTTATTTGGGTGTTTTTGGTGTAAAGTTAAAATCTTTGGAGTTATAGAGCAATAATTGAAAAAAAAAAACGATTTGGGGGCGCCGTTTTGCATACCTATATTATTAATATAATATAGAATCATAAGATTCAATTCCAGCAATAAAATTGCTGGTAAATAACTTTTCCCAAAAATGGCTTATTCTCAGTTAATCTGACCAGACTACGGCAAATACAACCAAATTGTTTCAAGAAACAGGTTTTATTTCTCGGAGAATTTGAATGAACAATTTCAAGAAAGTATCGACACATTCAGGAAATATTGGCATTATACATTTTTTTTTATAAAAATATGCAGATATATGCAATTTCTTGTAAAAAATATAAAATTTTCGCAAAATATGCCAGATATGCAAAACATGCATTTTGCATATTCTGGTCTCTACTGATAGGGCCAGGACAATAAGTCCAAGACCTGCGTTCAGCCACTAAAGGACAGCCCTTAGAAAAACAAATATTATGTACTAATTATTTTACAAAATGTACTGTTCATTCTTCTGGTATCTATATAAAACTAGTTGCGAAGAAAGGTAGTTTACAATTTAAAAGGTTTCTGAGTAGAAAAATAAAACGCAATTTTAACGGTTTACTAAGTTAATATCATTAGAAGATCTGGAATTTACGCCGTCTTACCTTCGAAGCAAAAAGTGTTTTAACAAGGGTGTTTGACCCTTCGCGTGACATTATCTCAATAAACGCAACGCAAGGAAATAACATTGAATCTGCGATACACAATACTTTGTAACTGTTGTATCTATTTCGGAAAAACCTAATGGTAATTTTATTAAAATATCACTCACAGGGAAAGATTTGGAGAAATGATTAAGTATTTATATAGGCCAACTCTATTTTAATAAAAAGAAACGAAATAGCTTGAAAGATTTTTTAATATCAAAGGAGTATTAATTATTATGACAAAATAACAAATCTTTACTTTCATTTTTTTGTATTCACTTTTGTGAGTATAAATGGAACTAGTTCGCTACAGATTGTTATCACGGTGATCGACAGGTCGTGGATGCAATTATAGATCCCTTTGTGGACTAATTCATCACTCTGTATTGCTTTATAGTCACATCTTAAAAGGCATTAGAGGATAACAATTCGAATTTTAGTTCTTGACTCATTTGACTTACAATTATGTTAATGTTTATATTACTGAATAGAGAATTGAATAACCTTTTAAATGAGCTAGCACACGACTCATATTCTCATTTAAAATATCATCGATTACGTCATCACTCCAAGATGGATGATGTCACTAGTATGATATTATACCCTAATAACACCAAACATTCCATGTATGTTCCTAGAATGTACACACAGGACATTGAAAACATTCCTGTAATGTCCTCAAAAGCACAAGAACGTCCCCTAAATGTCCCAGAAAAGTCCTGTGTCAGCAGTTTAAATATTCCTTGAATGTCTTGTTGGAACATTCCATGAATGTCTACGAATGTTCTTTGGACATTCACAGTATATTTTTTAGACATTCCCTGGATATAGTCGCTGATGTGACATAATACCTCCGATTTGTTTTTTTATGAGTTTTGTAAGAGAGACTAAAAACTTTTTTTACAGTCACTTTCTGTTTTCATGTGATACTTTTTGACATGTTTTGTAGTAAATTCAACTATATATTTAGTACAAAACATGTCAAAATTTACATGTGAAAACAGGAGAGAATGGTTTTTCGTCTTCTACAAAATTAATGAAAAAGCAGATAGGAGGTATTGTCACATCACCGACGATATACCAGATGTATATGTGGCCATACCAAATAATACATCGTTGATAAATATAAACATTTTTATTGCACAAAATCTTGTCTCATCTATTTTTTTCGATAATCATCACTACGATGATGAAACATTGTATCAACAAGATCTATTTTAACATACACAAGCACACAAGCACTATGCTCTGCTTTTCACTATCACCTATCACTAAAACTAGTTCAAAAGGTTTTGTCCTCTTCAATCTCCTAGTTAGCCCAGTAGTATCGAGGAGCTGGATTTTCTCAATATTCCCGTACTTATCAAGTTGTTGCTCGTGACTTCCTGCCATCTTCTTGATATAGGTCCTTATAGAGATCACTGTTTGTCACATACCGAGGAGCATCTACAATATTTCTCAGTATTTTGTTCGGAATCTTTGTATAATTTTTATATTACTTGGTCCAATAAGTACACTCCCATAGTGGGCATCCATAAGTCCATACAGGTCTTAATATTTGTTTATAAAGTAATAACTTATTATTTTATTATGCATCGACAATGTGGAGTTTCTTCCAACTAGCCAATACACTTTTTACATATATCTTTCTTTTGCCTTTCATAGCCACAAGGCTACGTTTCCTTCCTGGTTTGTTTGTAGAACACTTTCAGCTGATTCTAAAAAAAATTCAAATGAATGGTAATTTTTCTATTCTTCACAATTAAAAATCAAAAGAAATAGATACTATTTACAGGTTATAATATGCATAATAATAATTCGTTTCATTAAGAACAAAGTAAAAATTATAAATTATAAAAAAATACTTACATAATTGTTTAAACAAAAGAGATCCAGCCAGAGCAAAACTAACATACAGAACAGCAAAAAAAGCCACTACATAATGCTCATTCTAATTTCCATTTTACATCCAATCATAAATTTTTAGGTTATCATGAAATGTGAAAATGTGATGACCATGCGGCACGCGACCCTACTTACATAGAACACTTGAACAGTTGAATAGTAAATGGCCTCACTTAAAATATAGGACATTG
This sequence comes from Diabrotica virgifera virgifera, assembly GCF_917563875.1. Lineage (NCBI taxonomy): Eukaryota > Metazoa > Arthropoda > Insecta > Coleoptera > Chrysomelidae > Diabrotica > Diabrotica virgifera. The sequence goes on along the minus strand of NC_065447.1, from coordinate 184,925,277 downwards.
GTAGTATGTTCATAGAATGTCTTGTGGTAACATTCCACCAATAATTTCATCAGATGTTCACAGAATGTTCCTTGAATGTCCAGAACATTCAAACATTAATAGAACTTTGATAGTACATTCCTGGAATGTTTTATGTTGTTAGGGTATATGTAGAATGCCAATAAATCATAATTTAAAAATAAAAGTCGACTTTCTTCGGAATTTTTCCTTAAAGTCGCCGGTTTAAGAAACAATTAATTTATTTCATTTGGCTTTGCCACACTGTATATGAAATGCGCGAAAAAAATATGTTTCTGTATAGACATTGTTAAAAAAGTAAGACCTAAATACACTTTATATAAATAAAACACTCAAGAACTGAACAAAAAAATAAAGACAATAACTCGACAATTACACTCGATTATAAGGAGGGCGCTATTACAAGCAGAATAAATGCACTGGGAATGATGTTTTGGCGAAGAAGCTGAAAATTAACACTAATGGACAAAGTAATAAATTAACGAAATAGAGAACTAATGAATGTTCTTATGGTGTGGTCCCCTTTTTTGGAGGTTAGCGAGTACACTGGCAAATCTGTTTCTGCCAATGCGACTCTAAACAAAGATATTGAATCAAGGCCGGTCCAGTCTCTGATATTTTTAAGCCATGAAATGTGGCGCCGAGACTCCGTTTTCCTTCAATCTTCCCCTGGATGATCAGATGCGCTAGGCAGTACTTTTCGTTTCTCATTGTGTGTCCGAGGTTTTGATGATCTTTAGCGGCTCCGTATATATGTATCTATTCTACTTAGGATATTTTCGTTGGTGTTGTGAGTTGTCCAAGGTATTTTCAAGATCCTTCTATAAATCCAGAGTTCAAAGGCTTCTAACTTGTTCATCAGCGTTATGTTGAGCGTCCAGGCCTTCGTTCCATACAATAGTATTGACCTTACATAGCAGACCATACATACCATATAGCAAAAAAGAACAAGTAAGCCTGATGTTAAGGATACTGTTACAAAATAAGCTTTTTATTTTGATAAAGCCTAATTCTATTCTCGCTCTTACTTCTTGTTTATAATCAAGTATATGATTGTTGAAACAGCAGTCAATATATTTTTGTCTACGTATTGAATCTGTTGGTGGTTCACATGTATTGGTAAGGATAAATTTTACTATGATACTTTCATAACTCTGGTTTTTGCAGTTTTGAACTTCATCCCCAATTTTTCACAACTCTCAGTGACCCTATTCAACAATATCTGGAGGCTATGGTCCGAATCAGTTCTTAAAACAGTGCATATGCATAGCGGATGATATTTACTCTTTGGCCGTTTATCCTGATACCAAGAAGAGACTAAATGATGAAATAGAAAAACGAAAGTTAATCTGCTAGGGACACATGCGAAGAATAGACGAGAAAAGTACCGCTAAGAATTTCGAAATGGAATTCAGGAATGAAATTACAGTGGAATGAACAGATAAAAGTAGCAATGGAAAAATTACCTTACACGAAGATATATACGACAAGAAGAAATGGCGAATGGGATGTGCTAAAGGGCAAACAGAATATGCTGTGTAAAGCCACGGATCATCATCATTACGTAGCGCTACAACCCTGGGTGGGTCTTGCTGACTGTACAACTTTTTTCCAATTTGTTCAGTCTTCCATCAACCTAGGGCCAAATAGAATGTTCATTTTCCGGAGATCTGCTTGGATGTTATAATCTCTCCATCGCATTTTGGGACGTCCGAGTGGTCTTTGCCTGTAGGAATCTCCTCCCATACCAGTCTTACAAGTCTCTCGTTATGAAGTCTGTGCACGTGGCCTGCCCATCTTAATCACTGTGATTTAATTCCTTGGACAATATCGGCGTCATTGTAGAGTGCTTTTAATTCGATATTGGTTCTGATCCTATGTAGTCTAGGCGCCAGAGGGGTCACCGTGTCATATTCAATTCTGATGGACAAACTCAACGGTTTCTTATGGATTTTTGGCTGCTGATTACGAATTTCGAGGGGGGATTTCGATCCGAGTGGTCAAAAAATTGTTTAAATTGTTTATAAGGCTCTGGCTTATAAACTAAAAGAGATAAAAAAAATGTTTCAAATAAAATTTGTTCCTTAATAAAAAACTAAGAAAAAACCGTTTACTAAACTTAAATCTAAGAATTATAACTCAAGATATTGTAAAATTAGTGCACAATGCAAATTGCAAATTGCAAAATAAGTATTTTTAGAAGCTTTATCGATCGTAACTCGGCTTCTACGCATGCAAATAAGTCTTAGAAGGTGTCGTTTTAAAGCTTAATTAACAGGATTCCAAACAAAGTTTGTTAAATTATTTTATCTTCATTTGTTTTAAAGTTATACCCGTTTGAAGTTACAATTTTCTTAAAAATATTGTACATTCATTTGTTTATAAGGGTTTCAAGCAAATTTGAGCTATAAACATTTATACTTTAATGAACAATAATGATAGAAAAACTCAAAAGGAATAATTTGAGGTTACGAAAATGTTCATAAGTTTATTTTTGGCCAAGATGTCGATATTTTACTGGCGCGCGCTATGAGGCGCAAGATCGGCTCACCGCGTAAAGGTTCACGCTCTAACTTCTCGATGCAAATTATAATTTCTATGTATACATACGTTATCTTCATTTTTCATTTTTGAAGATCCTAATAAAATTTTATCATATAATTCTTATAATTAAATCATCATACTGTACCTCGTATCACCTTTCATTCTATTTACATTGTCTTCTATTTTTGGTACTAAATGAGAAAAAAACATTAAAAACTAATATTTCAGAAGTATAACTAAAAAGTAAGTTGATATTATTTATTAATACTATTTTTACAAACATTATTCAGGGAATATACAGGGAATATCAGCTTTTTTACATCTGCATAAGTTCTTAGCGAAATTTTAACAGTTACATGGTGGTACAAGTCTGTTCTTGTAGGCAGTAAAACTAAAACTTTTTGACGCTTTAGAGTCTAATTATCTATATATATATGATATCCATATAAAGTGGATCTAGTTCTTTTGCAGCATCATCAAGGCCCGTCAATTGTGTGTATGCCGCCACACCATAAATGCTCGTTTTATATGCAATGATGATGCTGCAAAAGAACTCGATCCATTTTTATATGGATATCACATATTGGCTCATTTTCATGCGTAGAAGCCGAGTTACGATCGATAAAGCGTCGAAGAATACATACTTACTTGACTGTGAGCCAATCTTGCGCCTCATAGCGCGCCATTAAAATATCGACATCTTAGCCAAAAATAAACTTACGAACATTTTCGTAAGCTCAAACTGTTCCTTTTGAGTTGTTTTATCATTATTATTAATTAAAGTATAAATGTTTATAGCTCAAGTTTGCTTGAAACCTTTATAAATAAATTAATGTACAATTTTTTTAAGAAAATTATAACTTCAAACGGGTATAACTTTAAAACAAATGAAGATAAAATAATTTAACAAACTTTGTTTGGAAGCCTCTTAATTGAGCTTTAAAAGGACATCTTATAAGGCTCATTTGAATGCGCAGAAGCCGAATTACGATCGGTAAAGCTTCGAAAAATACTTATTTTGCAATTTGCAATTTGCATTGTGCACTAATTTTACAATATCTTGAGTTCTAATTCTAGGATTTAAGTTTAGTAAACGTTTGTTTACTAATTTTTTATTAGGGAACAAATTTTATTTGAAACATTTTTTTATCTGTTTTAGTTTATGAGCCATAGCCTTATAAACAATTTATATACAATTAAATTGTTTATAACAATTTTTTGACCACTCGGATCAAAATCCCCCCTCGAAATTCGTAATCAGCAGTCCAAAATCCATAAGAAACGGTTGAGTTTGTCCATCAGAATTGAAAATGACACGGTGACCTCTATTTGGCGCCTAGACTATATACTGGTTTGTATATGTTTGGAAGTATTTTTCGTTCAAAACGTCTGAGCTTTTCTTCGTTTGCTTTAGTCATGGTCCACGTTTCGCATCCATTTGTTAGTAGAGGTCTGACGATGGATTTATTGATTTTGATCTTTGAACTTGTAAGATTTTTAGTCCGAAAATATAATGAGAAGAGTTTATTAATGCAGCAATTAGTGGGGATTCATTAAAGCTTATTAATGTTGCGGACAAATATGTAAAAGAGATTTGCAGTGGACACTTACTAAGCATAATGGATAAGAATTTCCACTTCTTGAAAATTATCGTACGTCAAATATGTCGCATGAATCCACAAACAAATCGATTCATGATTCGAGATAATTGGTCCATTTTGTTGAGCCAATGTTCAGTTACTATCAACGACGGGCGGTACAGACATACATATACATCAGATGTATAGTGTTTGTGATAGATTTAAATAACACACAACGTATCATACACCCGAACTATTCAGTGAATTCCTCCGTGAACATTTTAGTAGCAGAATAATTTCAAGCAGAGCAGGTTTCAAGTATCAACTATTTAAGGCCACGTAATGCTTGCGTTTGGGTATGGGTATGATAAAGGATTAAATATTTCCTACAGAAAATATTAGAAAACTGCTTAGTCTTATTATTTTGCAACTGATTTTTATAAATAAGTATAGTATATTTAAAGATTTAAAACTTGAACGGAGGTAAAGGAACTAATAGAACCAAAACACATAAAAATGGATACAAGGATTGATTTTCCAAAAAATCTTTATACAGAGGAAGAACAAATGACGTTAGAACCGGAAACGCCAAAAAATACCACAAAATGAAGAAGATAATATAAGTAAACAGGAAGCTCTAAAAAAACTTAAAAAGCTGAAGAACAGAAAAACTGCAGGTACAGACGGAATACCAAATGAGTTACTGAAATATTCTCGAGCAGCAATGCAAAACTATAAAACACAATAACATACCGGAAGAATGGAGAACGGGCGAACTAATTCTACTATTAAATAAAAAACGCTGGACGGAACGGCCGCCCGAGAACTTTATCGTACCGATCTATTATCGTTATGGTAGGTACTAGATACTGGCATTCTATAAAAATAACAAAGTTACTCGTTATTTTGATATTTTAGAAACACCTACTGTACTTAAAAGTATTTTATGGTTCTACGCATCATTAATTCCTGCATTTGAGAAAATGTTCGATGCCATATTTCGGGGACACAATATAGATGTGTAGATTATTGCATAAATCAATAGAATATTATAGTCATACTTTCATTTCAAATAAGTTCATTTTTCTGAGAAATTAATAGTTTACAATATTTGAATTTCATTCTATTTCGATTAGGCCAGTCAATGCGCGAGATTAAGAACAAGATATTATCTCCAAATTCTATCCTACTGCATGAATTTTAATGAAATTTTGGGAGTAGCCCAATCTCCTAATTCAAAGTTTATCCTATATACTATGGCGCTTTTATCATGGGGGAAGTTCCCACCACTTCTCAGGGGTGAAATATTTTTATTTTCGAAATACATGGAGAAAAAGGAAGATTTTTAAGAAAATTTAAAAATTCATTCTATAATTTGATCACATTTTTAATAAAAAACCATTCATTTTAAACCCGTTTAACTTTTTGAAAGTAGAAATAACACTATATTAAAAGGTATTGAGAAGAAAAACAATGCATTTAAATTATGGTGGATGGGGAGTTAAATGTATATACTTTTCATTTTTCCTTAAAGTACATTAGTCATTATATTTTTTACACCATATCTCGCTTAGTTTGTAAGTAACCGACATTTAACGGTGCTCGTTTTAAAGGCCTTTTCAAACACTACAAAAGGTGTTGGTAGCATTATACACCTAAAACCTACCGTTCCTCTGTTATTTCAAGTTGAATACACCAATTTGAGCATGCACCAAAAAACAAACTATTTTCACCTACCATATCTCTTTTTGTATTATAAATAGAACATTTACGAAGGAACGAATCTCTTTATTATTTATAATCTAAAAAATGTTTTATATAGAGTTTTTAGTTCGATGCATAGTTTTTAAGGTATTCACAAAAAATCCGTCCGAAAAGGTGTCATTTTTCAATGAAAATGGCCAATTTTCAACTACGCATAACTCAAAAAGTATTGAGTTCTCAAAAAAAAGTATCGACCAGTTTTTGCTTAGAAATAGGTTCTTCAGCCACTTCCGTGCTTATTTTGACCAACAAATTTTCCACCCCCTTGAAGAAGTGGGAACCGCCCCAAGATAAAAGCGCCATAGTATATAGGGTAGATTTTGTTTCTTGAGCTATTCCCTACTTACTGTGAAAATATCAAGTACATCAATGTAGTAGGATGGAATTCGGAGCCAAATACCATCATTGACTGCTCTACAATAATGCTCTGCTATGAACGCGTGAGAGAGGACACACATAAGATTATAGCAAAATTTCTATTTACCGTAACTTTTCGAGTTTTTGAGCTACAGCAATAAATTTTATGTCATTGGAAAGGTAATTTTGCATTCTTTCAAAATGTGTTAAAATATACAGGGCGTATCAAAAAAATTAAGATTTTTTATTCATTTCCAGTTCAACCGGAAGCCATGTTTTTGGTAAAATTTATTGTGATAATAGATAATAAAATACCATATATGTCTGCAAAATTTCAAATTTTAGTTTCTATTAAGAAGGAAGTTACGGGCACTCGAATATTTTTTTATAAAAAATTCATAACTCTCCTCCTATGGGGAGTTAAGATATATGACTAATGTCATTCAATTTACTGATAGGATATCAAAAATATATCAAAAAATAAAAAATTCCTTGGAGCCATTTTTGAGAAAATCTAGTTCAAATTTATGTCAAAATTTGACCCCTTAAATATAGGCAACCCGTAACTTTTTCTGAAAAACGATAACATCTTTCTTATAGCCCCATCTTTAGGCTATATAACGACTTTTTCAAATTAAACTTATCTTCAAAAACTTTTTAGATAGATAGGGAAATGTGTCGGGGGGGGGGGGGGGCGGTCGGCCATGTTGGCCGCCATTTTGAATTTGGAAATGTCAAATTCCGTACTTTTATTTACCTATGGATGAGCTTACTTTGAGTTGAATTTCATTTATTTCTGTCAAAATTTGCAAAAATGGGCCATAAATAACCCCCCTATTTCGGCCCACCTTTGAGAGATTTTTTTAAAAGCTTAGTTTCTCGACAAAATTCTCTTAAACTTACTCATACCGAATTTCATCAAAATCGGTCCAGTAGTTTTTGCCGGGCGGTGGCGACATACGTACGTACATACGTACGTACGTACGTACGTACGTACGTACGTACATACTTCCGACATGTTTTTTTTATTTGCTTTTTAGACTCAGGGGGACTCAAAACGTCGAAAAAAAGTGAAATCTGAAAAAATTTTTTTTGCACGATCCTATAACTTTATCTATTATACTATACTACGTATATAGTACGATAAAGTAAAAAGGAGATAAACAACAGCCAAAAATCTACAGAGATATCAATTTATTAAATATTGCCATAAACTTACAACTAAAATAAAAAAAAAAAACTAATGAATCAGGGGATAAGTTTAGAAGCTGAACAACAGGGCTATCGTACTGGAAGATCGTGTACAGATGCAATCTTCGTCATAAAGCAAATTACTCAGATATCCCTAGAGTATAATATACCAGCGTTCCTACGTCTGATTGATTTGAAGAAAGCATTTGCCAGAGTAAGACTCAACGATGCAATCCAGCATCTATACAATTGATAAATTCCCCTAGATATCATAAAAGCTATTAAAACATCTACCAAAATAACAAAATTGGAAGTCAGAATAGATGAACAACTTATAGGAGAGTGCAATTAGAACGAAAATATGCATTATTTAGGAAAAATTCAAACAAGCTTATATTTTTCTAAAACTTTTTTGTTAGTTTATATACATGTTAAAGTAAAAATTTCTACTCGCAGATTTGGCCGCTAATTGTTTATTAATTGTTTAAATAATAACAATTGGTTTGTATAAATAATTTTAAAAATATCGTTAAATTCATAATTATATTTTTATCAAATATGTTTCTATTTTGTTTTAGATTATGCTGAATCCGAATATGGCATTGCAATTTGAAAATTCTTATACAGAAGCTCTTATACAGTATGTCTGAGTAGCTAGGAACCACATGGAAAACTTTTTTATTATGAATTTTACGAAAAAAAGTTATTCTTCATAAAATGCTCTGGATAGTCAAAAATCTAAAACTCTAAAAATCTAAAACGAGTTATGTCAAAAATATAAAGTTCGTTAAAGAGTAAAGTACCTTTATATTCCAGAATATCAAAAAATGCTATTATAAAAAGTTGTTTGAAATTAAAAAATATGTTTAAATATACAATTACATCATTCTAATCAAAAATAAATTTTTAAATTTTTTCTCAAATTACGGATACTCATCATCATTTTATTTCAATTATGGTAACTATTTTATTATCACTTTTACGAAAGAAAGTTATTCTTCATAAAATGCTCTCCCTGGTCTAAAATCTAAGATACAACCATCAGATATCAAGCTTTTTTAATTTTATACGAGGAATGTAAAAAATATGAATTTTTCTTAAGAGTTAAGTGCCTTTATTATTCACAATATTTTAATTAGAAGGATGTAATTAAACACTAAAACAAATTTTTTAATTCCAAACAACTTTTTTTAATAACAATTTTCGATATTTTGAAATGTAACGGTACTTTACTCTTGAGTGAAATTCATTTTTTTGGACATACCTCTTATAAAATTAATTAAATTTGATATTTGGTGATTGCATCTTAGATTATATATGATGCAGAGTATTTTATAAAGAATAACTTTTTTTCGTGAAACTGATAATAAAAAAGTTATCAATAGGTTTCAAGTTACGCAGACATACTGTATAAGAGCCAAATAATTTTTTTGCTGAACATTTATTATTGTTGAAGCTTATTATTAAATGTATGTTAGGTAAGTTTTACAGAAAAAAGTTTTGATCACTTTGTATAAACATTTTTTTAGTTGGTAATTTTCGATTTTTAAAAAAGCACTTATAAAACTGTAATAGATCTGTTCAAACTTAAGTAATATCGTCTTAAAATGGTGGTAATTCTATAAAGTTACGAAGATTTCAAAAAGTACATTTTTTGAGACGTCATATCATTTGAATTAAATTTTTGAGATTTTTTTTAATAAAACATCATTTAGTAAGATACTTGAAAGGTAAGTTGTGCAAAATTGAGGGTTCTAAAAAAAATTATTAGTTACACATTGTTAAATCATTTTTAAACAAAATTCATGTAAGGCTCACTTTACGTCCCCACCGTACTTATGCCCATATATTTTATGTGTTTTTATTATAACCATAAGATAGCTTAATCATTCTTCTTTTGAGTTCAATTTGTAAAATTTGATTCGATCCATTAGTTAAAGCATTACATTAAAATAACTCAACCGTGCACTTCGTCGTACGCTAGTTTACAGTGCGCCAATGTTTGCGAGAATGGTGACTTTAACGTTATGAATAAAAAATTATAGAAGATACAGATTTAATTTTAGAAAATTCTTTATAAAAGGTTTTTTTTGTAAAATTTTCTGAATTTTTCAATGGTCAATCAAGTCAGTTTTTTTCTAAAATTTATATTTTCGGAGTTATTTAACAAAAACATCTAATTTCGTAGTTCACTTGTTTAATAAAAAATGAAGCACCCACTTCTCTAGTAGAACTTTTTGATATGTTGTTTATTAAACATTTTTTAATGAAATTACAAAAAGTTCTATCTTGTTTGATTTTTTCCGAAGTGAAAATCTATATGCATTCCCCTATTACAGAACCTATAGACATAGGCAGCAGAATAAGGCAGGGCAATATTCTCTTCAAATTATTCATGGATAAAATCATCAAAAGCATTAACAAAGAGAGAGGATACAGAATGGGAAACTAAGAAGTAAAAATATTCTGTTACGCAGAAGATGCAATCTTAATAGCCCAAGATGAAGATAGTCTGAAATTTAACATAAGAGCAAAAGAGAATTCAATATGACAATCTAATCTCATAAAACTAAAACAATGGTAATCAGCAAAGAACCAATCAGATGTAAAATAAAAAATGGTGGCATCAGTATTATAAAAGTAATGGAAAAAAATACCTTGAAATTCCACTGTCCAGTTACGGAAACCTGGACAAATAAGTGAGAGATCAATTACAAAAAGCAAATGGACTGGCAATATGCCTTAATAACACTATATGGCGAAACCGACATCTTAACACTGAGATGTAGTAAAGAATTTATAAAGTCAGTGTAATACCAATAATGGCATATGCATCAGAAACAAGACTCGGCACAGCCACACACAAAGACTACTGGGAAACAGAGACGAGAAGAATAATTACTGGAAATACGCTGAGAGATCGAAAGAGGAGTGAAGACATTAGAAGAATGTAATGTACAGTGTATAAAGGAGTGGACACTAAATAGAAAAAAATGACATAACCACATAAGCAGAGATATAAGCAGAGATAAATCACCAATTGGTAAAAGAAGTATCGGCCAACCATGCAAAAGATGAAGTGACAACCTTCTCTAGAGGTATCAATCCGCCAATGAACAGGAAGAATTGTTTATAAAAGGGAAGAAGAAGAAGAAGAAGAAAAATATTTGAAACTTCTTTATTTTTATTTACTTTCTTGCTTGTTATATTTGTTATCGGTGTTTTGTGGAAAATAGTAAGTTAAAAATATTGGGTTTATCCTATGTTGACGGAATGTTTTTTAGGACTGCTCTGTTATATTGATACGATACCGTGAATCTCAATAAAACCAATGTCCCTTGCTCACACGCGGACCGAAGTAAAGTATTCAATTATTCTCTGTGTAACTCCCAAAAACGCGCTACTGTTCATCCACGTTCCTCTAAGATATTGGACAGAGACCATCGAAAACATACCCTTATGATAAAACTTGTATAAATTCGAAGTAGAGATAGCTATAAATCTCCCTTAAAGGATATTGTTTGAAGCACGTGACACTTTGGAACGCTGTTTTTGATATTAAGGGTTCTCGAAATGTTTCACGATCATCTCCCTAGACGATTTGCGATGGAATATGACTTCAGCAGAAATACTACCATTTACACATAGGTACTTTACGTGTGTCACGAACAAATACAATTAAAATAAGCAACAACGAAATAAATATGACACATTTCACGACAAGAATTGTAATTTTTAGTTATATCAAAACTTTATTAACGTCTCTAAAGAAATGTTATTTTTATTATGTTTCGCTAAATATGATGAATCGGTGATTATGCGAATTAGATATCGGTTGTTATATATACATATTATCATATTACATAGCATCTATTATTATTTTCATCTATTATCTATTACAAATATATCTATTACATATTATTTAATCTCAAATATTCATAATTCATATCCGAGAATTAAACAATATTTTTAACACTCCGTATATCAAATTGACTTCATTTTGTTATTGTATATGTTACAGTTCTTGATTCTCAGTTAGAGTTGACTCCAACTAGTTGGAGTCAACTCCAACTGAAACGCGCAGTAAAAGTTGATTTTAAAAATTTAAATCAACTTTTACTAGTTGAAGTTGACTCTTCCTGGATCGATTCAGTAAATGCTGATTATACGAGAATCTCAAGTGCATTTTTGATGAGTGTGCGTTTCTTTGTTTTGACCGTTTTAACTACTTATTAGTATAGTCTGTAACGTCGCCCTCGTGAGGTAAATTATTCTGATTTGATTTTTTGCACAAACTTACTCGAAAGAAATACATCCGTATAACAATCCTTATAACAAATACATAGGGTGTCACGCGGTACCGCGGTCGAAAAATTGTTTAATAGTTATTTATGTACCAAGTCAGTAAAGTGGCTCTTTATCGAACGAGTCTGATATTACGAGCAGCGGAAGCGAAGCGAGCAACAGACGCGTTCGATAAAGAGTATTGAGATGGTGCGTACAAAATTGTATCGTCAATCATAAAAAACATTAACACTTACTTACAACTTTGAGGAAATTTTTTTAATTTTAGACGAAATAAAAAATTCGTATGACAGTAATGACAGATGACTTTTGCATGATGGCCGGTTTTGATGTTTAATCGATAGTTATCAATATTGTATACCTACCTAATTACTAAATCTGTAAAGTTTTGATTTATTTTGTATGAATATAATTGCGAAACACTACAGAATTTTACTTTTTGACATAGGGGAAGTGCGGGTATTGCCGCCCACTTAAGCAATTTACTGAATTATTCAAAAACTACAGGTCTTGATAAAAACTGTCAACTGTCAAAATACAGTCATTTTATCTACTTCTAATTATTTAAGCCTTAAAGTATTCATTTATTTTATTTTGCGGAGTATGACATTTATTTTCACAAACCTACACTTGGGCGGAATTATCAGACTATGCGGGTAATGGCGCCCACTGATGGTATAATACCGCCCAGGGTTTACATTGTATAAAAATCAAACACAAAATAATTATTTACGCACAAACAACATCTATATATTTTTTATATAAAAAAACATTCAAAAAAAATACTTAAGTAAAAAAACATTTCAAACTACACTCTATTTGCAATAATCGCATATAAAACTTTTGTGATTATCGTAACCACTACATTCTTTATGCGCCCATTTATGGCAAACTCCGCATCTGTACCACATTTCCGATTTTCCATATTCGCCACAATAGATGCACTCTTCTTCTACGTCGCTGCTGGGATCATCGGAACTGTGGTCATTGCAAATCTCCATTTCATCGTGTAGGGATGAACCGCTTGAAGAACTATCATCGAAGACTTTCCTCGTAACACGTTTAATTTTTTTATTAACGTGTTTTACATTTTTTGAAAGTTTTTGCTTTTCTTTCTTTTGTATTTTTCTATTTTCTTTTTGCTCCAGTTCTATTTTTTCTGGAGTTGCCGTCAAAATCTTTGAAATGCCTAATTTTCTACCCCTCTTTTTTAATTTATTTTCAGTTATGACACACAACGGTGTCATTTCTTCAATCGATATATCTCCTTGTCTTTCATTTGTAATTCCTGATTTTGATGTTGAAGGAGTGACATCTGCATGAGCTTCGTTGGCTTTTGATGTACTTGGAATAACATTAGGTTCATTTGTTTCCAAGACTGCATCTTTTGAAGGCACTCGATTTGTTTCAGAGGTACAGGGAGTAAGTTCAGTTTCAGGAAGTTGTAGTTCAACAGCGGGAATATTAGAAAGGGTAGAAGGCAAAAAATCTTCGTCCGTGAAAATATTTGGTCTATATGGAACAATACCGCTTATTTCAAAGCCTTTTTGAGCTTTTTCCATGGTAGCTACACGAACGAATGCTCGATTCAAAATTTCAGATACATCAAATGGTGTTATTTTTTTGTGAACATTTCGTCTCATATAGAGTGAACATTCATTTGAATAGGCAGATTTTAGCGGCCCAAAAAATGTCAAATCTAGTGGCTGTAGCTTATTGGACGTTTGGGGCGGAAACGATAACATAATGATCCCATTTTCACCGCAAAATTCATAAGCAGCTAAAGAACAATGACTGCTGTGATTATCTAGCAACAGCAATGCTGGGTTGTCGTTCGAAGTAGATGCGTGTTTATTAAAATGTTTAAGCCAAATCAAGAATAATTCTACAGTCATCCAGCCTTTAGCCGAGCAATCATATATGGCACCTACCGGTCCATTGCGTTTAAGCTGTTCCGACATTCGGATTCTAGGATAAATAAACATCGGAGGTATATATATCCCTGATGCACTTACTGAGCAGCACAGAGTTATATTTCGACCTCTCTCCCAACTTACAGCTTTTCCCAGTTGTTTGACACCTTTTGGAGCTACAATTTTGGATGGAACCTGCACCGTGGTAATGCCTGTCTCGTCAACATTAAATATGCGGCAGGCTTGAAAGTTATATTTTGTTAAAACTATATTTAAATTTTTGAAAAAAAGGCCTACACTTTCAGCATTAAAATCCGAAATTCTCCCTAAACTGGTTGCCTCGGGTTTCCTCAAACTAAGATTTGGATGCCGTTTTAAGAAAGCTTGAAGCCAGTCTTTACCGGCCATTTTTTTGTCATCGTTGAAGCAGTGTTTGATATTATTTTTAACCGCAAACTCGTAGACGATTTTTCGTAAATCAGTGGCCGTTAGACCATAGAACATCTTTGCCAAATAGATGCAGCGATCAGCCACTCGCTTTTCTTGTTCAGTGGAAAATATAGGATGACGACCTAGTTGTGCTGCACAAGCATTGTTTGTATTTAACCTATCTTTTAATGTAGAATATGGGATACCTGAAAAAAGAACATTAGAAAATGGATTAAAAAATAAAGATCATATATTACCAAACTCTCTTGCACTTTGCCTTTTCCCCTTTCCGCTTCTAACTGCATTTATAGCTTCCTGAAGCTGTTCTGCGCTCCATGTTGCCTTTTTCCGCGAATTCATCATTGTCTTTGGCATTCTTTATCCTAAATTAAAAATGTATAAATCAATGTATAATACCGCCCACTGGAGGGTAATGCCGCCCAAGTTGGGCGAAATTACCCGCCATCGCCATATTTCAAACAAAACAATTGTTAATCGTTATTTCTCAAAATATTGAAAGAAACTGTTTCGATTCATATATATAAGAGGACCGGTTACTAATTAATAAAAAAATCAATAAATTAAGTATAAAAATAAGTTACTCACAAATTATTTTCGAGCTCCTAAAAATTATAGTGGCACCACACAAAACACGTTGACTTCTCTGAAACAACTAAATATGCTTATGGCCGGCGACCTTGTTGCACGGTTCTCTCAGTAGTATCGTGGCGTCATTTCGATGTTGCCAAAGTTACTATTTCTCTATATTTAAGATATTTTATAGAGTGGGCGGTATTTGCCGCTGGGCGGTAATACCCGCAGTTCCCCTAAATTTTATTAATAATAAGATAAATTTTGTACAATGTTTTTAATAATTCAAGTAAATAAACTTTAATTTCACTCAAATAAATAATCGATTGCTGCCATTGACCACTTACATTCAATCTCGGTTAATTTGATTAATAATCGCGGCAGGTAAAGTAACATTCTTCTTTAAATACATCAAGGTGTTATTTTACTGCCGAAAATGAGGGCAAATGAGTACAATAATGAATGATTTTAATGACGTTTGGCGATTGTTTTAAACAAATTCGCAAAAATATTTTTTTCACTTCGTACAAATTTCTTTTAGATCCTTTGGGCCGTTTTTTCTCTAAAATTGACTGTTGTCGAGTTATTAGCGACTTAAAATTTGAAAAACGCCAAAATAACCATTTTCAAGGTTTATAATAACTCGGTTAAAGATAATTATTGTGAAAGTCGAGGGAGCGGCCGTGGAGTAACGGCATACTCGCTGGCCTCATACGCCAGTGCACGTGGGTTCGAGTCCTGCCAAAGACAAATAATTTTCATTTCCAATAATGACACGAGCCGTCTCACCGTGTCTCGGAGAGCACGTTAAGCCGTCGGTCCCCCTGGGCTAGTGTACATCGACACTAGTTACTTGAAACAGGGTTAAAGATGTAATTGGCGTCGGAACTGTCCGGAAGGCAAAAATGCCATACGATATTATATATTATGAAAGTCAGAAACTAAAAAAAATCAAAGATTAAAGCTACTTCTATAAGACCCTGAAGAAATTTTTGTCATTATTTCATTAATAAGATATTATTTTTAATTATCAACAATGAGCGCTAAGCGCGTATTGAGGCGGCCGTCAATGTGAGTGCGAGTGAGATTCACCATTGGATGGCCGGAATGGTGCATCTCTTTAGCACTCACCATTGACGGCCGCCTAATACGCACTTAGCGCTCATTGTTGATAATTAAAGATAACAGCTTAGTAATAAAATAGTGACAAAAATTTCTGCTGGATCTTGTAGAGGGGGCTATAAACTTTAATTTGGTCACTTTCTGACATTCATATTAATGGATTTTAACCGAGTTATTAAGCCTTGAAAATGGCTATTTTCGCATTTTTCAAATTTTAAATCGCGTATAACTCGACAACAATCAACTTTAGAGAAAAATCACAAAATACCTTTTTTTGCTCAGAATAATGATCTAAAAAAAAATTATTCGAAGTGAAAAAATTATTTTTGTGAATTTGTCTAAAAAAAATTGTTTAAACAATTTATCGATCAAAGTACTGCCTGGCACCCAGTAGATTTGTTAAAGGACCTCTTTTTGAGTAAGTTTGTACAAAAAATTCGAATCGGAGTAATTTACGTAACGGGGGCGACAATACAGCCTAGACTAATTTGAACATGTTCAGTAACATTTAATTTCTAGAATCGGCTGTTTGTGTGAATCAGAATCAAGTTTTACTAAATGGCATTGGGAAGAGTATACTTTTTCTAGTTGGAGTCTACTTTTACTAGTAAATGTTGAATATAAATCTTCATTTTATATTTATAATCAACTTTTACTGAAACCAGCCGTTAGAGTTAACTCGAACTAGTAAAAGTCAACTCCAACTGGATAATCAACTTGAACTGTAACATATATAACAGGTGCGACCTGCTAATTTAGTTAACTATTACAAATCATAAACAATAAATTTGGACAATTGCACATACATTTTGATGATTTAATATAATTTCTTTATTCTTTAATATTTTGTAATAATATTCGGCGAGTGGGGTTGACCCAGAAAAATATTGCCACTAAGAAAAGCGTAAATTAATATTCGTTCGAAGTAGTTTTCAATCCTAATAGTAAATTATTAATATTGAAAATATTAAAAATATTACTAAAAGATTTTTAAATTGAAAACTTATTGGTACACTTTCCTGGTGACACCTCCAAGACTTCTACAATTTGCAAGTCAAATGGATGCTGCAGTGAAGACGAGAGGGAAGGAATTCTACACTATGCAATTCACATCCCCCGTCTGCAGCTGGTAAAGTTCCAACGGAAAAATGCACCTAGTTACTCTACGGAGTAATACGACTATAAAATAAAATAAATAAATATAGGTACATTCATTCAAATCACTTCATAGAGACAATATGTAGTCTCGATCATTTATCATTCATTATTATTAACAGTTAGATTTTGTTACTGTCATATTTAACCGTTGTATGTTTCCCGGGTCAAAAGTGTCGAATTAAATAACATACTATCATTTTAAATTTGGTTTTGCACTAACTACCCGGCGATAGAAGTTTCACTGATCCGATCTCATTCATGATCCATCGAGCAAAAGAAAACAGCATTGTGGCAGTACCTCTAACAAGAAGAGACAAAACCACAGAGCGACCTATATCTACAGTCCACACCTAACAACACCTTTAAACACACTCCTTGTCCAGAACCAGGAAGGCGAACGAGCTTCCGTATACCACAGCCAACAGTCCGATCTACTAATACATACAAACTGTAAGTTTTTGAACACTCTATGTCAATTGTCAAAGGTGCCACCAATTTTAACATAAATAAGTATATTTTTTAATAATTTTACTAAACATTCTTACTAAGCATCCTCATGAATATTTTAAAGTAAGTACGTATATTTTACTTAACATTTTTAAATAATTAGAGTGAATTTGATGTAAATAGCCACTTGAATTAAAATCAAAATCTTCGTACGCTAAATATTTTATTGAATCAATACGAACATATCATTATCTCTAGATTTCATTTCAAAATTAATTAAAGCATTAATTCGCTTCCTAAATAGTATTAATGAATAAAAATTTACCTACTTACGGCCTACAGTAACATTCCACATAAATAGATCAAAATCACTACTGTGATTTTGACGTATTTATAGTAGTATAACACAGGTACTATACGATTACAAAACCCATGTAATTAATTGTCGTATTTACATTATATTTATAAACAAATATTAAATTAATTATAACACAATACAAATTAACAAAGTTGCAAATTGATAATATGATACTAATAATAATAATAATATCGTATGGCATTTTTGCCGGGGAGATCCTTTCGGACAGTTTTGGCGCCATTTACTGCTTTAACCCTGTTTCAAGTAACTAGTGCCGATGTACACTAGCCCAGGGGGACCGACGGCTTAACGTGCTCTCTGAGGCACGGTGAGACGGCTCGTGTCATTATTGGAAATAAAAATGGTTTGTCTTTGGCAGGGCTCGAACCCACGTGCACTGGCGTATGAGGCCAGCGGTATTGCCGTTACTCCACGGCCGCTCACAAAATATATGATACTAAAAATCCAGAAATAAGTAAAATGGAGAAGTTGTATACTTTACAGGTATACAACATTGGGCGAAGTTTCAAAGTAATCACGAAAAATTACTAGAAGGCGGGTCGACAAATATTTTGAATCAAAATACCACAAACAGATTTATAAAGTTTACATTAAGGGTAAAACTCTGCTCGAAGAATAAGGAAGAGTGCTAAAGAGAATAAAATCCCCGAAAATAAAGGAGATAAAAAATTAAAAAACAAAAAATTGAGGAAATTCTACAAGAAAATGCACAAGAATTGCAGGAGGACGAAGAACTGCAGTCGGCGTTAAAAGAACATAATATGGAGAAAATAAATACACTAATAATTGAAGCAACAATAAATGAGGAGCTAGACTCGTTGGAGAATGAAGAACTGGAGAGAATAACATACAAAAAACAATCAAGGAAACGTTGAAGAAGATACGGCCAGGAACCGAACGCCCAGAAATTACACAGAGGAGAGACGTCATAACGCTCCTTCAGGTAAAAAGCCGTCCGGTATTCGAAGGGAGGTATGAAACATGGATAACTGTCCACGACTTATTCACAACATTGATACATGAAAATAACCAATTATCAAACGCAGTTAGAATGCAGTTCCTCAAAACACAATTAAAAGATGAAGCAAGCAGAATGATACAGCATTTACACATAGCAAAGGCCAACTATGAAGTGGCCTGTGCTATACTAAGGGAAAGTTCATAGCATATCAAGCATATAACATTGTATAACCGGACGCTCTCAATTATATCTTTGTTATTTTCCTTTTATATTTTCCAGCGTTATGCCAGATTCTTTATTAGGCACTAAATCTGATGTGTCAGATTTTTCCTTTCTTTCTCCCCTTCCTTTTACCCTCTCTGGGAATTTTCATTCACCCAGCTCTTCCATTCATTTATATTTCCTGCCATTATTTTCAATTTCTCGAGGGTTTTTTGTTTAGCTTTTTCCGCCTCTACTACTTGCTATATCCATTTTTTTTCTTGGACTGCCTCTTTTTCTTTTTACAATGTTCTTTGGTTCGTGGAACTTTCTTGTAATTCGATTGGTTTGTCTCCTCATCAAATACCCACACCAGTTTATTTGTCTCTCTGCTATTTTATTCATTATTGGTTCTTGGCTGGCCATTCTCCTAATAGTATCGTTGCTTAGTATATCCCTTTTGTCTTTCTATCCATCTTAAGTGTCACCTTTCCATTGCATTTATTCTGCTCTTATGTTTTTCCAGAATTGTCCAGTTTTCACGTGCATAGAACACAGTCGGTATCACTATTCTATTAAATATTTATATCCTTCTGTCTCTTGTAATTTGGGGCTAACGTATAGTATAACTTGTTTGATTTCTTTGCTCTTTGTTATTTCTCAGTCTATTTTTCCGTCGTTAGTATTTCCAGTCCTGATGTTTTACATTTTATCTTTATTTCATTATCTTCTTTGCCGTTGATTGTCATTATCTTACTTTTTTCTTTGTTTATTTCCATTTTTAGTTCTTCTGTTTGTTCTACCTATATATCCATGAGTTTCTGCATTTTATTCTCGGAATCTGCTACTAGCGGAGCACACTAGCTCGCTCCCAAGGTCAAAAAACCCTCTTAATTACATACTAGTTCGCTCCGAAAACCATAACCTAGTTCGCTCCCATGGTTAAGCGGATTAAGTATTTATTTATTAAGTTCTAGGAAAATTAATATCGGCAAAATTGGTACCTACTGTGACTTTTGTATTTTATATAGAAATTACATATATAAAATATTGGTTGATATATATTCATATACATATTATGAGACAGTGGAATTAGATTATTTAGATTTAGCCGAATAAATGACCGTTTTGGAGTGTAATTTTCCACGTTACGACGGATTTGTTTGAAAATTTGGTTTAAGGTTCTACTTACCCTCCACTTCAATGTTGGACTTCTGCCGTTGGTTGCTTTTACGAGAGGGTGAAAGACAACCTTTCTCATCATCATCATCATCGGTGACCGCTGACAGCCCATGGAGGGCCATGGTCGCCCGTTGGGGTTTCTAGGCTCTAAAGTTTTACATGGTGTGGAGGCCAGCCACACGCATAACTCCTCAAAAGTTCTAAACGATATTTATCTAAAATATTACTTTCTTGTTTCTTTTTTTGAGGAGGTCTTTTCGGCGTTATGTGTGTTTTGCTTGTTTGACTATAGCTGCCCATGTTTTTCTTTCCTTTGCTTGTTTTTCCCATTCTCGTATTCCTAGGTCTTTCAAATCCTGATTAATACCATCAATCCATCTCTTTCTAGGCCTAGCTCTCGGTCTCTTCCCATTTAATTCTTTCCTAAGTACTTTTTTTGCATTTCTCTTATCATCCATCCTTTCTACGTGCCCTAACCAACTCAGTCGTTTACTTCGCATTTCTTTTATGATAGTCGGTCTGTTAAACATTCTATTTATTTCGTGGTTCATTCTTATACGCCATTCTCCAACCTTTCTCGGGGGGTGAAAAAACATACGTTTGGAATAAGAAATGGATAAAATGAACTATTTAGCCATTTACCACCCATGGTCAGTACCTCGAAAAATAAGCGTTATTTTGGTAATTTATAACGTCGATATCAAAAGTTTCCAGAAAATTTCTATGTACTGTATATTTTATATATTCTGACATAAAGGTGATTAAAAAGCTAAATTTCAAAGTTCGTCACTCAACTTTGCAATTCAAGAATTTTCACCTTTTACTTTAAAAAATTCATAACTTTTATTAGAATAATATAGTTAATATTAATAATAGAATATGAGCTCTAAAATTTTAATGCTTTAGTGATAATAAGATAATGTTGTTATAATTTTAATATAATTTTAAGTAAGAAATAGTTTTATATTTAGGTAAATACAAAGTTTGAGAAATATTTTGAAAATTTTTATTAATAACAAAGTACCTGCTTTATGAGGGAAACATTGTCGCTGACCATGGCTATCCATCATTATTCATTAGTTACCCAGTAAAAGCATTTTAAAACTATCTTTTCTAAGAAATATATGGCCGGAGCGAATTTACCTATGCCCCTTTTGTGTAGGGTATTAAAATCTGGCCGCCGGAGCGAACTAGTATATGCCCGCTACTAGTACTATGTCGACCTCATACATTAAGGACTCTATTGTTACCGTTTGTAATCTTCGGTAAGGTATCATAATACTGTCTGTAGTTAGTAGGTTCTTACTCAAGTGTTTCTTAGCAATTCGTTCATTATTATTATGAGTAGCAAAGGACTGAGACTATCTCCTTGTTTAATACCTCCCTTCCAATTAAATTCTTCCGATCTTTCCCTGTTATTTGTAGACTTTCTTTTACCTCTTTGTAAGTACCGTAAAATGGGGTGACCGATTTTGTACTTTAATCCTATAAAAATCATATTTTAAATGTTGCTACATTTTTGTATATGCAAATATGTTATGGGTTTAGGCGTCTACTTTCAGTAGCTTAGATTATAATTACAAGAAAATAATCATGACTTAGAAAAAAAATGCCTGTGGTCAAGTTCACCCATTTGGGGGGAAGTTGACCGTATATGGTTTTTATCTGTTAAACTTATTTTTCTTTTAGGTGGGGTTAATTTGACCGCTTTTTAAACCATTTTTGCTTAATTGCTTATATCGGTGGATTTAACAACCCTTGGAATATTCATTCTTTTTTTATTTAAAAATGAATTCTTAGATATTTATGAATCATTAAAAATAATTTTAAAAATTATATAGGGTGGCGGAAGTATATCACAATCGATCTTTTTCTATGTTTTTGGTCAAATTCACCCCAGCGGTCAAAGTAACTCCATTTTACGGTACTTTCTATAATATTATCAATGTACTTGGTACATTTACTTTCCTTAAGCATTTGGTGTCAGAGTCGTTTATGTTAGCTCAAGTATTCCTCAAAGAGACTTTCAATGAGGAATGTTTAGGTAAGTCATTCACAAAATATCTAAATGCATCATGTCTAGTCAAGTATATCTCGCGCCAAGCTCGAATCGGGGAAAGGAGAAATCCCGCAAGAGGGCCATTTATCAGCGGCCATTAGCAGCACTTTGCAAGAGACCGCTATGTGACACCCTAACAAGCGGATAACTGAAATAAAGAGCTCACCTAGTCTCATAGGAATTATCTTCGCGTTCCTTCTATCGCCCTATGTCGCCATTAATACTGATTTTTGTTAGTAACGAAAAGCGTTCTGTCTTTTTGATTTACATTTCTATTTTTCCGACTTTTTTAATATATCACATTTATATTAAGATATACCTGCTTATGTTATAATTTAATAAATATTTAATGACAATTTATCTCACATAAGTTTTTAAGTCTTTTTAACCTTCATAAACCAATGGTCAAAAACTTCCATTATATATTGAGTGACATGCAAATGTACCCCAATAGTGTTGGCTTACATTTTTCTATATATGTATAGGCAATATCAAAAAGGATTACCTACATTCTGATTCAGTGTGATCAGTGGCGTAACAAACTCCGTCGGGGCCCCCCCGCAGAACTTGAAATTGGGCCCCTTTTAACCCGAGAGCAGTCGCGCCGTTAGAAAAAATCCAACTTTTTATCATTTTCCGTGAAAACTTAATGAACAATTTTGCAACATAACTTTCCACTTGTAAGTGCCTCGAAGAAGATTGTAGTAATGCGTAGGATTTTTTTAATTTCATTTTTATTTTTTTTGTGGAATTTGTGGCTTTGGTGGGAACCAATTAGTTTTAAAATTGTTAGAAATAGATATTTTCAACATAACAAGCAAACAAAAATATTATAAAATTGAAATTTGTTTTAAATTCGTATTGTTAGATTTTGTTCTACGCGCGACTGCTTACGTGACAGAAGTGAGCGCGACTGCTCCCGCGTTAAACAATTATAGGTCTGGATCCCGCGTATGAAAAAAAAGTTGATTAATAGCGAGCTGAAAATTTGTTAATAGCTTAAGTGTGTCTAGTCGGATAAACTTTGATATATGGGAATACTGTAATAGGGGCAGTTTTAATTGTGGAACAGGTTAAAAATTTGGAACCATCAGACCACGAAAACGGCACATTTATTTTGTCCGACAGAACAGACTTACACTCTCCGAACAGAGATTAAGATTAAACTCTCATGCAAATATCAGACTGCTATTTATCACCTGTCATAATTCCTGTCGTTTGACATATTCTACATGTTCCACTCATTAAAACGCCCATTTGGTGATAAATAGCAGTCTGATTTTTGCATGAGAGTTTAATCTCTGTTCGGAGAGTTTAAGTCTGTTGTGTCGGACAAAATATATGTGCCGTTTTCGTGGTCTGATCGTTCCAAATTTTTAACCTGTTCCACAATTAAAACTTCCCCTGTTCCAGTGTTCCCATATATCAAAGTTTGTCCGACTAGACACCCTTAAGCTATTAACAAATTTTCAGCTTGCTATTAATTAACTTTTTTTTCATACGCGGGATCCAGACCTATTAGTAAATACGACTTATTTAACAAAAACTTTTTTGTGTTAGCGTTATCATTCACTGTTCATAACAACTTACATTTCTCATCTTTATTGGTATACAGACCCATTCCAAATAAACAACTTCTTTTGTTGTTTTCTATACAACTTACCTACAATACATTAATAACCAGCTTTAAAATAGTAAATGTTAAAACAATTATTCTTTCTTGATTTCTTATACAGTGTGTTTGCGTATCTTGGAACCTATGGGAAATTTTTTTATTACATATCTATATTACGAAAAAAAGTTATTCTTCATAAAATGCTCTACATGGTATAAAACCTAAGTTGCAATACTCATATTAAATTTTATTGATTTTATACGAGGTATATCAAAAAATATTAATTTCGCTCAATAGTACCTATACACCTTTATATTTTACAATATTGAAAAATTTTATTATAAAAAGTTGTTCGCTATTAAAAACTATGTTTAAATATGCAATTATATCATTCCAGTTGAAATATTGTGAATTATAAAGGTACTTAACTCTTAGAGAGAAATTCATATTTTTCGACATAACTCGTATAAAGTTGGTAAAATGTGATATATTACTATTGAATCTTCGTTTTGAGAGAATGCAGAGCTTTTTATAAAGAATCTGATAAGAATTTTATAAATAATTTTTTCGTAAAATTAAAAAATTAATAATAAAATAGTTATTATAATTGTAATAAAATGATATGTTGGTTATCGGTAATTTGAGAAATATTTGGAAAAATTAATTTTTTATTTGTAAGGATGTAATTTCATATTAAAATTAAAATCGTATATTGTTAAATATAAAAGTGCTTTATCCTTGAGTTAAATTCCCATTTTTTTACTTACCTCGTATAAAATTGATAAGCTTTGATATCTGATGGTTTATCTGGCTTATTTTGTATCTCAGATTTAAGACCATTCAGAGCATTTCATGAAGAATAACTTTTTTCGTAAAATTGATAATAAAAATGTTTCCCATATGGTTCGAAGCCACGCACACGCAGACATACTGTACAAGTGCTCAAAAAAATTTATTTTGAATTTTCAAATTGTAATGTCTGACAGGGCCGTAACTACCATTGGGGCAACCGGGGCAGTGCCTCGGGGCCCCCGGCGTAGGGGGCCCCGCGATTGTAATCGCGTTATATTGCCTGTAGGCAATATAACGCGATTAAAAAGCTACATTATAGCCGAAGAATGTAAGTAACATTATATGTAGTATATTTTTTATGAAAACAGAAAGTATGTTATATTGATGGTAAATATTTAGCTTAAAATGATGTGATTTCAAATTTTTTTTGTGTTGGTCAACTAAAATAGGAATATGTAGGTAGGTACAGGAAACTTAAGTCATGAAGTACATTAAAATGCGTTTTCAAGTGGTTAAATATCAATTTTCCCGGACTCCTTCTGCTGGGTGATTAACCCCAGACGGTAGGGGGCCCCCAGATCACGTTTGCCCCGGGGCCCCCAACATCGTACTTATGGCCCCGATTTAATGACATATTCGAATTCAGCATAATCAAAAAGCAAATAGAAACATTTTTGAACAAAGTAAAATGATGAATTCACCGATATCTTTTACATTATTTAATATAAAACAGTTTTATTGTTTAAAGAATTAATAAACAATTAGAGGCATCTGTGAGTAGAACTTTTCGCTTTAAGATAAGATATATAATCTAACAAAAATTGTTTTAGAAAAATATAAGCTTGTTTGATTTTTTCCGAAACCGAAACTATGCCAGTTTTTCTACATTGACTCCTCTTTATAATTTCCTTATCTTACCGTTTATCTGTTAAGAGATTGTCCAATGATTACACAAGAAAAGTCGTCAATAATTGTTAAATAAATGCGTACCAAACTGATGCAACTACAACCGTAAAACAACATAAACATAAATAACATTCAATGCAAACAACCAATATGAAATTACTGGCGATAATATTGTATCGAAATACTAAAAGTAGGTAAAGAACAGAGAGAAAGAAAACCCATTTTTAGATTTAAAAATATTGTTCTTAAATTCGGCAAATTGCAATTCTAATATCTTTCAATAGTCACGTACAAAGCATTATATATTTTATTGTCGCTGCCATAAAATTTCGGTAGGCCGGAAGGGATTAATTTTCTAGATATTATGAGATGATTCACTTGGCAAATACGTCTACATAGTTAACATTTTTTACGTTTTTAAATTTAAACAGACAACGTAAAAATAATATAAGAATAACAGATTTTTACATAATATCAGATGACAAGATGGGGCCCTTAAGCGATTGGGGCCCCCCCGCAAGCTTCATGCTGCGGGGCCCTCTGTTACGCCCCTGAGTGTGATTCACCTAAAATGTTCCTCTAGGGGGCTGGCTTGGGTAAGCAGGCTTCAAATAAGGTAAGCAAGACAACTCGTTCATCTGTATCTGTTACCTTTTGCTCTTCCATCCATTTACTTGTCATATTCTTTTTTATAAGCGTCTTCCGATTTTCGCGGTATTAACCACGATTCTGCTTTACTATTTAAGTAATTAATGTTAAGATTGCCACGTACGGGGAACTATATATTATAGTATAGCTCCCCGTACTGCAAAATTGCAGTTTTTCGAATATATCAGCGAAATAAAAACAAAATATTATACAGGTGGTCTTTTTATGACGGATATTTTTAAGTTAAAGTTGACTTCATGTAATCGAATGAACTACGTTCCAAATAAGTCGTCCCAGGAACGCAACTTATAAGTATTAGTGAAAGGCAATTTATGTTTTATTCCGATTCAGAGGCAAGGCATAATCTGCAAACAGCGCTGTTTCTGGTATAACCTTCATCAGTACAGATGCTTGCCCGCCTCTGAATCAACACAAAACCAAATTGCCTATTTAAGGGAAATTTCAAAGATAGATTAAAATCCCCTTTTAGGACGCTGCAGCGACATCTATTAAAGAAAGTAGGAAGGTCTCAGATACAGAATACATTATTAAAAATAATATATACTAATTTAAATTTAGAAACCTCCCTTATTAGAACCATTCTCTGTTAACATCCTGCATCTCTGCCTTCTACCATTTCGTCGTCTCCATGCCTTGTAAATATTTATTTGATTAATAATGATAGTATGATTAAAACAATAGATTTTGGGAAAACATTTTTTTTTTCAAAAATTGTTTAAACAAATTAGACTTTTTATTAATTAACAAATGTCTAGACAAATTTCATATTTGTAATGTACACAAAAAGTACATACAAATTAAAAATAAAGAAAGATCAAAATCCATTAAGTAGATCCCGATATATAGAAAATTATAGTAGTTTTAAGTTGATTATGTAGTTTTTGAACTCGTGCATTTGCCGGCTCTACTACTAGTCACCGAAAATACCAAATTTTCGAATATGTAAAAAGATTTTTCCTACGGACAATATTTTTAAAGTTATTTTGAACGTTTATAAAGTTCAAAATTTCAAAAATTTGGCATTAGGATTTTTGACTATATTAAATAATTTTTTTACCTTTTTATGATACATTTTGATGATATCCCTCTTCTATTTTCATTTGGCATACGCATAATTGCCATATTTTCATTACTTTCTGTTTTATGTTATTGCAAAACAAGGGTCTTTGGGATAAACAAATATAATAACGTTTAAACTAATTAGTGCATCAGTCTCCAATTTGGATGGTTTATTAAGTATTCCAATACCCAACTTTGGGTAAAACACTAAAGTTCTAAGTTAGTTTTAGTAAAAATAACGATTTTCGCTTATTTTGCGGTTTGCGAAGTAACAAATTGACTTTTTAACTTTCACACATGGACATTTTGAAGCTTTTTCAATGTTCTAAACAATTTAAACAATCAAATTTTGTAATTTTATGTCCACTGTTTAGCTTTTTAATGGAGTGCAAAAAATCGAAAAAATCGCGTTTTTTGCACTAAATTGTTAATAACTGAAACACGGCTCCGAACTTTAGTCAGGAAACAGGTAGGTTTTCATCATATAGGTCTACAATACCTAAAAAAGTTGTCAGCTACCTGGATATTTCAGTGTCCCGAACATGGCTTTTTCTTGCTTATTTCCTTGGAGTAGTGAGGATGTGAAGATTATAATGCCGCCCCCATTGGTAAATTTTTTGTGCGTACCAGCTGTTCGTCGCAAATATTTGCGTGCTTGAAGTAAATTGTGCTAGTGTGGACGTGTTCGTCGCATAAATCGGACGCAAGAATTTTCGATGCACACGCTACATCAGGTATCGTTTTCGAGCGAAGATCAAGTGATCTGAGCACCGCGTCCTCACTGGTAAAAATTTGCGACGCAAATTCTTGCTACGAACCTTTAGATCAATGCGCACGAAAAATTTACCAACTCGGACGCGCCGGACTCCACTTGCGATTTTATAGTCGCGCGATTGTTTTGTAGCGAAGATTGAACACATTGTTTAAAATACAAGTCAATCCACGATTAATTAGTCTCAAATAGATTGACTTGTGTTTGAAACAATGTGTTCAATTTTCGCGACAAAACAATCGCGCGACTACAAATCGCATGTGGAGTCCGGTGCTAAGAGACATGTGTGAGGGAATATCAACTAGTATAAGGACAGCTATGAGAGACTAATAAAGTCCATGTGAAAATAGAATTTTAGTTTATTCTCATTATTGTTGGATCAAATAATCGGGAAACTACAGGGTTACATTCCCTGGTGCATTCCGTAATGTATGCTGATTTTCTGAAAAAAGTTTAAAACTTAGCAAAACAAAACCAGATAAGAGTATTGAGAATGTTCATTTACATAGAGGGTTAAATTGGATCATGAAATTATTGTGATTATTTCATTCATAGGAGATTCTGACCAATAGAAAGCTACAGAAATCTAAATTAAATTAATTATTTTTTGATGATTTTAACTTCCAATCGTGTAGTAAGATATTTGATCACGTGTTTAATTCTGTCCAATTAGATTAAAATTATACTGGGAATTATCTACTGTAGAAAATTACCGATATAATTTTTTTAAGTAGATTGTTTCTGTTTAATGGCCACCAGTTTCCTAGTTTTGACAACTGTCACATTTAAGAAAATATCCATAATATACGTATTAAAAAATAATCTTACGAATATCACACGACAGTAAGAATAAATAAGAAAATAATGCTTAATTTTTACTCAAATTGTGTCTATTGCCAGACAACAAATTTTCGAAAAACTGTCGCATTATTTTCAATTTATTTTCACTCTCTTGTGATATTATACCCGATAATTTTTGATAATTTCCCGTCGTCAAATATATTACGTCAGATGCCCTTCGTTGCTACGAAAAAATACATTCAGTGACATTAATGACAATTAATGTTTTAAAAATTATAAAAGTGATGACTTTCAACCGTGAAATATTTATAACAACTGTATGTTTAATTGTACTAATTTTGTACTTACATAAATAAATTACAATATAATTTTGGTTTTGAACAGTTTTATTCATGAAATAATCGCAACAAATTGCACTCGATCTCTAAAATTAATATAGAGTTTTAGAGCTCTTGTGCAATTACTACTGAAAAGTAATAGTACTAGTACTTTAGGATCGGTATTACAGAATAATAGGGCAACTGATGGAGGTTAATTGGAGTGGGATAGATGAAGTGTGACTTGTTGTTCCGTATCAATTTTATTTTGATTTCATATTTGCAAATTTTAACATCTAGAACATACACTGATTTTAGATTGCAATAGGCTGTATCGATGAATATTTCTTGATCTATTTGGGTTAATAAAATCGATTCAAAATGAGAGGAATGTTTTGTTCAAATAATGTTGAAATTAATCCATTACACAAAACTTCTTAATACACTATGGGCCTAAATTAACCGCAAACTTTAAAAATAAGTCATTTTTGATGTCTCGAATTTCCTAAAGCTGTTGTCCGATTTAAGTGATTCTTTAATATGTTATAGCCTTATTCTTTAACAATATCGCTATAATAATATTGTTGCTAAACGGGTAAATTTTTATTATATACCGAGTACACGAATCCAACTGTGTTTTTTTCTCAAAGCTCGCATTACCCTGTGGAATATTCTAGCATTTATAAAATACTGAAATTAGAACCCAACTATAGCCTCATGTTTTCTCAACATTCTGTTGTTTGATTCATTCGCTTATGTTGGATCATAAAAAAGTTAGGTCCTTTAACAACTAGCCATGTTTTTCATCAATACAGGGTGTTATTAAATAAGTATGGCAAACTTTAAGGGGTAATTCTGCATGAAGAAATAATGACAGTTTTTGTTATAAACTTACGTCCGCAAATGCTTCGTTTCCGATATAAAGGGGTGTTGAAATTTTTCTTACAAACTGACGATTTATTTATTGCTTTAAAACCTCTTAAGATGTGCAAATAAAATTTGGTGGGTATTAAGAGGTAGTTATTTCACATCTTTTGACATACAATTAAGAATTTAATATTCACCATTGGCGCGCATACGGGTAATACGATCCGTCATATTACCGGTATGAATAAAATATAATCAAAGTTGCACTCTCTGGTGATATCCTAACAAGGATTGAAACCGGTCAGGGTGCTTTTGACGCTCTCTAAATTAACTAAAATAAGACGGCTCTTGTTTCGTTTCACAACGAAATGATTATTTATTTATATTCGTTTTACTCCTATTCTGAGTATGTGGGACTAATCTTCGTTGGACTTTTACCACACTGGACAGGCGGGAAGTGAGATACAATTGGTAGATCTCCCTCGGCCTTTTTGCTCCGGCAATTCGTTGGTTTACAAATTTTAGAAACCACGAAGGTGTTACCAGAAGATTAGTCCCAATAACGTTTTATTTTTGATATTATTTTTAATTTTACTAAAGGTAAAATTTTCACTTTTCTTAATATTAAATAATCTAAAGATTACGTTAACATTACCTCTATTTACACACAACGTAATTTAATTGTTTGATTTTCTTAATTTCTTGAACTACGCTTAAGGCTGCATTTAGGCCCCATTAAAGAAAAAAAAATCCTTAATTAAAAACTCTGACAAAGCAAAAACTTGTGTAGTAAACCAAGACACCCCGAAAACAACCTTAATCTCTCTTTGAAAATTTAATTTAAATATTAAAAATTCAAAGTCTCGCATGTTAATTAAATTGGGTAGAGAAAGAAGGGCTAATGAAACGTCAGGACCCAGGAGTGAGTGATTAATTGCTGGATTTTAAAAAGCTGCCGGTGGGTAAGACAAAGACTCTGGTTTGGCAAAGGGGAACATCATGAAGACAAAAACAATGCAATTGGGAACAATTCAAAATTTCAAAACATTTTTTTAGAAACTTAATCCTTGTTGCGTATCTTCTTGAAAGCTCGATTATTTGAACGTTAAATACATTATTTTTGGATAGAATGGTATAACTTAAGTAAAAAATGTTGGCATTTTTTATATTAACGTATAACGTATAGTTTGGTAAATGATTCTTTCTTTTCTGATTCTTTTGAAACGAAATAAGAGGCGATAGACTACCCCAGCTAATTGAAATACCATTTGAAAATAATAACATAATAATACCATAAGGAATATCTTCTTAAATGCCTCAATAAATATGGGCCTGCAAGTAAACGAGGAGAAAACTAAGATAAAGGCTTCAACACCCAACAATAGAGCCAGAAACATCGGTTACCAATTCACAGTTGATAACTCTACCTTTGAAGTGGTGGACAAATTCACATACTTAGGCTCCCTGATCATCAAGGAGAACGTCATGACGGAAGAAATCAAGCGAAGGATAATCCTAGCAAACAAATGCTATTTTGGACTGAGTAGACATATGAGAAGCAGAAACTTAAGCCAAAAAGCAATATTAACCATATTCAAAACCCTTATACAACCAGTGTTGACATATGGATCAGAGGCCTGGACCATTTCCAAAGCAGATGAAAACCTTCTGCTTATATTTGAGCCAAGGATCTTGAGAGGAATATTCGGTGGCATCTGTAAAAATGGTGTTTGGAGGAGGAGGTACAACTACGACAGATATAAACAAAAATTTGGTGGTAAAGACGTAGTATCTCTTATAAGAATAGGAAGATTAAGATGGGCAGGACATCTAGCAAAATCACAGCAGAACAATCCTCCTAGAGGAATACTTATGTCACAACCTGTGGGAAGTAGAAATAGGGGTAGGCCAAAACTCAGATAGAAGGATGGTGTGGATGAGGATGGGAGAAAAAAAGATGCAGCAAACTGTCGACGGTTGGCAATGGATATGACTGACTGGCTTAATAGACTTGGGAAGGTCGAGGCTCTTTCATAGGAATGTAGCACCATTGATGATGATGATGATGATGATATTGATGATTTGAAAATAATATTTCAACCAACTAAGATAGATATCGTTCACCCCAGCCTAGCTCAGTCTCTCAGGGTGTCTGTTCGTCTTGTCCTAATCTTAGATATGAACTCTGAAAATTTAGAATGAAAGCAAACAAAACAGTATTCTTAACTAATCATGTTTATTGTTCAATAAAAATATAATAAAAATGTGACTTATTAAGTGCATTAACAAATATATTCAAATTATTGCTAAAAACTAACAATTCTGGATTATACTTATGGCTTGTGGTGTTTGATGGTAGATCTTCTTGATATCGAATGGTACAGCTGTTGACTTCCCTTGACCTGGGCTAGATGGACGGCCTCAGGTCAGTGCAGCTCTAGTTTACTGGTGGTGTTGGTCGCTGCAGTCTAGTTGCGATGCATCCTGTCGTCTTTGCCTGGAGAGTAGCATCACCGTTGATCAAGGCAGGTGGCTCCCGAAGGGAGAAAAGTGATTTCTATCCAAAAACTAGAAGAATAATGCGTATAAGTGACAATCAAGAAGAAAAACCAAAAACGAGCCTTTGCTAAATAGTATTCAAAAACTAGTAGATGGCAAGGGTAAATTAAATGGAATTAAGATTGATACTACTAGTTAAAATTTGATTTACACGTGCATATATGAAAATTAGAAAGAAATAGGTATTTAAAACTGACCATGTGGTCGTAGACATGGGAGGTTAGGTATAGGAAAAAATATTAGAAAAACTGTTAGATGTAGAAATGTAATTAAAATATGATAATATGTATTCTTACCCCAAGAGAATCTGGTCTGATGAAATAGATGGGGCCTTATGGGCTCATCTCTTTAAATAAATTAATTTTGCCCCTCCATTACTAATTGTCACTCTCATTGACATGACAGCGCAAAGTATGAGTAGATGGGCAACCATGTTCCGTATTGAAAAACAGATATCTACAGAGTAAGAATATATGAAGTACGTTCCGTATGATGATTTAGATTTTAGATCAAATAGAGATAGGAAATAGAGGATAATAAAAGAGGGTAATAAAAGAGGATAATAAAAGAGGGTGCCAAACAAGTTTTTAACGAAAAAGCAAGTTAAAACGAATAGAAGATAATTATTAATGAAATATTACAGAAAATAAAGTAAAATAATTATTTAAAAATAAAATATCAAAGATGTGACGTATGTAACGTTACACTTTTTTATTTAATACCATATGACCTAGTTTTTTGTCGCAGATGCAGCTTATGATTAGTTAAGGAAAAACGTGAACACCCTATGGATGGAATGCTTTTGTTGGTTCTGCTTCAGTATAACCAAAATTATAAAAAATTGGGAAAAGTGTTGACTTTTTCTGTTTCTGTTTTATTAAAAAAAATCCTTTATTAAAAACTATTTCATTGACTCATTGAAAAAAAAAAAGATTTCACATTAAATCTTAAAAATTTCTTATTTTAATTGAGATTTAATAGCCATATATTACTTCTTATTTACTCCTGTATACCAAATGGTCTGGATTTGGTCCGTGCCAATCGAACTGACAAGAACCGTGTGTTTTATTTGAGTAAGGAAACGATGGTGCTCTTTAGGTATATAATATGAATATATTATCATCAACCTAAGGTCGCTTTACTTATTTCAAAGGTAATTATAAAATCATATTTTGACGTCAGAATTACAACTACTGTGGTAGTTTCATTTACTACACGGAATGCACCGAGGATGATCTGAATTAGATCGAAAACGTTCTGTTTAACTCCATTTCGACTACTTTATTTAAAAGTTTTAATAACATTTTTATTCCATTATACAAATTGAAGTTTTTACTTCTATGTAAGATGTAACTTTTAAAAAATAAGACTCGGGGGCAATTTTAAACCATATTAGCTATTGAGGTGCTAAATGTCGGTGATGAGAACCTCTCTGACTAATTCGAAGTTTTGGATGGAGTTCTGGGGAGCTCTTATTCAGGCCTGAGCTCTCCCACCCATGGCGGCGTGGAACCCTGACCCAAAATATTCTGAACTGTCTTCAATCGGGTATCAGAAGCTCTTTGGCCTTAAATGTGTTAACAGAACGATACAGGGACATGAATGTAGATGTATATGTAAGTTTTATCGATTATCGAAAACAATTTGACTGCGTTAACGATCAAAAACTGATAGAAATTCTGAGAACAACTGAAGTTGACGAACAGGAATTATCTCACAACGATATTGGTACCAAACGGCAACAATCGAAATAGAGCACACATCATCCGAAGATATACAAATCAGACAAAGAGTGCGAGATGTTATGTCTGATCACCGCTCTATTTAATCTGTATTCGGAGTTTATATTCAGAGAAGCATTAGATAAGGTCCAAGGTGGCATAAAGATCAAAGGAATTAGCATAAACAACATCAGGTACGCTAATCTAATCAATTTTTTTATGTAAAAAATAATCATTTTAGGTCAAAATTGATGAGCAAAGACTATGAATAAAAATATATTTCCTATACTTGACTCTCCGTCTTCACGTTGTATCATCCATTCTTTGACACATTTAAAAGTATAACAAATATAAAAAAAAATTATTCTACATAAAACACTTGTACGAAAATTTACAAACAAACATCGAAATTTATTGGAATTTATCGACTCTGGCGTTACAATTAGGAAATCTTAGGCCGTCCGCACATGGGTCGTCGCTCGAAATAGTCGACTCGATTCCAGTCGCGTAGATCTCTCTTCGCCACTCAAGCTCCTTCGTTGTGGCAATGAGCTCCGTAGATGGGGCGTTTAGGATTGCAAATCTCGTCTTGTGCGACTCTCGTCCCTTGCGATCGGTAGCGCACGAGAAAGTTCGAGTGAGACGCACGTTTCCAGTCATGGAGAAGTTCTTTTTATTTGTTTCCTTCGTTTTTTGTTGATTTTGCGCTAAATTAAATTTTAGTTTTTTTTAAGATCGGTGAATGTTATGTTCGTTGATTGTAGTGCTAGTAGCTTTGTGGAAATATATTGTTTTTAATATAAAATTCTGAAAACATTGAACTTCTGTTTTTAAGTGTTTATTATAAAATTCGTTGGGGAAGTAGAAAAATACTGTCAACTGTATAATGCTCATTGTATACAAATTATACTAAAAATGTAACAATACCGTACTTTTTACAGATCGAAATAGTCGTTTTGGCTGATATATAAAAAATACGTTCTTCGTGGTTCGAAGATGTGAGCAAACTGAATCAACTAGTGTGCGGAGAGCAATCGTTTGTGCCGCAGGGTTCGTACAAAACGAGCAAGACGCGCGAACTTCGAGACATGCCTTCGATCGACCCATGTAAGGCCGGCCTTAGAGATTGCCTTTATAAAATCATTCTGTTGTGTTTAATGGTGTGTACCTTACCGTAGCTGCATAATAATTATGCTAGTTGTTCAATTTGTTTAATATATGTGCATATCGATTGTGTTGAGATGTGTTTGAGTACACCAATTGACGTGTGATGGCGAAATGTAGTTTAGCACTGCAAGTCAGCTGTTAGAGTGGATTTAAAGCATCCAAAAATCAACTAGATAGGTATCAACTTTTTGTAAATGAGCAGTATTACGCCAGACTGATACGCATTGCTCAACAACGGAGAAAACCTACGGATTGAAGACCTAAGTGAGAATGATGATGCTTCCCATGTCGAACCACACGCGTCCCTCGTCGTTAGTTTCCCAGCAACTTTGATTAACTGCTCCTTAAAACTTATTGTTCTATCCAAAGTCAGACTTAAGTATTATGTCTATGTATTATCATATTGCATGTCTTCAAAGCAAAGGTTAAGTGTGTTTTGAGCCAATTTGTTATTTAAATGAAAACAGGTTACTTCGATTTTAAAGGCGTTAGGTTAAAATCTTCGCTTTTGAAAATCTTCTCGTACTCTATGACATTTGTTTAAGTTGATAGATCATGGTTCTAGACGCAGCCAAACTTTGTTGATGTTGTTTCTGGCATGATTGCCATATAAAGGTTATAAATGCATGAAGGATGTACCTACCTACTGATATTTGCGCCAGACAATTCTTGACTTTTCTGGGAATTCTAATTTCTGAGTCAATTAGTTCCTACGTAAAATACTTTCCCATAAAAATATTTTCTATTAATCTGGCTGTAAATTTGATATAATTTCTTCTCCCCATACTATGTCAAATACTGCTGACAGATCTATGAAATCTTCAATTTCCTTTGAAAACCAGCTTTTATATAGAGAGTGGGCCAAAGAAAACTAACAGTCCTCCTCGATATTTGGCAGTATTCATTAGATTTTAAGAAAATGAAGAAACAGATCGATTTTTGATCTAAGGGGGACACATTTTTACGGTACATACATCTGTCATTTGTCAATCCCCTCCCTTCCATTTCCCTCACACCTTATTTTTAAATAGGAAATAGGTGTGGTGTGCTAGCTCATTTAAAAGGTTATTCAATTCTCTATTCAGTAATATTAACATTGGCATAATTATTTATACAGGGTGTCCAAGAAAAATTATTTTGAATTAAATTAATTGACATAAAAAGAAAAATGTATGCAATTTATTTAACTTAAAATACATTCTACTACTGACAGAAAACAGAGAAAAATGTTTATTTGACAAATTGTATTGTTTTTCGCTTAAATTCAATATTCAACCTACCAAGAGGCAGATGAGTAGCAGCTTGCATATTGAAATTAAGCGAAAAGCAATGTTTATTTATTAAAAAACATTTTTTTCTGTTTTGTGAGAGCATTGTTCTTTTTGTGTCAATTAATTTAATTAAAATATTTTTTTCTTGTACGCCCTGTATAAATAATTATGTTAATGTTTATATTACTGAATAGAGAATTGAATAACCTTGTAAATGAGCTAGCACACCACCCCTATTCCCTATTTAAAAATAAGGGGTGGGGAAGTGGAAGGGAGGGGGTTGACAAATGACAGATGTATGTACCGTAAAAATGTGTCCCCCTTAGAACAAAAATCGACCTGTTTCGTTATTTCCTTAAAATCTAATAAATACTGCCAAATATTGAGGTGGACTGTTTTCTTTGGCCCACTCTGTATTCGCAGAGTGATAAGACTTTCTCAGTAAAATTTCCTCTTATAGATTAAAATCTGATTGTTTTCGATTGGAGTAGCTTTAAGTATTTTTGTTATTACCTATAGAAAACCTATTGATAGCCTAATTATTACGGTTTCATTAATAATTGGAAATATTTTAACTATACATTCCAGGCCCAAAATATTAAGTTTTAACCGAAATAACCTAGTCCGAAAATGCTTCCTAAGGGAACTAGAGCTCTTTGAAGATGTCATCTTTTAATTAGTTTTTTTTAATTACCTCTAGAAGCACTAGAAATACCAGAAATTATCACAAATGAAGAAGTTAATATAAATACACACAAATTTTTAAAAAACACTTGAAAATCTGAAGTACAGGAAAGCACATCAAGTACAAAAAGCAAATAGTCTGGCAGGATGCCTTAACACTATACGGCCATACCGACATTAACACAGATGAAATCAAGAATTTATAAAGCCAGTCGAAGACCAATAATTACATATGCATCAGAAACAAGACCCGACAGAGCCACAACACAAAGAGTAGTAGAAATGGCAGAGATGAGACTACTGAGAAGATTTAGATGAAATACACTGGGAGGTTGAAAGAAGAGAGAAGACATTAGAAAAAAAGGTAACGTACGCAGAAGAAGTATCGGACGACCGTGCAAAAGTTGGTATCAACCCGCCAATCAACAAGCAGAATTGCTTATACAGAGGAAGAAGAAGAAGCATTATTTTATTGAATACCATTTTAACTTAGTTTCCCCAAACATATTTGTTAAAGAAATATAAACCTAACCAAACTTTACATTGTCCATCAAGAAATGTCGCCTTATGCAGTATAACTACGCTACTGACGAGCCGATTAAATAATTAGACAAGGCGAAAACGGCGGGTTCGCTGGAAAAAATATTCCCATAAGATTTTTTTGCATAATCACATTCGTGAGACACCCCAGAATAAGGTTCAAGAAGTCGCCCACGCGAAAAGTGGTTCAATTTTGTTCAACAATTTTTTTTATCAAATTGCAAAAATCAATATTTTCGGCCCGAAATTTTTTTTTTTTTTAGATTTTTCGGACCATTCCGGACAGAAAAGGTCTCATAATTTTTCTCTAAAGTTGATTGTGTTCGAGTTATAAGCAATTTAAAATTTGAAAAACGCGAAAATGGCCATTTTTAAGACCTAATAACTCGGTTAAAAATGATTATTATGAAAGTCAGAAAGTGACTAAATCAAATTTAAAGCCCCCCTTCATGATCGTGAAGAAATTTGTGTCATTAATTTATTACTAAGCTGTTATTTTTAATAATTATTTATAATGAGTGGTAAGGTCGTATTGACGCGGCTGTAAATGTGAGTGCGAGTGAGATTCGCAATTGGACTGCCTGAATGGCATCTCTTTCGCACTCATCATGGACGGCCGCCTAATACGTGCATGGCCCTCATTATTTTTGCTTAAAAATAACAGCTTAGTAATCAAATAATGACAAAAATTTCTTCAGGATCTTGTAGGAGGGCCTTTAAACTTTGATTTAGTTACTTTCTGACTTTCATAGTAATAACTTTTAGCCGAGTTATTAAGCCTTGAAAATCGCCATTTTTCGTTTTTTTTTTCAATTTTAAAATGCTTTTACCTCGAAACCGATTAACTTTGAAAAATTATAAGAGACCTTTTTTATCCAGAATGGTCCAAAAATCTTTTAAAAAATTGTTCCAGCCAAAAATATTGATTTTTGCAATTTGATTAAAAAAAATTGTTAAAAAAAATTTGGACCACTTTTCGCGTGGGTGACTTCTTGAATCTTATTCTGGAATGTTTCACGAATGTGAATATGCAAAAAAATCTCATGTGAATATTTTCTCCAAAGAACCCGCCGTTTTCTCCTTGTGTAAATTGATTTAATCGCCATCTTAAATTACGCTTTTTTTCGATGACTTTAACTACCAATATAACTTTTTGGATTATAGCGCAGGGAGTTTATAGCTTTATGGTAAATAGTTTTAAAAAGAATTTTCAATATCATGGGACCCTATGTAATTACTAAAATACATATACCACTAAAATTTAGCCACTGACCCAAGAATGTTAACGACGTGTATGTAGTGGTAGTGCATTAATTACTGACACACTTAGAATTCTTGGTGCGATTTAATATAACGTCGGATAATACGAGCCTGAATCCGGTAATGAATGACGTTACTTAGGTGCCTGTGGTATCTGTACTGTCAACATCCCTCTGGCTCTAATTATAATTACACTTATACAACGATATTACGGGCCTTTCCCCATGGAACTCACACATTTACATCAACATTAATATCGCAAACAAAACGTAATTCAACCCAATTACAAACAACCATTATCCGAAGTTGCATGTTTGGAAATTTACATTGGAACGCGAAAACACATTAGTTAGGACCGGCTGGCTGCTTGATTTAATGACATCTAGGCGTAATACCTCAAGGATCTCATCCCAATACCATAAACAGCCCTTCAAGTTGATTTAGCTAATTAAAATTTAATACAATATCCGCGCTAATTTTGAAAAAAAAAGATATAATTATTTTACAAAAAAGTTTATATGTATCTCCCACTTTAGTCATTGTATAGTACGCATAGGCTCTTTAACGGTAAAATTGCAAATACCTCTAAATTTTAAAGAACCGCTTGGATTGACATGAAATTTGGCATACGTATTTGCCATATGTCAAAGAAAAAAAGTGATATTGTGCCGATATGTGCTTTTGTCCTGAGAATGAGTTTCACACCCTCTCGGGGGTGAAAAAATATATGTCCAAAATAAGTCCGGAAATGGATAAACTGACTAATTTTAAGCAACTTCTGTTCTATAAAGTTTTTTCACCAAGTTAATACTTTTCGAGTTTTTTGCGAGTGAATAGTTCATTTTTCAACAACTACGTTTTTAGACGGTTTTTCGCAAATAACTCAAAAAGTACGTATTTTGTTGAAAAAAACATGCTTAGCCAAAATGTAGCCTATAAAAAAGTGAAAAAAACGGTTTATAGATTAGGTCTCTATACCTAGTAAAAGCAGAATTACAACTAATGAGAAATAGGTTCATATTCGTCAAATTTCAACTGGAATATTCCAACGTGAAATAATCAAAAAATGAAGCACTTTTTGGGGAAACTCATTACAACTTTTTTAAGGTGTTTAAAAAAGCTAAATTTTTG
The DNA here is from genome assembly GCF_917563875.1 of Diabrotica virgifera virgifera. NCBI lineage: Eukaryota > Metazoa > Arthropoda > Insecta > Coleoptera > Chrysomelidae > Diabrotica > Diabrotica virgifera. The sequence goes on along the minus strand of NC_065447.1, from coordinate 184,884,945 downwards.
TTTATAGAAAAAGTTCTAACTTCAAAAGTAAACAAGTTACGCTCAAAATAAAGTTGGTCCATTTTTTTTTGTAAAAATATCGGGGAAATCACCCCCAAATTAGTATCTCAAATGAACATAATCGTTATCACTTCACAAGTTTCTTTACTTGTGTATGTATTGTTTATATCATCTGTAAGTTTCATCGGTTCAAAGTCCTTATTTTTGAAAGGGCTGTAGTTAAAATGACTTGAACGAATCACTAATCACGAGTGTATGCAAATTTAGAAACAACAAATCTTAACCAATATTTGTCTTACAGAAAAACAAAAAAATATAAAATATTCAGAAAAGCAAAGCCGAATTTTTTTGTTGTTTGAGATTTTTGGTATCTCTAACAATTTTTAAGTTATTTTGAAAAAAGCAGTTTTTTCAAAATTAAAAATTTTACTTTAAAACCAAATTTATCCAAAAATAAGTAAAAGCTTTAAAAAAGTGAGTTTTTCCCAAAAAGTGCTTCATTTTTTGGTTATTCTACGTTAAAATATTCCATTTGGAATTTGACGAATATGAAAAAACCGTCTAAAAACGTGGTTATTTTGTTGAAAAATTAACATATTCACTCGCAAATAACTTTAAAAGTGTTGACGTGGCGAAAAAACTCTATAGAACAAAAATTGCTTAAAATTAGTCAGTTTATCCATTTCCGGACTTACTTTGGACATATATTTTTTCACCCCCGATAGGGGATGAAACGCACCCCCAGGGCAAAAGCACACATCGGCACAATATCGCTTTTTTTCTTTAACATGTTAGCTATGCCTATACCACATTTAATATCAATTCAAGCGGTTCTTTAAAATTTGGAGCAAAAACCGTGAAATAATGTACTAGTAAGGCAGTTTTTTAATCAACGAAACGTATTTTAGTATTAGTTTATTAGTTATTATTATTTAGTACATAATTGTTACTAACGACCAGCCCCTGGTCCATCCATACTAATACACTGTTTTCCTGCCACTGCTCTTATGTCATCTACCCATCTCTTTTGAGGTCTTCCCATGCTTTTCTTCCCATCTCTTTTCGTCCTCCTTGGTGTCCATTCTAGGATTATCCGTTTCAACCTGCCGTCATCATATCTGGCTATGTGACTTACCGATTAACCCCTTAATGTACACATTAATTTTGAAGTTTCGGTCAACAAATGATCGATTTTTATTTAAGTGAAAATGTTGTGTTTATATATTTTTAATTAAATTGAAGCCCCCTTGTGGCTCAGTGGTAAGAGCGCCTACCTTTGGATCGAAAAGTCCGAATGGTCGTGAGTTCGAATCTCACCAGGAGGGTCAGAAATTTTTCGTTTATTATAAATTAATAAATGAAAATAGTTTCTGTCCTTGTGGGATCGGTACTCACCGGAGGGACCGCAGACGTTCGGATACAATTAGCGTCTCTTTGTAAAGACAATGACGTCCACTTTGCAAAGTAACAAGACACTTACTCAACACACACACACTAACATGACACTAATTAGGTAACTAACTGCTAAAATTCACCGTACCTACCATGCCAATGGCCACTAGTTGTCGAGGCATTAGCTAAATAAATAAATTAAATTAAATTGAAAAAAATATATTTTCCGTGGCGTGGCAACTTCACTTTATCTGGGGGGTTATTATTCACTTTATTATATATAGTTTATTCACTTTACCTGGGGGGTGACAGTAAAAATTAAAATAATATAATAATATACACATATAATCCATTTAAAAATTACGGTGGTAATTAGTATTATTATGGTTTATATGAAAAGCCAAAGCAATTAAAATAATTTTGCATAAAAAAGGATTGATTGTCAAAATAACCCTAAATACTAACGAAAAGCCCTAGATACAAAGTTTACTACTTTTTAAACAATTAGAATAATTGAAATAAAAATATAATAAACAATATTTTAAATCCAAGACTTTTCGTTAATAAACTGCTTTCTGGCTGCATCCCGTATCTCCGGATTTTACAATATATAATCACAGAGACGACGAAAATAGGAGAAAGCAAATAGGACACTTAGGCCACGCATTTACCTTCTCTCCGTCTAGGAAAAGGACCGAAAGACAGTTTCTAAATACTCAGAACTGAGTAAAAATGGAAAAGATAAGTGCAGATTTTTGTTTATATTCGATTCAGAGTTGGACCACCATCTCCATATAGCTATTTCAGCATCCTCATGCCTCCTCAGTGAAGCTATGCAGTCACAACTTTGAAAGGACCATAAACAATCTGACTATTTAAGGGAAACCATCTCTGTCTTTCTATTTGCTTTCTCCTATTTTCGTCGTCTCTGTGATTATATATTGTAAAATCCGGAGATACGGGATGCAGCCAGAAAACAGTTTATTAACGAAAAGTCTTGGATTTAAAATATTGTTTATTATATTTTTATTTCAATTATTCTAATTGTTTAAAAAGTAGTAAAATTTGTATCTAGGGCTTTTCGTTGTTTTCCTCGTAATACGAGAGATGTCGCTAGATTGCGTCTCAAAAGGTGGAATCATTGTATCGCGATGGTTTCCCTTAAATATTCAGATTGTTTATGTTCCTTTCAGAGTTGTGACTGCATAGCTTCACTGATGAGGCATGAGGATGCTGAAATAGCTATATGGAGATGGTGGTCCAACTCTGAATCGAATATAAACAAAAATCTGCATTTATCCTTTCCTAAATACTAAATTTGTGTAAAAAATAAAATTCTAAGAATAAAGTTCTAAGACTAAAGAAAAAACGCGACTCACTTCAAACTGCTTCAAATGCAATAACACTTTGTATAAAAACAAAATTCTGACAATTCAACAAAATTCAATTTCTGTCAATTCTCAATGGATCCGACTGCAAGGTTTTAGATAATCTTCTTCTTCTTTACTTGCCATCTCCACGACGGAGGTTGGCAATCATCATGGCTATTCTGATCTTAGATGCTGCTGCTCTGAATAGTTCGATTGATGTGCATCCGTACCATTCCCTCAAGTTACGCAACCATGAGATTCTTCTCCTTCCTACACTTCTCTTGCCCTGGATTTTCCCCTATACACCAGGCTGTGGGTGAAAAAACGTGATATAATTCAGGAATTTTTGAAACCTATCAGGTGTTGTAAAGGAAGATGCCAGGAATAACTTATACTAAAATGTAACCAAAAATTTTGTGCGGTTTTTTATTTATGACGATTTTCATTTGTTAAATTTACAATTTTTAAAGATTTTTAATTTTGCAGCTTAGGATATTCATTTTAGAGAAAAACATTTAAATAGAAAATTGTAGTAATTTAAGAAACCTACAATTTGATCTATGGCAAGTTTAATTTCGTTAATATATTATTGCAAAACAGCCTACGAAAGGTCCAAAATGGCCGTTTTTTGCAATTGCCTTATTTATTGTTAAAATAACTTTTATGTATTTTTTAAGGCTTTAAAATGAGGATCATTCAATACTAAACTTAAAAAAAATCAGTAATGCCCGATTGGTGAACTTGTTGTTTAGATATTATAATTTGTTTATCCCAAGAGGTCAAATGTCCAAGGCTATAAATTTTTGAAAAAAAATCGTACAGTGTTAATCCAAGATCCACTCTCCTTCTAAAGACTTATATTTTCATATTCTGATATAAATAAATGCGTATAACATTTTTCAATCTCTTATTTCGGGTTTGAAAATAAGGGGGCAAATTTCGTTATACACATTTAGAACTGAAGCCGCCCCTGTACATCCTATGAGTTTTTAACTTACATATTATTGTTGCTGAAGATGAAACGAAGGTTTATAAAAGAATAAAAAATTTCTACGACCAACAGAAGCTGAGATAATTTTTGGGTTTTGAAAATAAGGGGGCAAATTTCGTTATAAACATTTAGAGGTTATTGTTGCTGAAGACAAAATAAAGATTCAAAACTAAATAAAAATTTTCTACGACCACCTGAAGTCGAGATAATTGTTTTTGTTTTCTTAAATCGTAGTGAATTTATTTATAACAATTAAGAAATTATTTCACAGTCATTGACTAAAGAAAGACTTACATTATTTTAAAATAAAAATTATTTTAACCGAAAATTACATTTAATTATTAAAAATGATTTTTAAAGTGTAATGGAAATTTATTTTTCGTTACGACTATGATTTATTGTGTCGGTTGCCCTTAGCAACGGCTAGCAACTTATAATACATTGTATCACGGTTTTTACTTTAAATTTTAAAGCACCGCTTGGATTGACATGAAATTTGGCAAACACAGATAACATGTTAAAGAATAAAAATGATATTAGGCCTCTGTGTGCTTTTGTCCTGGGGGTGAGTTTCACCCCTTATGAGGGGTGAAAAAATGTATGTTCAAATAAGTTCGGAAATGGATAAAACATCTAATTCTAAGCACTTTTCGTTCTATAGCATTTTTTCACCAAGTTAATACCTTTCGAGTTATTTTCGAGTAAATACCTTAATTTTTCAACAACAAAAAAAACACGTTCTTAGGCGGTTTTTGACAAATAACTCAAAAAATAAGTGTTTTATTGAAAAAATGGGTTTTAACAAAAATATATAAAATTAAAAATTGAAAAAAATTATGTATGCATGAAATCTCTAGACCCAGTATAAACCAAGTTCTAGCTAATGAAAAATAGGTTCATATCCGTTAAATTTCAAAGTGAATTATTTCAACGTGGAATAATAAAAAAATCATGCACTTTTTGGAAAAAAATCATTTTTTAAAGAATTAAAAAAAATATGTATATCTGTTTTTAAAAAATGTTTCTAGCATCAAAAGTAAGCAAGTTACTCTGAAAATAAAGTTGATCTCTTTTTTTTTGGCCAAAAAACCCGAAAGTCAACCCCCAATTAGCATCTTAAATCAAATTAATCATTACCGCTTCACAAGTTACTTTGCTCATGTATTATTTATATGATCTGTAAGTATCATCGGTTCAAAGGGCTTATTTAAAAAAAATTGGTTTTAAAGTAAATCTGTTTTTATTTTTAATTAAAAAAAATGTTTTTTTCTAAATAACTTAAAATTTATTAATGAGACCAAAAATCACAAAGAGTAAAAAAATTAGTTTTTGCTGTTACGAATATTTTGGATTTTTTGCTTTTTTTGAAAGGCAAAAATTTGTTAAGATACGGCTGTTCTAAATTTTCATTCACTCGTGATTATTGTATATTCAAGTCCTTTTAACTACTGCCCCTTCAAAAATAAGCACTTTGAATCGATGAAACTTACAGACATAAACGACACATACACGAGTAACACAACATTGAAGTAAAATTGATTAATTTCATTTTTGATGCTAATTAGGGGTTGACTTTCCCGAGTTTTTGACCAAAAAAAAAGAGATCAACTTTATTTTCAGCGTAACTTGCTTACTTTTGATGCTATAAACTTTTTTTTAAAACAGATATACATATTTTTTAAACACTTTAAAAAAGTTGTAATGATTTTTCTCCAAAAAGTGCATGATTTTTCGGTTATTTCACGTAGAAATAATTCACTTTGAAATTTGACGGATATGAACCTCTTTTTCATTAGCTAGAACTTTGTTTTTATTGGGTCTAGAGACTTCACGCGTACACCGTTTTTTTCAATTTTTAATTTGCTATATTTTTGTTTAACTTCTTTTTTTCAATAAAATACTTACTTTTAGAATTATTTGTCAAAAATCGCCTAAAAACATGTATTTTTTGTTGTTGAAAAATGAAGGTATTTACTCGAAAATAACTCGGAATGTATTAACTTGGTGAAAAAATGCTATAGAACAAAAGGTTCTTAGAATTAGACATTTTATCCATTTCCGAACTTATTTTGAAAATATATTTTTGAAGTTATACTTCTTTACCGGCGATATGAGGGTGAATTTTTATATGTTAAAACCTATGATCCCGGCGCATGCGCATTATAACTTTGTTCTGATTGGATGTTCAAATGACATGTCAAAAATTATTCAATATGGCGGCTGTGGTACAGCTGTAGTTTGATTATTTATGGTTGTTGCGTTTTAAAATTTATGTGAAAAGAAACAACAAACAAAAGTTAGTTAATAGTTATACTGCCTTTTTAAATAGTTTTCATGTACCTATATTTTTGGACTTTTGGACTATTTTGGACAAGGAAAACTCATTCTAATTTGGTAAAAAGTTTTTATTATAATCATATTGTAATTATACATTTGGATTAGGTTGAAATACAGTAGATCGTCGATTATCCGAACTAATTGGGGGACATAGGTGTTCGGAAAACCGATTTGTTTAGATAATCGAACTACAATATATTGATACATATTTATAGTCATACATATTTATCCACAAGTGAATAAAAGCCATATTTATATACCTACATATTTATTTATATCTTGATAATGACAACTAGCAACTAAACAAAAAAGTGCAGTCTTTGCAACAACATAATTATTTTTGGATACAATATTGAAGAAAATTGAAGGTATTTTAAGCGTCAATTACTAACGCTTGCTCGGTATTCGAGTGCGGGACGCGGGAGTCGATAGTTCGAATAAGCGGTCGTTCGGTTGATTGACGTTCGGATAATCGACGCTCTACTGTACATTTATTTTCTCAAGAATGGGGATTTTCGAGAGAAATCCCAAGTTAGCTCCGATATTTATTTTTAAATTATGATTTTTTGGCGAAGATTTATTTATCTAGTAGGTATGTAATGCTGTGATTTACATACTTAATTTGATTACCAACAAAAGTTCTACCAATCTTCATCTAATATATTGTTTTCTTACTGGTTTGTTATATTTTAAATATTTTCTTCCACAAAATTTAAACTATATAATTTAATTATATTCAAAACAACTGTCAAACAGTAAAACGTTCAGTTACCCTATTTTTCCATATGACAAATAATGTGGAATTGGACGAGTGAGTCTAGGCTTCGATTACGAATCAAAGCGCCCCGAAAGTCACGGGTTCGATTCCCGATGCAAGTTTTTATTTTTTTATTTTTTTTATGCATTTTATGATTGTAAGTATATTTGTTATATTACTTTTTTTTCAAAAAATGCGTATTTAAAATTTTTGCCAACAATTATTATCGTTCAGAAATCATTTTTTCTTTGTGGCATATTTCAATGTGTTTGTGTGCGTTTTATTCTTTTATTTTTTTAAATTTTTGGTATTGCCTTAAAAATCACATAATATGTAGTAGAAGTATAACTTCTTACGTGCGTACAAAGTACACACACATTTTTGTTTTTCACACCTTATAAGGGGTGAAATTCAAAAGCACGAAGAGGCCCAACATCATTTTTATTCTTTAACATATTATCTATGTGTTTGCCAAATTTCATGTCAATCCAAGCGGTGCTTTAAAATTTAAAACGAAAACCGTGATATAAACCGTATTATAAGTTGCTAGCCGTTGCTAAGGCAACCGACACAATAAATCACAGTCGAAACGAAAAATAAACCTCCACTACATTTTAAAAATCATTTTTAATAATTAAATGTAACTTTCGGTCACAATAATTTCTATTTTAAGATAATATCAGTTTTTCTTTAGCCAATGAATGTGAAATAATTTCTTAATTGTTATAAATAAAGTGACTACGATTTAAGAAAACAAAAATAATTATCTCGGCTTCAGTTGGTCGTAGAATATTTTTTTTGTTTTTTAATCTTTATTTTGGCTTCAGCAACAATAATCTGCAAGTTAGATACTCATAGGATGTACAGGGGCGGCTTTAGTTCTAAATGTTTATAACGAAATTTGCCCCCTTATTTTCAAACCCGAAATAAGAGATTGAAAAATGTTATACGCATTTATTTATATCAGAATATGAAAATATAAGTCTTTAGAAGGAGAGTGGATCTTGGATTAACTCTGTACGATTTTTTTTCAAAAAGTTATAGCCTTGGATATTTGACCTCTTGGGATAAACAAATTATAATATCTAAGCAACAAGTTCACAAATCGGGCACTACAAATTTTTTTTATGTTTAGTATTGAAATATCTTCATTTTAAAGCCATAAAAAATATTTTTACCATAAATAACGCAATTGCAAAAAACGGCCATTTTGGACTTTCGCAGGCTGTTTTGCAATAACATATTAACAAAATTAAACTTTCAATAGCTCAAATTGTAGATTTTTTAATTTACTACAATTTTCTATTTAAAACTTTTTCTCTAAAATGAATATCCTAAGCTGCAAAATTAAAAATCTTTAAAAATTGCAAATTTAACAAATGAAAATCGTCATAAATAAAAAACCGCACAAAATTTTTGGTTACATTTTAGTATAAGTTATTCCTGACATCTTCCTTTACAACACCTGATAGGTTTCAAAAATTCCTGAATTATATCCTGAAATCGACTTATTTTTCACCCACAGTTTGGACTACTGTATAATTAACTGAAATAAGTTGCATCTCTCATTACGCATAACATGCCCCAGGTATTGCAGCTTTCGTGTCTTGATGGTTTCCAATATTTCCAGTCTTTTGTTGACTCTTCTCATGACTTCATTGTTTGTTATATGCTCGGTCCATGATATCTTTAGGATTCTTCTATACACCCACAGTTTAAATGCTTCCAACTTTTTAGTTTTTAGCTTTTTATTTAGATAATAATAAATATCATTTTACAATGATTTAACTCTGACTAGGCGATAAAAAAAGGTATTTCTGTACCACTATTTAGGTATTTATATATTTTTATACAAATACCAGCTTTAATGGTCCCTCGTGTCTCAGTCAACATGACCCCCACCTCTGTGGGAGGTCGTGTTTGGTGTCATTCGATACATTTTTCAAAAATATTGAATACGTGTATTTTTCAGCTTTTAGATCTGATGATCATTTCGCGAAATATCGTGGGGTTACTAGTTAAAATTTTAAATTTACCCCTCTCCGTGGGGGTCGTGTTTGGTATCATTCGATAGATTTTTGAAAAATATTCAACACGTATTTTTTAGTTTTTCGATCTAACGTTCATTTCGCGAAATAGCTTATTAAACTGAGACCACTTCTGAATTGTAGCAAAATCTGTTTTTTGATTTAAATTATTCCACGTATTTGCATCATAGCTGTGTCATCTGCAAAACTTATTATCTTACCTCTGATATTCAGTCTGAATAGGACATTGAAGTAGATATCGATGAGAATTGGTCCCAAAACTGTTGTTCGCGAAACTTCTTAGGATATAATTCTTTCTTTACTAATTTCTCCATTTATAGAAATGGTCCAAGTAATGAAGCTTAAAATAGGACAAAACCTCGCAATTTTTACAGAATTGATAGATTTACTTAAAAATTTGAGAATAAGCAGTGCATAGTCCAAGGATCAAAATCTATATGATGCTGAAAGGCGCTTTTACCATGGGGGTGGTTGCCTACCCATCTGGGGGTGGAAAATTTTGACCGCAAAAGTTGGTAAAAACATTCATTATAAGCAAAAAACTTTCTATACATTTTTTTGATAAAATTAATAGTTTTCGATTTATTCGCTATCGAAAGTGTTAGTTTTATATCGAAAAAATCTTTGTTTTAATAAGTTTTCTGCTAATAACTCCAAAAGTTTTCGTTTTATTAAAACAACTTTACTTAATAAAAACGTGCCTTTTGAAAAAATAAACAAAACCGTTTTTTCTTTAAATTTTCTTTAAGACTAATAGTAATCGAGCTATACTTTATTATATGTTAGCTCTTCTTCGTCAAATGCTAAATATTGTAGTTTTTAAGTCAAAAGACGGGTAAACTATGCATTTTTCGAGGATAACTTGCTGAAACTAATTTAAAGTATTTAAAAATATCTATATTCAGAAATAAAAAATCTCTAACTCAAAAATTAAGTGACTTATAATGAAAAGAATGTCAGTCCCTATTTTTTCAGCGAAAAGTGACCGGAAACAACCCCCTAATCACCACCCTAATTAAAATTAGTCATTGACCTTATTTAGTCTGTTTTATTTATGTATTATTAATATGTTCTAGAAGTTTGACCGGCTTAGAATAATTAGTTTATAAAAGAATTTTGAGTTAAAACCGAATAACGAATTTTTGTAGTTTAGAAAAAAATGGCTTTTCTTCAGAATAGAAGGATTAGCATCAGAGATACGAAAAAATGTTTAAATATAAAATTGTAGCTTCTTTAATTTCCAAGAACATGGTTCGCAAAAATTTATTCTACGGCAAAAATTGAGTGAGCTATTGACAATTAAAACTTGTAATAACATGCAAAAACCACCTTTACCAACCCTTTCAAAGTCACCTACGGTTAAACCTACAGTTACCTACCTTACAAAGTTACGGTTAAAAAATCAATATATTTTTTTTAAGAAGAAATACAATTGGAAGCATAATAATATAAGTTTTTAGCGGTGTTTTAGTTATTGGCCTTACTAATTATTTGTTTATGTATTATTAATAGATTATAGAATGGTTTGGAATGATTAGTTTTTAAAAAACTGGAGTCAAAACGAATAACGATTTTTTTTAGTTTGGTAAAAAATGCCATTTTCTTCAGGATAGAAAGATTAGCATCACAGACACGAAAATATGTTTAAATACCAAATTGTAGGTTATTTAATTCCCAAGAAGTTGGTTAGAAAAAATTTTTTCTACGGCAAAAATTGAGTGGATCGTAAATGAGTATATATCGAGAAACATGGATTTTTTCGATATAAAACTAACACTTTCGATAGCGAATAAATCGAAAACTATTAATTTTATCAAAAAAATGTATAGAACATTTTTTAATTAGAATGAATGTTTTTATTAACATTTGCGGTCAAGATACAATAAAAATTTCTACACCCGAGATGGGGTGGCAACCACATCCATGATAAAAGCACCTTTCGGCATCATATAGATTTTGATCCTTGGATTATCCACTACTTATTTTCAAGTTTTCAAGCAAATCGATCCGTTCTGTAAAAATTGCGAGGTGAAAAGCTTCGGTTCCTGGATTAAAACATATGGTTGTCAATTAACGTTAATTTCATAAATTCAAGCAATACTTAAATTTTATTTATAATAAGTTATATTTTATTATTAATTTAGTATTTAGTCAAATCTTGCGCTATTTATGTGAAAGACTCCAAACTACAAAGAAGGAAACTGATACGTAACTTACGGAAGATTTAGCAACTAATTGAGTCGTCTAGTTTCAAAATCCGACAAATCCACTTTTTATGAATTTTGAGGTATACATGTCAAAAGATTTGTAATCTTGCCCTCTACAAGTTTATAGTAAATTTCCGATGCAAAACCCTCCTAATGTAATCTTAATTTGAATTTGAAATATTGGGTTGATTTCAAAATCCAGCAAATCCAAGCACATGCTAAAATCAAATGCCAGCAAATCCGAGGCAACCAAATCACAGTCAGGTAAGAAAGTGACGTCAGTGAAAATGTTTGTTAGTGTTGTTAAAACCGCTAAAACGTTTGGTTGTAATAGAAGTTTGCCTTGCAAAATTTGTGTTTGAATAAAATCTAAATAGTTTTATAGCTAAAATTAGTTGTTATAACGTTTTAAAATCAAAATAGTTATGGAAAATTTCATGGGGCAGAGTCCAAAACCAGTAACTCTGGATAGGAGTCGAAACGTGTTTCACAGCCAGCTACTTGGAAAAGAACGGCTAAAAAAAATGAAAGGTAAACCAGAAGACTTCATTAAAATTTTTAAAGACCATGGAACTCTATATCTTGGGTCAAGATGTGACAGTGTACGATTGGAAAAAGGATTGCCAAACTGCACTTAAACCTCCTGCACAGTGGCACTTTCGCTATTAGAGGGGAACAGTCTTATAAATGTGATCTAGGGGAATATAAGTCTGTATTTAAAAAAGGAAAATCCGTTAAAAGTATGTTCCAATCTACAGTTACAGGTGGTGTACGTCCTAAAAAAGAAAAACTTGAGGACGTAAAGAGCTTATTGGAAAAACATTGGGGAGAAAATTGGCAACAACTTGAAACTCTAAAATACTTTGATGATATTTACAAAAAATATGATAATATTAAAAACAACGAAATTCCAGAGATAACCAACAATGACCATGATTTAATAGTTTAATTTAATGTTTTTTGTCAAAATAAAACCAAATTCTATAATTAAACAACAATGTTTGTTTTTGTGTTTCACTAGACAACGAGACAAGACAACGAGATTCCAGAGATAACCAACAATTACCATTTGTGTGAATCAGTTGATGAAGTTCCGGACTTAATAGTTTAATTTAATGTTTTTTGTCAAAATAAAACCAAATTCTATAATTAAACAACAATGTTTGTTTTTGTGTTTCACTAGATATAATTCAAACTTTTGTTTTTTAAATTTTATTTAAAATTACGTATTTCCAGAATAATTACAAATGGTTTTTAATTCAGAAACATATCTTTTAACTAACAAAAAAATATGAATACCCATAAGCTTAACTTCCATACCAAAACCGTTTTTTTTTTAATTTCCCAATATTTGACCTCAGTGGATTTGTCGGGTTTTGATACTAGACGACTCAACTTGAGACTGTTGCTTTTTTCTGTCAGTGTGCGCGCTCATCATAAAAATTCACTCTCAACAGTTTTCCCAATCGCGCCTAAAGGAGTATAACTTCAAAAAGTATTTGTGCTTATCAGTAACCAGCTGTAGATGGCTTTCTCCCCCTCTGTTTTAATCATAACATTTTATCCACTATGTCATGCCGACTTAATATATCGCGCTTGACTACGAGAACGGCTTACGGCTCACCCCTTTAATAAATAAATCTTCAGCGTCGACACTGGCTAGAAAATGCGGATATCGTCTACGAGGAAATTGGGTACCGCGTTTATTGGAAATCTTTCAACTGTCCGAGCCGTTGAAAAGGTGAGAGGATGGCGGAGAGAGAAACGAATGTGCGAGGAATTGCATTTTCCAGTCGCGACGAAGAAATGAAAGAAAAAGAGGGATATACTTTATATAGCATATCGCAGTAATGTAATACCTACCTGCTAATCAATTTCATTTTCAATTTACCTCGATAGTAATGACATTTTTAACAGCAAAAATATATAATTCCTTAGGCATCACTGACTGCATCTTCTCCATTTCTAGACTTATATTTAAAAAAGTTTTATTGATATTTATTTTCTTTTAATACAATGATTACATTGCAATTGGATACAATGCAATCTAATTTTTAATACATACATAACTAACATGAATATACCAGCAAATCTGATTAGACAATGGACAACTCTGAAGCAGAAGCTATAACATAGGGGAGAGTTGGATAAAACCGGGTACCAGTCCAAAAACCGTCTGTATCTTGTGCTATGTTAGAGTAGCAAACGTTTGCTGCAGATTGAAATATTCTCAAATGACTTATATTTAATATACCCAATTTTTATAAATATTCTTAAATTTTCAATTTTTTTATTTTTATGGAAATATTGCAGAATACCAATTTTACCCAACCGGTATGATAAAACCGGGTAGTAACTTAATTACCATGTAAAAAGACTAATGGATAAAAAATAAAATATTTATTGAAAGTATATGAACACAAATCGAAAATCTATGAACAGAAGTCCCAAATAAAAACTTAATCTAAATTATCATAGGCACTTCAGGCTTCATGAGCCCATTTAGTGCAAGACACACATTTTATCCAACCTTCCTTCGCCTTCGAATTTGAAAATAATTCATTGTATTATAGACATGCATCGTCATTGTTACCTTCTTCCTACAAACACTCAGAATCTGCAATCGGTAATTTCGGAACCAATTTTGTTTTTGGTGCAGCCTTTTTTATCATGTTTTTCCTTTTTTGTCCAGTTCATTAAGTTTTAATTTTTTTACGACTGGAGATTTTTTTCCTACTAGCTTTCTTACTAGCTTCTTCAACAGAGTTACCATTTCTTCCTTTTTTCTTACTTCTAAAGTGGATTGCGGAACATTGAAACTTTGAGAGGCTTTTTTGCATACTATTCTATGTTCTAGCGCTTCAACTATTGCATTTTGCATGCTTCCTTGATTCCACGACTGACGAGTAGTTTTTCTTTTATAATGCCACATGTTTTAGTTTAACTAAAATCAAAAGAACCACTGCAGAAATTGGAAGTAACAATAATAGGTCTTATAAAATCGGGTACCCGGTTTTGTCGATTTTCGGACTACCCGGTTTTGTCAAACTCGTAATCGAGACATTAAAATTTAATAATATTAAATATTATTTAAATTTTTAAGTTTTGAAATAATATTAATAGCCCAGTAAATGAACGGGACATTCGGCGATACCGTGTATTTTTCAGGGCCAACTCCGAATTGCATGAAAATTTGGATTTAGGTTCTACTTACCCTCCACTTCAAAGTTGAAATTGTGCCGTTGGTTGCTTTTACTTGGGGGGTGCCAGTCACTCCTTCTCGGGGGTGAAAAAACATACGTTCAAGATAAGACCGGAAATGGATAAATTGACTGATTTTAAGCAACTTTTGTTCTAGAGAGTTTTTTACGTAAGTCAATACTTCTCGAGTTATTTGCCATTGAAAATGTTGATTTTTCGACAAAAAAATACGTTTTCAGACGGTTTTTCGCAATTAACTCAAAAATAAATATTTTATCGAAAAAAATATCGTTAGTAAAAGTGTAGCTTATAAAAAACCCAAAAAATGGTGTATCAGTAAAGTCTATCAATCAAATAAAAACAAAGTTGTAGCTTATGAAAAATACGTTATTATTCGTCTAATTCCAAATCGAATATTTCAAGGTGAAATCACCGAAAAATTAAGCACTTTTCGGGAAAAACCCATTTAAACTTTTTTAAAGTGTTTATAAAAAGCTTTGTTTTAATTGTTAAAAACAGTTTTAGCATTAAAAATAAGCGAGTTATGCTCAAAATAAAGTTGGCCCTCTTTTTTTTGTAAAAAATCATTAAAATCTAGCCGTGTTTAGCTCCCCAAATGAAATTAATCGCTACCACTTTACAAACAATTTATTTACCTATATATTTTTTATATGATCTCTCAGTCTCACCGGTTTAAAGTGTTTATTTTTGAAAGCGTTTGTGAAAGCTTGAATGGGTCACTAATCACGAGTGTATGCAAATTTTGAACAGCCATATCTTAACCAATTTTTGTCTAACGGAGAAACAAAATGAAACTGGCATATTTATAATAGCAAAACCTACATTTTTTTTTACTTTTTTAGTTATTTTATCTTTTAAGTTATTATGAAAAAACAAAATTTTTCAAAAATTTTTAGAAACTTTTTTTTACTATAAAACCAAATGTTTTCAAAAATAAGCACTTCAAACCAATCAAACTTACAGATCATATAAACAATACACATACAGTTAAAATAGATGGTAAAGCCAAACGATTATTTTCATTTAGGGTGCTAAATAGAGGGAGGTTTTCACGATTTTTTTCATCAAAAAAAGGGGCCAACTTTTTTTTTTCAGTGTAACTCGTTTATTTTTGATGCTGTAAACTTTTGTAAAAAACAAATAATAAGCTTTTTTTTCGATACTTTAAAAATGTTAATAAGGTTTTCCCGAAAAACGCTTCTTTCTTCGGTGATTTCGCGTTGAATTATTCTATTTGCAATTAGACGAATAAGAACGTATTTTTCATGAGCTACAACTTTGCTTCTACTCAATTTGTAGACTTTACTTGTACACCATTTTTTTCGTTTTTTTTTATAGGCTACACTTTGCTAAAAATATTTTTTTCGATAAAATATTTACTGGTTGAGTTATTTGGGAAAAACTGTCTGAAAACGTAGTTTTTTTGTCGAAAAATCAACATTTTAAATCGCGAATAACTCGAAAAGTATTGACTTACGTAAAAAACTTTATAGAACAAAAGGTGCTTAAAATAAGTCAATTTATCCATTTCCGGCCGTATTTTAAACACGCGTTTTTCACCCCCCGAGAAGGGGTAAATGTCACCCCCAAGTAAAAGCAACCAACGGCACAAATGCAACTTTGAAGTGGAGGGTAAGTAGAACCTAAATCCAAATTTTCATGCAATTCGGAGTTGCCCCTGGAAATTACACTCCAAAACGGTCATTTATTGGGCTATAAAAATTTTTGGCCAAATTAAAGGTAATATACATACATACCTACATGTATTAAATTTTGAAATGACTATTAGTTATTCAGTAGAGAAAAAAACAACAACAAACTTACGTTAAAAATCGAGTTTGCTGCATCGAAAAACAGGTGAGGTCTTACTATTCCGGCACAGATTACTCAAATGAAGTAGAAATGAATACACACGACTGTTGGTGGTAAGGAGACACTAGTTTTAACATTGTCTGATATTTAACATTGTCTGATAGATAGCAGCAGACAGTTAGAATAATTAAGGGGTACCTGGTTTTATCAACCTACCCGGTTTTGTCCAACTCTTCCCTACATACATAACGAATGTACATCCCGAAGTCGCGAAATCTTTCTAGATCCTATTTCTTGGGAAGATGAGTCCCTTTTGCTAATGTCATCCTCTTAACGATTTCTCTCCATTTTTCCTGTCTCTAGTTTTTCCTCTCGGGACAGGCCTTTTGGTTGAAGAATATCAAGAAGTGGACAGGAATAAAGAAGCCAGAGCAACTATTAAGAATAACTCGACACAGAGACAGTTTCGTCATGTTATACGCCAACGTCAAGGGGACTTGATATGGCACGTTAAGAGGAAGAATGTTTTCCTGCTATTCTCTGGCTCCTGCGTGTTTTAAGTCTCCTTCAACTTCTTGCAGCCACTTTGTTCTTGGCCTTCCTATTTTCTTTCTCCCTCCTGGATTCCATTCTGTACGGGCGGAAAGTGAGACTTACATGAATTTTGTTTAAACTCTCTTTGCACCACTTACCTTTTAAAGATCTTGCTAAACGATGTTTTATTCAAAAAAAAAATCTAAAAAATTTAATTCAAATGATACGACGTCTCAAAAAATGTAATTTTTGAAAACTTCTTAGTTTTACAGAATTACTAACACTTTAAGACGGTATTACTCAAGTATGAACAGATTTATTACAATTTTATAGGTGTTTTTAAACCTTAGGATGTAATCTTTAAAATACACTAAATTTTACTTTAGAAATGAAATAAACAATTTCTTTTTGAGAAAATTAAGAAAGATAAAAAAATGTAATACAAAAACCGAAAAATATCAGTAAAAAAATGTTTGTAAAAAGTCTTCAAAACTTTTTTCTGTACAAATTACCTAAAATACATTTAATAACAAGCTTTAAAAAAGATGTAACGAAAAATTTTTTTTGAGCTCTTATACAGTAAATATGTCTCCGTAACTTGGAACCTATTGATAACTTTTTTATTATCAGTTGTAGATTAAATTTTATTAATTTTATACGAGGTATGTCAAAAAATATAAATTTCGCTCAAGAGTAAAGTACCTTTAAATTTCACAATATTGAAAATTGTTATTAAGAAAAGTTGTTTGGAATTAAAAACTATGTTTCAGTATTTTACATCCTTCTAATTGAAATATTGTGAACTATAAAGGTACTTAACTGCTAATCGAAATTCATATTTTTTACATGCCTCGTAAAAAATTGAAAAAGTTTGATATCTGATGGTTGCATCTTAGATTTTAGACTAGGTAGAGCGTTTTATGAACAATTACTTTTTTCGTAAAATTCATAATAAAATGATACTGAGTATCCGTAATTTGAAAAAAAATTGCAATATTTTTTTTTCCAATAGAAGGATGTAATTGAATATTAAAGCATAGTTTTTAATTCCAAACAAGTTTTCATAATAACAATTTTTTGATATTCTGAAATATAAAGATACTTTAGTCTTTAACGAAATTCATATTTTTGACATATGTGGTATAAAATTGATAAAATTTGATATCTGATGGTTGAGTTTTAGATTTTAGACTATATAGAGCATTTTATAAAGAATAACTTTTTTTCGTAAAATTGATAATAAAAAAGTTTCCCATATGGTTCCTAGTTACGCAGACATACTGTATAAGAGCTCAAAATTTTTTGAATTTTCAAATTGTGACGCTACACATATGTCCAAAAGTTTGGAATATTGGAATATTTCGTCTTTTTATTGATTTTCATATATAAACTTTTCTGAATAGTTAAACATCATTTTGTTTCAATTCTACTAAATAAATCTCAAAACCAGATAAACGATATGCAAAAAAATTATTTATTCTTTTGGAGTGAACAACTTAGAAAGTACAACTTACATTTAAAAATAAATTAGTAAGGAAAAAAATAATTTTTAATAAAACTAATAATTAGTATTTCCTCCATTGGCCTGTATGCATGCCTGTAGGCGATTTGGCATGCTGCCGATTAACTGGTCGAGCTGGGCTTGCGGAATTCTCTACCATTCTTCACGAGCAGTATCTTTTAGTTCGCGAAGTGTAATAGGGGCATTGTTTCGCTTTTTGATGCGTGTCTTGAGAATGTCCCAAGCATGTTCAATAACGTTCATATCGGGGAATTCGAGGGCCACTGTAATGTAGATATTCCTTCTTCTTCCAGAAAATTTTGTACTGCTGCTGTTCGATGAGGAGGTGCGCTGTCATGCACAAACACAAATTCATCATCTACTGCCCCTCGGAATAGACGTACGACAAGATTTAAAACTTCCTCGATGTACACAGCACCAGTGACACTTCTCTCCAGAACCAGCAGTGGCGTCCGTGTACCACTCATAATACCACCCCAAACCATAATATTGCCACCTTCAAACGGGACACGCGGTTGGGCTGATTCTAGTCGGGCTTGTCGTCCAGGGGCCCTCCAAACTAGTGTTCTTCGCGAATCAGATACCAAGCCAATTTTTGACTCATCAGAGAACATCACGCTATTCCAGTTAGGACCATGTTGCACCATTTCTGTAGCCCATTGCAACCTTACTATTTTGAGTTGGTACGTTAGTTTAGGAACATGTAAGGGCTTTCTACGATACAAATTTACCGCATTTAGTCGGCGTGTTATTGTTTGCCGTGAAATATTCAGTCTTTCCAGCCTAGAAATTTCTCTGGAAATACCACTTGTGGATTCCAGACGATATCTTCGAGCTATCAATGTTATCTGCCGATCTTGTGCTGCTGTTGTACATCGACTTCTACCACTTCTGGGACGATCCTTGACGTCATTTGTCTCTTGGATTTTTTTTTTAATTTTAGATACGGCACTCTAAGTAACATCAACAATATTCGCGATATCACTTTGGCTAAAGCCATGTTGGAAGAAATCAATTACTCTAGATCTGTCAAAGTGAGATATCACGTTTCTAGGCATTTTTAAACGGCTCAATTCAAATTTAAACACAGACTGAAATAATTTGTAAATACGCTAATCAGTTGAATGTGACCAAAATGGGCAAAATGATACAAAAACGAATCAAAGTTTTTATCATTTTCATGTAAAAACGCTATAAAATGATTATCAACAACAGTTTTGAAACCACCATAGGCGTAGATATATTATTTGTACGTATTCCAAACTTTTGGTCCTGTGTGTATATTCGGATTCAGCATAATCGAATACAAAATGAAAACATATTTTATCAAAGTAAAATGATGAATTCAACGATATTTTAAAATTAGTTATACAAAACAATTGTTATTGTTTAAACAGTTACATAATATACAATTAGCGACTAATAAATATGTGAGTAGAACTTTTTACTTTGTGTAACATGTATATAAACTAACAAAAAAAAGTTTTAGAAAAATATAAGCTTGTTTCAATTTTTCTGAAATAATGCATGTTTTCGTTCTATATTGACTCCCCTAAGAACGATCCAATCAATTATTGAAATCCAGAAATCAACCTTAAGAAGTGCCATTTATCTTACCAAAACACTTCTATATCCAATTCCAGCTACCACTCCTTGGAAAAGATCAATCCTATATTGAAATACTTCTCTGTTGGTCTACAACAAACACGAAACACCGAGCATTCTAATAAGACAACGCTTTGAAGAAATCCTAGAGAAGAACCAATTTCAAAAAATTGTATATACACAGATGCTTCCAAACGTGAAATAGGAACTGGATGGGCTGTGACCACAGTTGATAAGACAATAAAATCATTTTTATTACTAGATGTATGCAGCGTATATATACTGGAGAATTATATGCGATATTTAGAAGATAGTAAGAAACAAGCAATATGCACAGATTCCTCATCGTCACTCTTTTCCATAAAAAGTTTATATGTTCAACATCCTTCAGTTCACTTGCTTCTCAAGGCGTAGTTGTTACTATCATCTGGATACCATCGCATATCGCATCCCCGGTAATGAAAAATCAGATCACGCCGCCAAACTAGCCTCTACCCTAAATGGTCAACACTCAAAAGTACAAGTTCAAATCCGTAGTGATTTGAAGCAGATGTTTAAGCAGCAACAACATATCTCTTGGCAAATCCACTGGAACCCAATCAAAAGCACATTACACGAGATCCGGCAGACTGTCAATATATTTGAAGTAACAACTATGCCTAAAAAAGAAAAAGCAGTCATTCGAAGGTTGAGAATTGGACATACCCGATATACACACGAATACTTAATTAAGTCTGAGCCGAAGCCTAATTTCCAAACCAGCTTTTGTGTTTTAAGCGTGAAATACATCCTTATTGAGTGTCCTCAGTAGTTGACGCAAAGAAATCAACATAAACTTAAGCCAAATATTAAAGATATTTTAAAGTCGTCCGATCAACTTCATAACCTCATAGTTTCTTGAAAGACATTCAATTATTTAACAGAATCTGATCTTTTGTCTTTATAATCTCTACCTGGTATATAAAACTCAGTGATTAATTATAATAATTAGTTGTAAGTCTCTATAGTAATGATTGTAAATCCAATATTTTTGTCATCATTTTTACCTATTATTTAAGATTTAGAAATTAACTGTAATAATAATTAGTTATAAGTCCTCATTGTAATTAATTACTGTACAACCAATATTGTTTGTGTCAATGGCCATTGCAGCCGAGATACGTAAATTTAAATAAAAAAAAATAATATTTTCGGTTTTTTCTCTCTTCTGTTTTAATAGGTTTCGTGATTATAATGAATAATTTATGAGGGTTTTGATACTGCTCTTTCATAAATGTATATTTATGCTTCTTCCTAATATGTATACAAATACCGCAGTGACATTTTAAAAAACAAACAAATTAGTTTAGATCATTAATTACAATACATACACATTACAAACTACGCGATTTTTCCTATAATATTATATTATAACCTATATGTATAATTTAGAGACTCGTAGCACGACACACAAATTTTACATATTTCAAAAATATATGGATAATATTAAACGAATACAATTTGGGCCGGGGATTTCCATAACATACACATTCATTCGAGTATTAGCCTGATTCGAAATAAATCCCGTCGTATGACAGCTAAAAAAATGTAAACTTCGTATTCTGTATTTCGTTCTACTCGTATAATCTCACATAAAACCAACGAAAATGGATTTCTACTTACGATGGTTATTTTTCATGTGTTTTTAACTTAACTTCAAGTCACATTAAATAGTAATCTCTTGTTTATGCAAGGCTTCGATGTTGAGCCTTTTGGATGAGGTCACTACATTCTGCGCCAAGGAGTATAAATGAAGTGGATTCACGCTGTGCAGACAACGTTGGTAAATTAGTTTAATAAAATACAAGAATTGTTAAGTAAAAAAGAAGTTTCTATATTTATTTTACTTTTTTTCCAATTTTATTTTCACAATAAAGTTGGTTATCTTAATATCAACCAATCAATAAATCAATAATGCCTATTTATTTCTCATTTTCAAAAAACAAAAATACAATATTTCTTCTAGTGACATTTGTTCTCTTTGGCACATATATTTCCAATAGATAAAGTATGTTTACTCTTTCTTCCTGCAGTTCTTTGTAGTATCCACAAAAATTTGATTCGAACACCCTATTCTCAACTTGGCACTGCATCTCTTCATTCTTTTTATCTATCATGCTCTCAATCATACTAGAACTTTCTCTCCATTTCCATTGACACCTAACCTCAATACCAATTTTTTGTCCCATGCTCAACCAATCTTTCCAGCAGCCACACTTTGCTCTCATCTAGAGCTCCATTTTCCCGGCCCCTTTTGATTTCCCGGGAATCGAGAGTTGGTAATTTGGATTTCCCGGGAGTTCCCGGGAATCGGGAAATTTAAAAATCAAAAGAAGAAATTGTTTTTGTTCTAATTTTTCAATGCAATTAGTATAAAAAATTTGATTACAAATTAATAATGTTTAGAAAAATTCAAAAATTTAAAAGAAAATTAAAAATTTTAAAGAAAATTTTAAAAATAAAAAAATTAAAATTTGTGTTATTTGAATTTTCGTTGTTTTTATTATTGAAATATGTTTAAAAAAAACATAAATTGTTGAGTGTTTGATCTTTCAGGCTGGCTCTTTTATTGTATAGAAATTTGCTGAAGTTGAAAACGCACTTTCTGTTGATGTAGGTCTGATGCTTTTTAGTGAAGTGAGTAATTTTTTAAACTTGAGGTCAGCTGATTTGCACTAATTTAATACCGTACTAAATTTCCTATGTACTAATTCTTCATAAACATAATTTTAATTCAAAATAAATATTTATGTTATAATTTTGGATGCTTCAAAATGAATCGGATCGTCGCATAAACAAAAGAATGTTTATGCTGACGGATGTGATAAATTCTGATTTTACCCCAAAATTGGAAGGTTTAACCCGGGAGCAGTCGCGCCAAAAAATCTAACATTTTATCCTCTTCCGTGATAACTTGAAGAAAAATTTTGTAAAATAACTTTTCACTCGTAAGTGCCTCGAGGAAGATTGTAGTATTGCGTGGGAATTTTTTTAAAACATTTTTAAGTTTTTTTTATTTTTTTGTGAAATTTGCGGCTTTGGTGAGAACCAATTAGCTTTAAAGTTGTTAGAAATAGATATTTTTAACGTAACAAGTCAATAAAAATATTATACAATAAAAATTTCTTTTAAATTCGCATTTAAATCCGTATTCTGAGATTTTTTTCTCTACGTGACAGAAGTGAGCGCGACTGCTCCCGGGTTAAAATATAATTGAAAAATAAATATTTTAAGTGTAATGATTTAAAATGATTATTAAGCAGAGATAATAATTGTATCAGAATCATTTATTCATTGTGAGTTGGTAATATCTCCGCTCATAATTTAAAATAAAATATTTTAAAATCGCAAGAAATCTGTAAAAATTCCCGGGAATCGGGATTTTCATTTTTTTCTGATTTCCCGAGAAATGTGCCCGGGAATTTCCCGGGAATGTAGCTCGACTCTTCTTTTAAAAGAACTTTTGGCAATATATCATTCGAATACCCTCGAATTCTTTCAATATATAAGTATTTATATTTTTTATGTAAATTCATTGTATAAAGGCTAACTCTAGTACTCCTGATCTAATATAAAGTTAGGAAAATGTCTTGTACAAGAAAACTTTTGTATATATATATTCCCCTGATTGTTTCCACCTCATTGTACTCAAATAGACCCCATATTTGAGCCCCAAAATCAAAATTTATCTTACGAACGACTCATATACTGTTACTTTAGGTATGTTATGTTACTCATATACTGTTACCGAAAAGGGCATGTCAGCTTTAGGCACTAAACTATTCCAACTGTGTGAATAATCACTTCTGCCAAACTCTGACTCTCGTTTAGATGAGCTTTAATAGACAACTTAGGTGTTACTTCTTCTTTCTTCTTTAGCCCATTTCTATCCAACGTTCGACATAGGCCTTGCCCAAATCTTTCCATTTCCGTCTGTCCTTGGCTGCGCTTTTCCAGTTAGTTCCTGCAGCTTTTACAATATCGTCCTTCCATCGCATCTGAGGTCTTCCTCTTCCTCTTCTTCCTGTCCACGGTCTCCAGTTTTGTATTTCAGTATTCCATCTTTTATCTTCCTGTCTCGCATTGTAGCCCGCAAATCTCCATTTTAACCCTGTTATATGTTCAGCTACATTTTTTATTTTGTTTTCTCTCTTATCCATTTGTTTGTTTTTCTGTGTTATAGTTTTATTCCCAACATGGATCTTTCCATTTTTCTCTGAGTTATTTCAATTTTGTTTATGTTGGCCTTTGTTAATGTTCGTGTTTCTGAGCCATATGTCAGAACAGGAAAGATGCACTGGTCAAATACACGGGTTTTTAGGTACTGTTGTATCTTTGTGCTTTTTAGTATCCATCTTAACTTTCCAAATGCTGCCCCCAGTCGGATTCTTCTCTGTACTTCAATTGTTTGATTCTCTAGGTGTTACTAAGATTCCCAAATCATTATAGTTATTTACTACATCTAAAAGTCGATCATTCAGTTTCCAAGAATCACTGCTCACAGGATCTTAATTTACTCTTCTGCATTATTATTAACATTAACATTACAGCACTTTTAATCAGCCTTAAATACCCATTCCAGGGCATAGGCCTCCCCTGTTAATCTCCATTGGTTTCTATTCTGGGCGATCTGCATCCAGTATTTTCCTGCCGTTCTCTTAAGGTCGTCCGTCCATCTCATCTGTGGTCATCCTCTTTTTCTTTTCTGTTCCCATGGTCGCCAGTGTAGAATTCGCTTATTCCATCTTTCAGATTTTTGGCGCAGAGTGTGGCCGGCGAAGTTCAATAAGTTTTGCAACCTTTTTTGATACATCGTTTATCATTGTTTTTTCTCTGATCAATGAGTTTCATTTCCTGTCTTTAAGACGGATACCCAGCATCTGTCTTTCCATTACTCTTTGTGTTTTGGATATCCTGTCGATGTTCTCCTTTGTGAAAGTCCATGGTTGTGAGCCATATAAGGGGTCTAGATTCAAAACCGGTCATTTCCACTTTATGTCATTCCGAGTAAACTAAAAAAACAATTTACAACTTTACTGTTCCCCATCTCAAATTGTAGGTAAAGTCTATTGGAGGTAAAGTCTACTATTGCATCTGAACCAATTCTTTCACACTGAATTACTACTAGGAACTGTCCAATGTTGCTCTTTATCAAATTGTTAATATATGGATCTTTAATCACAGATTTCAGAGGTATATTCAACTAATTTTGACCAAAAAGTGGAAATGTCCGGTTTTGCATCTGGACCCCTCATATGTGATAACTGGCTGAACACTTTCCTTCACATACATTGAGGGCACTTTTTATTTTTTTTTTAAATATATATGAAAGTTTATCAAATGATGCCCATGCTAATCTAGTTATTTTTATTTCTTGTGTTTGGTTGTCCCTTTTCAGCTTTATTATCTCTCCTAGGTATATGTATTCTGCCACCTGCTCAAGTTTATTCTACTTGACTATTTCTAATTTGTCTTCTTGGTTTGTCATAGTCTTGGTTTTACTATAGTTCATCTCTAGATCTACCTCTCTCGCTTTTCTGTCTAGTTCCTCAACCACCTTCTGTAACCCTTCCTTCTTTTTTGTTATCAGGACTATATCGTCTGCATATCTCAAGTGGTTCAATAGCTCTCCATTTATTTTTATTCCATAGGTTTCCCATCCTAATTTTTTAAATATGTCATCCATAGCCTGATTGAACAATTTTGGTGATATTGTGTCTCCTTGCCTGACTCCTCTGTCCAATTTTATTGGTTCTGTAGCGTGTTCGTCCTTCAATTTTATTGTGGTACTCGCGTTTCCGTATATGTTTGTTATTAAGTCCGTGTACCTGTAATCAATTCTGCTGTTCTGTATTTTTGATGGCCCAATGTTCTATATACTGTCAAACGCCTTTTGGAAGTCTATGAATGCCATGGAGAATGAGATTTGATATTCGTTCGACTTTTCAATCAGTATTTGTACTGTTAGCAGATGGTCGCTAGTGCTAAAACCATTTCTAAACCCCGCTTGTTCTCTTGCCTGTTATCCATCAAGCTTAGTTGTGATTAAAGCACTCATCATATCGTAATACCAAGTTTAAATCTCATCCTTAGGAAAGTATGTCACATGATTTGATAGCTACTGTAACTCGGTCTTTTTGACCTAATCATTATCTTCGGGGCGCTGACCGGGTCTTCAAATTTAGAAAAAGGTGGTAGTCGATGCTGATGCAGAATTGTATGGCAATCTCAATTTTGATGGGCTTCATCATAGTAGCAGAACGTTTTCGATATGAAAAGATCGTCATCAGTGCTGATGATCATCGTTCTGATGATGATGAAAAAGTTCTGCTATTGTGATATAGCACTTTAGGGGCCTTACTTAATAAATTATAATGTAATTGACACCCAAGGTATATTATAACTACCCTAGAAAGCGTTGGTCAGGGAGTCTCGTGAATGATCTAAGGCCTAAGGATTAGGGGAGTTCGGAATTGGAGAAGAGTCTCCAATGGCAGAAGGGAATGAAATGCAATTATTAAACAGGACAAAATCCACGGAGAGTTTTTGAGTAGAGAAAGATAAAAAAGAAGAAGAAGAAGAAAAACCTGTGAAAGAGCAATAAGATCCCTTAAAGACCATTCATAATTACAACACGTTATAATGAGATATAGAACTTTGTTGAGTCGTAAAATATCTTTAAATATAATATTAATTAGATACATCATCATCATCTTTGGCTTTTTCAATTCTTCGTGAGTCTTTGCCGCGTTTTCTATTGTCTTCCATTGGTTCCAATCCTGTGCCACTATTTTGATATCTCCCTGTCCGAGGATAATTTCTAATTCATTGTTGTATCTGCTCCTCCATTCATTTGTCACACTGTCCCTGCAAGGACCATATATTATAACTCGCAGAATTTTGCGTTCCAATACTAAGAGTTTATTGATTTCTTTCTTTCTCAATGTCCATGTTTCACTTCCGTATGTCACTGCTGGTCGTATTATGGTTTTATACATTTGGATTTTGGCACGTCTTGAGAGAAGCTTTGACCACATTAGATGTTAAACGGCAAAGAAAAATTTATTCCCCGCCAGTATTCGTACTTCAATCTCCCGTTCTCCTGTGTTGTCACTGATAATTGGTGCTCCTAGGTATTTGAATTCTTTGATCACCTCAAAATTATGATCGTTTATGGTATGTTTTGTCTTATTCGCTGTCGTTCCTTTCTTGACACGACCATGTATTTCGTGTTTTCTTCGTTTATTTTCAGGCCGACGTTTAGTGTTGCTTCTTCAAAGTTCGAAACTATATCCTTAACTTCCAGTGTTGCCTGTGCTTAATTAGTTAGAGTGCGTGTTAATTAGATACACATCACTGCTAAAATATAGACCAAAAACTACTCGTTTTGATGCAAAAATTTACTGAACAGTTTGTTCAATTGAATTTTAAAAATAATATAAAATGCAATGAATATTGTACAGTGTATCTAGATTATATTTTTGCACAGTCTAGCTAAAACGAACTAAAATGAACCGAATTACCAGGGAACGGCAGTTCTCGCCAGTGGCGCACACCTACAACCCCTACACGCGACACTATATATACACGACATTTTTGATTTTCTAAATCTGACTGAATTGAAAATTGGGCCAACTCCCATCTTAAAGTTCAGAATAAAGTCTCACCCATTCATATGTCAACCATCCATTTTGGTCCAAGGGTGTGGATTTTACGGCCCTTCCTACTTATGGTTTGTTTTTCGTTCCCGTCCCCAAAACTCCCAAAAACTTTGAAGATGTAACTCCGACCTTTGCGGCTTCTAATAGAAGCGATCCTTACCTTTCCAGCGCGTGTCTAATTTTGAAAATCGGTTATACCGTTCAAAAGTTACCGAGCTCAGAAATATGAGTCAATTTTTATTTAAAAAAGGGAAATGTTTGTGGATATGTATGTATGTATGTATGTATGTATGTGTGTGGAAAAGTTAAACATATTTGAATTTTTTTCTGTGTTTGAAGAGGGGGTGAGGGCCGATTCAGAACCGGTGTAGTTTATGAATTTTGACTACCCATAAGCCAGCTATAGGACTTGGGAGGTACAAAACGGCATATTTTTTGGCGGTATATATCTTCGGTTCAAGAAGAGACAGGAGAACAGTAAATACACCAAATGAATAGCGTTGAGTTAAGATTTCAAATAGTGTCTAAGTTGTCAGGATCAGACATACACACGGCTCAGTATAGCCGAAAAACTGAAAAACTAAACTTTGAAAATTTTGGTTTTTCGACAATTACTCAAAATTTCAACCTACGAATTACGCCAATAACTGAGCGTTTGTAGAAGGACTCTAGAAGAATTTAACGGTGTATACCTTATTTCCGGAAAAATTTGAATTTTTAAGTTATAGGCTTCATAAGTATGATGATTAGTCATCAGTATGACATTATCGTTAACCCAGGCCACAGCAACGAAACTTAGAGTGGCCCAAAGAAGAATGGAACGGTCACTACTTGGACTGACTCTCAGAGACAGGGTCAGAAGCGAAGAAATCAGAAGAAGGACAGGCGTCACATATGTCATAGAGCGAGTAGCATGGCTGAAGTGGAATTGGACGGGCCCTGTAGCCAGAATGAAGGACGGGAGGTGGGCCCAAAAAATTACAGTGTGGAGACCAAGAGAAGACAGAAGAAGTAGAGGTAGACCACCTTCACGATGGACAGACGACGTCAAAAGGATTGCTGGGAATTGGTTGCAGAAAGCCCAAGACCGACAAAATTGGAAGAAATTAGGGGAGGCCTATGTTCAACTTTGGATGCAGAAGGCTGGATGATGATGATGATGAAGTATGATCAAATCTATTTCTTATGGGAAAAACGGGTTTTCAAGCTCAATAATTCCTGTAATACCTTCAGTTATCATACTTGACCTTAGATGCATAAGATACTACTTGTCAATACGTTTCAAACTCATGTTTAGTGAACAAAATCGGTTGAGCCGTTTAGAAGTTATTAAGCTACAAAGGTATAATCCAATTAACGATTATTACCTAAATGGTTTATGTAGTTGTAGTGGTTACGACGCTAATTTGATCTGGCAACGGGTAATCCAAGTTCATTTACCGGCCATCCCAATATTTTTTTCAATCTATTTCGGATAGAAAAAAAAATCTAGTGTACATTCGATGGACACTAGATCATTTGGGAGATAATGCGACAAAGGCGACCATGTATAAAGCTTAACGTGTAATCGAGAAACATTATATTCAACTTTATACATTTAATTTATAAATAACTTTGAAAAACTCCTGATACAAGAATAAAAAACCGCTAAACGCCGTAAAAATGAGTGGCGCATACAATATTCCAGCTACAAAAGATCTGATATGAATATTACGTGGCGCGAAAATGTATTTTCATTTTGATGCAAAACAAAATTCTAGTTTTATTTTAAAAGATTTTTTCATAATATTTGCTAAATTTGAAGTAAACGCGCTACAAAAGAGTTTCAAAATTCAAACTGTATCAAAGTTACTCTTTTGTGGCGCGTTTTACTTCAAATTGGACAAATATTATGAAAAAATCTTTTCAAAATAAAACTAGAATTTTGTTTTGCATCAAAATGAAAATACATTTTCGCGCCAGGTAATATTCATATCAGATCTTTTCTAGCTGGAATATTGTATGCGCCACTCATTTTTACGGCGTTTAGCGGTTTTTTATTCTTGTAATTATTTGTAAAATAAATATAAAATGTGCTCTATAATTTTATATTACGTGGTAAAATTTTAGATCGATCTTTGATATAATCTATTTTCGAATTTGATCATTTATTTGAAATTGGTCGAACTCAAGTATTTGCAATATACAAACATGGAATTTTAAAATTTATATTGAGATCTAAAAGGGCAATCCCGTTTGTATATATTCTTTTAAGTTTAAGAAAGAATACGGCATTGCGCAGTGACTAGAGGGTATCATATATATCTGCAAAAGCCATGTCAGTCCCCTTGGGCCTCCACAATCTTAATTGAACTGGACTCAGATCCTATAGCGAGTCTGACCAAGCATAGGCAAGTCCGGCTAGATCGGATGGAGACGGCATGAAAAATGATCGGCCTAAAGAGATGAAAAAGAAAAATATATAAAAGATTTTTCCTCAATTTCCTCCTTCAAATTATTCCTACACAAAAAAGCCATTTATGTTACACGTATACCTCTTTTACTCTATTTGTTTATGGATACACTGCTAAATATATAGATTTAACTCTCTAACACTTTAAAGAAAACCACTAAGTATAGGAAATGAAATTTCATTCTAGTTTATATTCTGTTTAGAGGAGTAAAAATTATCTTGGCTTTAGCCAAGTACCTTCAATTACCTTTAAACCAGTAATGTAGCATACGGGGGAAATTCTTTATATAGGGTGTCCCAAAAGTAGCGGAACGGTCGAATATTTCGCGAACTAAACATCGGATCGAAAAACTGAAAAATACGTTTTCAATCATTTTCAAAAATCTATCGAATGACACCAAACACCAATCCCCACTACACCCCCTAGAGGTAGGGTGGGGGGTAAAATCTCAAATGGAAACCCCCAGTTTTTCTTGCAAATTTGAATTCGTTACGTAAAAGTAGGCTACTTTTATTCAAGACATTTTTTCGAACTGTGGATAGATGGCGCTATAATTGGGAAAAACGATTTATCCTGATACCATAGGTAAATTATAGAAACGGTCTAATATCTCACGAAATACACTTATAAATGAGACACCAAAAAAACATATTTTTAATCTTTTTCGGAAACCTATCGAATAACACCAAACATGACCCTCCAATCCACCCCTTGGAGGTGGGGTGGGAGGTAACTTTAAAATCTTAAATAGCAACCCCACTTTTTATTGCAGACTCGGATTCGTCATAAAAAATTAAGCAACATTTATTCGAATCATTTTTTAAAATTGCTGATAGATGGCGCTAATAAATCGTATTTTTCCAATTAAAGCGCCATCTATTAACAATCCTAAAAAATGTTTCGAATAAATGTTGCTTAATTTTTCGTGACGGATCCGAATCTGTAATAAAAAGTGGGAGTTGCTATTTAAGATTTTAAAGTTACCCCCCACCCCACCTCCATGGGGTGGGTTGGAGGGTCACGTTTGGTGTTATTCGATAGCATTTCAAAAAAGATTAAAAATTTGTTTTTTAGTTTCTTATTTGGAAGTGTATTTCTCGATATATTAGACCGTATCTATAATTTACCTATGGTATCAGGATAAATCGTTTTTCCCAATGATAGCGCCATCTACCCACAGTTCGAAAAAAAGTCTTGAATAAAAGTTGCTTACTTTTACGTAACGAATTAGAATCCGCAAGAAAACTGGGGGTTTCCATTTGAGATTTTAAGGTTACCCCCCACCCCACTTCCAGGGGGTGTAGTGGGGGTTGGTGTTTGGTGTCATTGGATAGATTTTTGAAAATGATTGAACAAGCATTTTTCAGTTTTTCGATCCGATGTTTAGTTCGGGAAGTATTCGATCGTTCCACTACTTTTGGGACACCTTGTATTATGAGCTAATAGATAACGAAAAAAACAGTAATTTGTCATTGATAATTACTATGATTTTTCAAAACGTCCTCTTTTATGATCTGTACGAGTACTCTTTTTTACGTGATCTAACCGCTTATCCAAGGTTTTTGTCTACTCCTCTTCCAAAATGTGATTAGAGCAGGGGGTACGCCATAGTAAATATTGTAGTTCTTATCTTATAGGATTTCTGAGCAAGTCCACCTCAACTCCTTTAAAGCAATGCTATCTGCTTTGGCTTAGGCATTTTAAACTTCCTTTCCGGGGGACCATTTTACCCTCTCTTGTCAGTCCCTGACCTAACGTTCCACCTGGATGCAATACCGGATCTCCAGTTGGGTTGCTCGATTTAACAGGGGGTTGCAGCATGAAGGTGAGAGTCACATTTGACTAGAAGAGGTTTTTTTAAGAGTTGATGTTCATGTTTATCCTGGCGCCTGTTCTTTCGCTCTAGGGTAGTGTAGCAAACAGTGCGGCTACGTTGGGGAGGGTGATACCCAACATGGGAGGACCCAAATCCGAAAGGAGGAGGGCCTTGCACGGTGTTGTGCAATCGATCGTTCTCTACCGGGCACCAGTCTGGAGTGAGGCGGTAAAGATACAGGCCTACAGGGGGCTCATTACACGAGTGGACAGAACAAGTCTGCTGCGAGTGGCATGCGCCTACAGAACTGTGTCTGCCGCATCCTTGTGGGCCATCACTGAATGTGTTCCGCTGCCTGTGTTGGTAGTAGAAGGAAAAGAACTATATGAGAGATGAGACATTGAGCTCACTAAGGCCGAGGGAAGACGGGAAGAGAGAGGTCAATTGAAAGATGGCAGGAAGAATGGAACAACAAGGAGCATATGGCACAGTGGACTCCTGAACCTAAAAGATTGGATGGACTATGGTCACAGGTGACTGGATTATTTCCTAACGCAGGTGCTCACAGGACACGGGTATTTTAGAGCCTACCACTCTAGGTTTGGAAAGGCTGACACTGATAAATGTCTATACTGCAGACACCCGGACGCTGTTACACATACGATGCTAGAGTGCAACATATGGATAGTAGAAAGGAACAGAATAGAAAGACAGGTGTGAATTTTGTGACAGTGCGAGAAATGATTGGAAGAATGATTGAAAATAAATCTGGTTTGACTAGTATACACAACTATATCCGTGTAGTGATCAAGAAGAAAGAAAAGGAGGAAAAACAGCTGTACCAACGCTAGGGGTGAGAGGGAAATATATTGTAAGTAGAAGGTAAAGGGGATAAATTCTGATGAGAGGTGAATAGGTGAATTAGATTGTCTGAGACAGACTGTGGGAAAGAAGCTCTAATAAAAAAACATACAAACAAAAAAACCCAATTTTGGGACCAAAAAAAGAGGAAAACTGGGAAAAGGGAAGGGCCTACTTGTTGACAGTCTGTGGATAAATGAAGGTAAAGTGCTTTGGAAGCGATGTCGACCTTGCAGCGGCCATTCCGCTTTCGGAGCGCTGGATGGCAGACGACGGGATGGTTTAGCAGGTAGGCATTCGGCGTAGCCTCGGCGACGAGAGAGCGTTTAAAGTACCTCGAGAATTATCGCTGGGGCTACGAAGAATGAATCCTGGACTAAGGTCAGTCAGACGGCGTTCTGGATTTGAAGATTCCAGATCCCCCCTCTTTAAAAATGAAAAAAAAGTTTAGTGTGGGACTTCAGGTCTGAAAAATCTGACCTTATCCACTAAACACCTCTATCTTCTACAGCATACTCGGGATTACGCTTATCAAGTGTAACGTCGAGTTTGTTTCTATCCTATTTATTCTGTTCTTTTTATTCGTTTAGCTTTTCCCAGTAGGTAACATCCTCTCATATTCTAATTTCTTTTTTTACAATTTCCGTGATAGGCTGTACCGTTATGTTAAAGTATTATTTGCTAGCTACGGCTTTTTTGTGAAAAATAATTGGTATGATTAGGTATGCTTAGGTTAGGTTAGTTGATCCAGGGCTCTAGGTTGGCGATGAGTGTTCTCGTCGAATTTGTTTGCTTTAGTTTTTTCTTCTGACCACTCTCTCTGCTTCTGTCTCACACTATTTTTTCTGCTTTCCTCCCTGGTCCTCTGTATATCCCCCTTCTCCCACTTGTACAGAAGTTGTTGAAGTTGCATATATAGGTGTCCTTACCACTGTTAGTAGTGGTTTTCTTTGCGCCCTTGTTATCATTTCCATGTACTTTTTTCTTTAATACTTCCTTCCAGACTGAGACCTCATATAGAACTATAGAGTGCACTATTTCTAAGTATATCTTCCTTCTGTATGAACTATACCTTCTTATTTTTTTATTTCTTATTTATATATTATTTCTTTTTAGTATGACCCTCTGTCTTCTCCGCCGCTAATATTAATTTATTTTTTAACACATTTGGATAAGTACTTTGTTCACAGCCTTGTTTCCCTTTTCTATCATCCTCAATGTCAGTTCCTTATGTATTTTATGATATTTGTGGTAAGTATGTTCAATTTGCAATTTATATAAATTTTGCAATCCATTGTTTTTGTCTTGGCTTTTATATCTTATATTATACTGTACATATATTGACGAGTTATCTTATTTTAGTAAATTGTACTTGTTGTTATTTGTTATTGATATTATGTTTCTTTTGACTGTATGTAAGCTTTGTCCATAAAATTGTAAAAATTTTCAGTGGCAATAAAGCATATTTCTATTCTATTCTATTCTATTCAAGTTGTATTCCATTATGATAAATGTGAAGAAGACCAGGATGAAACACAATTTGGCTTCAGAAATGGACTGGGAACATGGGACGCACTCTTTGCACTAAATGTATTATTGCAGAAATACCGAGATCAAAGGAAAGATATCTTTGCTGTATTTATTGACTATGAGAAGGCCTTTGATCGAGTACAACATCACAAATTAATTAAAATATTAAAGGATAACGGAGTTAATAGTCAAGATGTACGAATCATAGAAAAATTATACTGGCGTCAAACAACGACAGCTTGCATAAATGGAAAATCAACAGAAATATGCAAAATACAAAGAGGTGTCAGACAGTGTTGTATACTGTCCCCACTGTTATTCAATTTATATTCAGAGAGAATATTTAAGGAAGCGCTGCATAATTTGGAATGGGGTGTGAAAGTTAATGGAATTCTGATAAATACAATCAGATATGCAGACGATACAGTTATTTTAAGTGATGATATGAATGGATTAAAACACCTTTTAAATGCCATTGACACAGTGGGACGAGAGTTTGGCCTAAACATTAACTGTTCAAAAACAAAATACATGGTATTTAGCCGTTTGGCCCATCTAGATTCACGGTTATATGTTGATGGTCATATAATTCAAACAGTACCCAGTTTTAAATATCTTGGTTGCCATATTACTGAACAACTAGATCCAGATAAAGAGATAAAATGTAGAATCAAGATAGCCCGCACGACATTTTTAAAAATGAGGTCATTCTTCTGTAATGATAACTTGCAACTTCAACTTCGAAAGCGCATGATTAAATGTTACATTTGGTTAGTCCTCTTCTATGGTGTCGAAGCATGGACATTAAAAATATCCACCATTAATCGTTTGGAGGCCTTTGAAATGTAGCTGCACACACGTACACTGAAAATACCATGGACGGCGATGCTGACAAATGTGGCAGTCCTTAAGAGAGCAAATGCTGCCCGCGAGTTGCTTCATAACGTCAAATATAGAAAGATGGCCTATTTCGAACACGTAGTAAGGGGAGACCGGTACAATATTCTTCAACTTATTATGATGGGTAAAATCGAAGGATGCAGAGGAATTGGTAGAAAGCAGGCTTCTTGTTTGAAGAATATCCGGGAGTGGACAGGAATAAAGAAAGCAGAACAACTATTTAGAATAGCTCGAGACAGAGACAGTTTCGCCATGTTAATCGCCAACGTCAAGGGGACTTGATAGGGCACGTTTCTTTTTTTTTTTATTTAATGGCATAGACATTTTTTTTTGATAGGGCACGTTAAGGAGAAGAATTCTAATATGGTGGATAGATCACCTGAAAAAGCGACTGTTTTCACTCAATCCCCACAGTTGATGATTAAAGAAAAGATGTATTTGCATGCTTCGTGGTCTTCGAAAAGCATTCGATAAAGTACAGTCTAGTACATTAAAAATTTGTACTGGAATCAAACTGCTATCGTAAAAATAGGAGATAATCCTTCCGTCGAAATCTCCATACAATGAGAAGTCATACAAGGTTGTATTTTGTTCCTAATGTTGTTTAATGTTTACTCGGACCAGTTATTTAAGAATGCATTTGAGAAACAGCCATATGGAATAAAAATCAAAGGAGAACACTGTGTCAGAAACTATTGAAAGTCTCCAAATTCTGCTTGATCGTATTCACGAAGCAGGAGAGGAAATGGGCATTAAAAATAAAGTCAAATAATATAGCCCAATAAATGACCGTTATGGAGTGTAATTTCCAGGGGCAACTCCGAATTGCATGAAAATTAGGATTTAGGTTCTACTTACCCTCCACTTCAAAGTTGAATTTGTGCCGTTGGTTGCTTTTACTTGGGGGGTGACATTTACCCCTTCTCGGGGGGTGAAAGACACATGTTTAAAATAAGGCCGGAAATGGATTAATTGACTTATTTTAAGCACCTTTTGTTCTATAAAGTTTTTTACGTAAGTCAATACTTTTCGAGTTATTCGCGATTTAAAATGTTGATTTTTCGACAAAAAAACTACGTTTTCAGACCGTTTTTCCCAAATAACTCAAAAAGTACATATTTTATCGAAAAAAATATTTTTAGTAAAAGTGTAGCCTATAAAAAAACGAAAAAAATGGTGTACCAGTAAAGTCTACAAATTAAGTACAAGCAAAGTTGTAGCTCATGAAAAATACGTTCTTATTCGTCTAATTCCAAATAGAATAATTCAACGCGAAATCACTGAAGAAAGAAGCGTTTTCCGGGAAAACCTTATTAATATTTTTAAAGTATTGAAAAAAGCTTATTATTTGCTTTGCACAGAAGTTTACAGCATCAAAAATAAACGAGTTAGACTGAAAAAAAAGTAAGCCTCTTTTTTTGGTAAAAAAAAAATCGTGAAAACCTCCCTCTATTTAGCACCCTAAATGAAATTAATCGTTTGGCTTTACCATCTATTTTAACTATGTGTGTATTGTTTATGTGATCTGTAAGTTTTATTGGTTTGAAGTGCTTATTTTTGACAAAATTTGGTTTTATATAGTAAAAAAAAATTTCTAAAAATTTTTGAAAAATTTTATTTTTTCAAAATAACTTAAAAAGTATTAGTGATAAGAAAAATCTTAAAGAGTAAAAAAATGTAGATTTTGCTATTATAAATATGCTAGTTTTATTTTGTTTCTCCGTAAGACAAAAATTGGTTAAAATATGGCTGTTCAAAATTGGCATACACCCGTGATTACTGACCCATTCAAGCTTTCTCAATTATAACCCTTTCAAAAATAGACACTTTAAATCGGTGAGACTGACAGATCATATAAAAAATAGATAGGTACGTTAATTGTTTGTAAAGCGGTAGCGATTAATTTCATTTGAGGAGCTAAACACGGCGAGATTTTCATGATTTTTTACAAAAAAAAAAGAGGGCCAACTTTATTTTGAGCGTAACTCGGTTATTTTTAATGCTAAAACTTTTGTTAACAATTAAAACAAAGCTTTTATAAATACTTTAAAAAAAGTTAAAATGGGTTTTTCCCAAAAAGTGCTTAATTTTTCGGTGATTTCACCTTGAAATATTCGATTTGGAATTAGACGAATAAGAACATATTTTTCATGAGTTACAACTTTGTTTTTATTTGATTGATAGACTTCACTGATACACCATTTTTTTGGGTTTTTTATAAGCTACACTTTTGCTAAGAATATTTTTTTCGATAAAATATTTACTTTTTGAGTTATTTGCGAAAGATCGTTTGAAAACGTAGTTTTTTTGTCGAAAAATCAACATTTTCAATGGCAAATAACTCGAAAAGTGTTGACTTCCGTAAAAAACTCTATAGAACAGAAATTGCTTAAAATCAGTCAATTTATCCATTTCCGGTCTTATCTTGAACGTATGTTTTTTCACCCCCGAGAAGGGGTGACTGTCACCCCCCAAGTAAAAGCAACCAACGGCACAATTTCAACTTTGAAGTGGAGGGTAAGTAGAACCTAAATCCAAATTTTCATGCAATTCGGAGTTGCCTCTGAAAATTACACGATATCGCCGAATTTCCCGTTCATTTACTGGGCTAATACCAAATTTTTAATTTTTAATCGTAACATACATTCAGACGCGGAGCTTCAATTAAACGTAGTCCAAGTTAAAAAAAGTGCATAAAATGAGATAGACTAAAACCAGCTAGACTAAAACTACTTTTATGAAAAGCATTGTCATCAGTGAAAGTTTAGAACTAAGACAAAGCATGGTTAAGTGCTATGTTTGGTCTGTACTTTTGTATGGTGCAGAACTTTGGGCACTAAAAGTATCGACTATGAATAGAACTGAACCATTGGAAATGTGGATTTATAGATGAATGCTGAAGATGCCTTTCACAGCAAAAAAACTAATGAGGAAATGCTAACGATGTTCACAACAAACATCATCATCATCGATGACCGCTGACAGCCCATGGAGGGCCATGCTCGCCCGTTGGGGTTTCTGGGCTCTAAAGTTTTACATGGTGTGGAGGCCAGCCACACGCATAAGTCCTCAGAAGTTCTAAACGATATTTATCTAAAATATTACTTTCTTGTTTCTTTTTTAAGGAGGTCTTTTCGGCGTTATATATTCCGCTCGTAGAATTTTTTCAGCGTTTGCCTTACTGTAAATATTTGGTCTATAGTTGACCTGCCGCCTTTCCTGAATCCTCCTTGATAATCACCTGTTGTTTGTTCCATTATATTATTTAGTCTTCCTTCCAATATTTTGCTAAATATTTTGTATCCAACGTTTAGTAGTGATATTCCCCGGTGATTATTGCAATCTAACTTATCTCCCTTCTTGTGTATAGGGCATATCACTGCCATTTTCCATTGTTCCGGCATTATTTCTGTGGTCCATATTTCTAGTATTAACTTTGATATTTCTCTCTGAATTCTATGTCCTCCATATTTTAATATTTCTGCAGTTATTGTATCGCATCCTGGGGCCTTGTTATTTTTCATTTTTTTATTACGTGTTTTATTTCTGCTTCTGTTGGTGCATATTGGTCTACTTCAGCCTCTCCTACTAATATTAGCTCTTCTATTTCGTAACGTTGATTTTGTTTATTCAACAGTTCTATAAAATGTTCTCTCCACCGTTTTAGCATTCCTTTTTCGTCTGCTATTAGGTCCTCATTTTTGTCTTTGCATAATTTTTTTCTTGGTTGGAAATCTTTTTTTTTCAAGATTTATTTCCTTATAGGATAGTTTTATTTCATGTTTTTGTTCATGTTCTTCTAGCCTTTCAATCTTTTCTTTATTGTGTTTCCTCTTTTTAAATCTCAGATATTTTTTTAATTGTGGTCTTCTTGTAGTATATTCCTCTTTGGATTCTTTTGTACTGTTATTCAGCATTTTAAGCCTAGCTTGGTTTTTTTTGTTCCATTGGTCTCTGACAGTCTTTGTATACCATCTCTTTTGGCTAGGTTTTGTGCTTTCCCCCACTACTTCTTTTGCAACTGTTATCACTGCTTCTTTTAAAACCCTCCATTTATCTTCGATATTTCTGACCTGATTTTCATTTACTTGATTACATCACAACAAACATAGAAAACTGTTAAACACTGTTAAACACCGAAAAATGTCTTATTTTTGACATATATTGAGGGGAAATCCATACAGAATACTTCAACCTGCCCTTAAAGGCAAAATAGAGGACCGTAGAAATATAGGAAGAAAAAAAGATTTTTGATTAAAAAAACATTCGTGAGTGGACAGATATCAAATGCAGAACAATTATTATTCCAAGATAAAATTTTTTTCCTAATTTATACCTCATATATTTTTAACAAAAAAAAAATACTATGTTTGCGCTGTATTTTAATCTACCCACCATTTAATTATTTAAAAACCCAACTAATTTCATATTTGAGTGAAAATATTCGTCCATGTCCCTCTACAATAAAACAACATACATTACGGAAATTAATAGCAGTCATCCAAACAAAAACAGCGTTCTGGATAAATCTTCCCGAAAGTTAATTAATATCAAAATTAGCATATATATTAATATAATGAAACAAAATACGAGAGTTATAAATAGTAGAATCCGCGGCATGCTAATTTCATAACATAATTAATAATTGTAGCATATGGTTTTCATTTATACGAAGTGCTAAAATATTTATTAAGCAGTCTGCGTTACATTCTCTTAATTACTGTACGTCTGCTCCTCCTGTCTCAGACTGTTACATTTATATGTTACATCCACTGACGTTACTAACAAACTAATTAATTAGTTAATTAGTCTAATTGTCGTTATTAAATTCACCTGCGTCTGGCGTTCCAGTAATATTGTACTGTGTAAGCGAATGATTTATTTAAAAATGTTTATTTTATTATCATTGTATAATATTTAATTTGCAGAAAACCAGTCAATTTAATTATGTAAATTAAAAAGTTAAACGTCAAACGAAAATTAGAGAATTTTTTATTACTTGATGGATTGGACCGATTCTTAATTGAAATCTCATTTTATACAGGGTAACTAGTAAAGAAGACTGAGGCAAGTTTTTAGACCAGAGCGACGAATCAGACATTCAAATAAGTCGATTTTGAGCCTTTTGTCGATTTCAAAAAAGCGTTTGATACAGTTGAGAAGATAAAACTATATAAAAGCCTGATTCTCATGGGTATACCGAAAAAAACTAGCCATTACTATGATTCTTAAACCTCACAAGCCACCACACGAAGTCCCATCTTATACACCTATCTCTTTATTATTAACGATTTCAATATTATACTACTCAAAGTAATAAAACCTATTAGAGAGGAAAGGAAATTGACAGCAATTCGCTAGTTTGGGTTTAGAGACAACCACTCGCCTATCGAGAAGATCCATCGAAGAATTGACTTAATAGAAAAACCAATAGAAGGGAAAAAGTATGCTATACAATCTTCCTGGATGTTGCGCAAGGTTTGACAGGGATTAAATTGTCTGAAGATCATGTTATGCACAAATTAAAATTAATGATACCAAAATCAAGTTTCTCCCAGAAAGTATATTCTACCATTAAATTGTACATTCACCTCATAACACATTCAAATCAAAATTTCAGTAAACACTCTATATTCTTTTTCTCATGATCATCTTTCAGTGCGTCACAGTTTTTCGATTTCTTTCTAACGCATTAAATTGTATATGACAGAAAAAAAGGCACGTCGGTGATTACTTTGGTAATTATTCTAGTTCGGTGATTATTCTAGTTGTCGATAGATGGCGCCATAATAAAAAAAATAATTTTTTTTTAATTAGATAATAATATTACAAATATAATCTGTATAATTTATAAGACTATACAGATCAAAGAAACTACCATTTTATAAATGCAAGAAACACATTTGATTTGTTTTTATTCCAAATTGAAAGTAAAATGTGACAACTGTCAGATTTAACTAAAATGTCATGTTAGAATAAATGTCATAAATGTGTATTATCACGGACTTACCCTTTTTCCTATCATTTGTTACGCACTGAAAAATGCTCATGAAAAGGACAATACCTATAATTACAACATGAAAAACTGAGCGTTCGCGTATACTCTTTAATAGCCGACTAACAGAACACAGGATAGGGGGAAAGTAGATTTTTGTGGTTTTCTACTTTCATTGCACAATGATACCTATTCCTAGGTGAGGATCTAGCCACAGCTAATCTCCACGCATTTGCGAAAAAAGATAATCCCAAAATCTCAAAGGGACCGTTTGTTCTCAAGACTTGTTTTCTTCGCAGGCTTGGTAATTAATCTAAAAGAAAAGAAAAACAAAGAAGAGGAGCTCGTCTGGACGGTAGCGTGGACGCGGGCTAACGTTTGGTATTTAAATGTCTATCCTTATTCCCCAAAATAAGAACCTCACCGTGAAGAGGTGATAGAGCCTAAATGCGGTATAGATAACGTGTCGACTCGTGGCACGTCAAAATGGCCCGGTCAAAACAGCCCCGTCAAAAAAGACCTGTCACAATAGCCCGGATATAAAATAGCCTCAACAAAATAGCCCACAAACAAAATAGCCCCGACAAAATAGATCGCACACAAAATAGCCCCAGTCAAAACAGACCCGTCTAAAATAGCCCTGGCTAAAACATGCCCTTAGAAAACACCTCCAATAAAAAGTTTTACCTTTTAAAGGAATACCATTTATTTTAAATTACTATTCTAATTGGGAAAAAAGCCACAATTTAACTTAAAAAATTATTTTATTAAAGTTTCGACTTCCACTTCGGACGTCGTTGTCAAAATAAAAAATATTAATAAATTAAACACAAATGTTGTTGCTCAGTAAAAAAATTCTTCTAATAATTTCATTTAATTTAACTCATTCATATCGGCAACTCAGACGTGCAGTATGGTGCAAATGGATGGAATAAATTCGTTTTTTAATTATTTATTTAGTAATATAAACAATTACATAATTATTTATTCAAGGTGTCCAAAAACTTTTTTTTAATTTAAATTATTTGACAAAAAAAAGAAGAATATATGTAATTTATTTAATTTAAAATGCATTTTACTGTTGCCCGAAAACAGAAAAAAATATTTATATCACAAATAAACATTGATTTTCGCTTAAATGAAATGTTCAAACTTCCAAGAGGCAGAGAAGACAGGACTCGAGTTCTCTGAAAAGACCAATTTTATTTAATGTGGTTAAGATAAACATCTGAATAGAGGAAATTACCATTTCCGAAAAAATGTATTTTTAAGGGATTATTTCATGATTAATTCTGAACGGAGCTTTTTTGTCGGGACTATTTTGTCGGGACTATTTTGTCGGCGGGCTATTATTCCGCGGCTATTTTGTCTGCAGGCTATTTTGTCGGAGCTATTTTGTGTGCGGGATATTATGTCGGGGCTATTTTGTCGGAGCTTTTTCGACGGGGCTATTTTGACAGGGTACCGTGTCGACTTGACTTGAGTAAATTGTTGTTAATACAAAATCCTATGATATTCTACATATTTTGTTCTACATTTTGGTATGACACTATCTCCGCATTTTAATGTAATGTTTCGATTTATTTTTGGATCTTTTCCTATTCTTGCATTCCAACCTCCCATTATTATTCTTTGTGTGTATCTTTGGCTCTATCTAAATCTGATTATAGTTCTTCGTAAAATTCAATATCTATTTGTTTTTCTATAAATACAAGATTGCATTTTTTACCTCCTACTATTCAACATTATACCTACTGGTCTCAGTACTAACAATGGTAAATTTTAATAGAGGAATTTAATGGGGATTAACAAGCAAACTAGAAGATCTAGATTATGCCGATGATATAAGCTTTCAATAGCTTCAATATCTATACCTTCAAGTAAAAATATTATAAGAAAAAGAAATGAAGGTTGGTCTAACATTAACAAAACCAATAAAATGCGATTTAAGTACCAGAAACAACCAACCTATTCTGATCAAGAACCAGTAAATTGACAACAACCAATTGACCGTAACGGTGGTGCAGAACGTAATGTACAGCAAATGTCTAGAATATCTTAAATATCATATTGGAAATCTATAATTTACCCATCTAGAACTAATGGTAGGGGAGCACAAGCGGGGATTTTTGCAGTAACTCAAGCGCGTCAGATTATCATACGGGGAGCAACCTGGTACCCTGTAGATGTACCTCTACCATATATTGGCTCTAAACACAGGGGAGTTCGTTAAGGGGGGCCGAAAAAATCTATTTTTAGTAAAACTCGAAATCGTCAGATTAAGATAAGGTAAGTTAAGTACATGCAAAACAGTGTATATTTCAAAAATCTAACGATTTGAGCGGAGCGTAAGGAAATGGGTGAGTCACAAAGTTTTACAAGAAAAAAGCGAATATGTCGCGAAATGAACGATAGATCTAAAAACTAAAAAATACGTGCTCAATATATGTCAAAAATCTATCGAATGATACCAAACACGGCTCACCACGGAGAGGGGTGGCGGTAAAAACTGAAAAACACACTTATTCAACATGTTTGAAAAATCTATCGAATGGAACCAAACACGACCCCCCACGGATGTGGGATGGGGGATACTTTAAAATTTTAAATAGGAACCCCCATTTTTTATTGCTGATTCGGATTCCTTACGTAAAAATAAGTAACTTTTATTTGAAATATTTTTTCGAATTATGGATAAATGGCGTTATAATCGGAAAAAATGATTGTTGGAAATGGAAAATTAAATTAAAAATGGAAAGTCCCCACTAAAATGGAAAACTTTACTTAACTTTTTTTGGTTTTAGAACCTACTCTTCACGACCGAAGCGCTCGAGTGACTGTACATTTAGCATACTTTCCTCCCCTACTATAAATTGAACTTCAAAAGCTTCAAAAAAATTTAAACGTTATATTACCTATTGTGAAAGATATCAACACCCATAGTACACCAACTGTTTCGTTTTGTTTATTTAAATTTAAAATATAATACTTACGTGGTATTGGTATCTATTATTTTTTAGTTTTCCAATTTTGATATTCCGCCAACAGGAGTTATTTGATTCTGAAACTATATTAGAACGATTTCCAAAATCAAAACTTAAAAATCAATGTATTTTCAATAAAAATTATGGGTAATTCCCATTAAATAGAGTAATAAAAATGTTTATATATTTTATTATATCTGTATTTTTGCTGCTGCTTCTTAATGTTTTTTGTTTATTTCTCTCACCGTTACTAAATTATTGAAGTTATACTTCTTTACCGGCGATATGAGGGTGAATTTTTATATGTTAAAACCTATGATCCCGGCGCATGCGCATTATAACTTTGTTCTGATTGGATGTTCAAATGACATGTCAAA
Source organism: Diabrotica virgifera virgifera (assembly GCF_917563875.1). Lineage (NCBI taxonomy): Eukaryota > Metazoa > Arthropoda > Insecta > Coleoptera > Chrysomelidae > Diabrotica > Diabrotica virgifera. The sequence goes on along the minus strand of NC_065447.1, from coordinate 184,840,532 downwards.
AATTATTCAATATGGCGGCTGTGGTACAGCTGTAGTTTGATTATTTATGGTTGTTGCGTTTTAAAATTTATGTGAAAAGAAACAACAAACAAAAGTTAGTTAATAGTTATACTGCCTTTTTAAATAGTTTTCATGTACCTATATTTTTGGACTTTTGGACTATTTTGGACAAGGAAAACTCATTCTAATTTGGTAAGTAGTTTTTATCATAATCATATTGTAATTATACATTTGGATTAGGTTGAAATACAGTAGAGCGTCGGTTATCCGAACTAATTGGGGGACATAGGTGTTCGGAAAACAAATTTGTTCGGATAATCGAACTACAATATATTGATACATATTTATAGTCATACATATTTATCCACAAGTAAATAAAAGCCATATTTATATACCTACATATTTATTTTATATCTTGATAATGACAACTAGCAACTAAACAAAAAAGTGCAGTCTTTGCAACAACATAATTATTTTTGGATACAATATTGAAGAAAATTGAAGATATTTTAAGCGTCAATTACTAACGCTTGCTCGGTATTCGAGTGCGGGACGCGTGAGTCGATAGTTCGAATAAGCGGTCGTTCGGTTGATCGACGTTCGGATAATCGACGCTCTACTGTACATTTATTTTCTCAAGAATGGGGATTTTAGAGAGAAATCCGAAATTAGGTCCGATTTTTATTTTTAAATTATGATTTTTTGGCGTAGATTTATTTATCTAGTAGGTGTGTAATGCTTTGATTTACATACTTAATTTGATTACCAACAAAAGTTCTACCAATCTTCATCTAATATATTGTTTTCTTACTGTTTTGTTATATTTTAATATTTTCTTCCACAAAATTTAAACTACATAATTTAATTATATTCAAAACAACTGTCAAACAGTAAAACGTTCAGTTACCCTATTTTTCCACATGACAAATAATGTAGAATTGGACGAGTGAGTCTAGGCTTCGATTACGAATCAAAGCGCCCCGAAAGTCACGGGTTCGATTCCCGATGCAAGTTTTTATTTTTTTATTTTTTTATGCATTTCATGATTGTAAGTATATTTGTTATATAATTTTTTTTTCAGAAAATGCCTATTTAAAATTTTTGCCAACAATTATTATCGTTCAGAAATCATTTTTTCTTTGTGGCATTTTTCAATGTGTTTGTGTGCGTTTTATTCTTTTATTTTTTTAAATTTTTGGTATTGTCTTAAAAATCACATAATATGTAGTAGAAGTATAACTTCTTACGTGCGTACAAAGTACACACACATTCTTTTTTTTTTATATACTAGCTGACCCGGCAGACTTCGTACTGCCTCAATAGATAAAAACAAACTTTTGCTCGAAAAATGCTCGATGTGAATGAGTTTTTATTATTATTTTTAATGAATTACACATGATGTTTGAAGTAATAAAGTTTAGTTAGAAGTAAAAAAATAAAATTGGCAGTGCAACAGTTGCAATCTTAAATTTGTTTATCTTATAATGAATATAACAGCTTTATTTTATTTACATTCAAAACAACCCTGTATTTATAATTGGGCTCGGGGTTGTTCAACTATATAGGTGTTGATTAATCAAAATAAAATAAAATTAAAATTAAATATCATTAAATAAAATGAAACAAAATTTCATAAAATTGAATAAGAAGTTAATAAAAATAAATAAAACTGATAAAACTTAAATAAAAATAATAAATAAATTTTAAAAAATAATAAAACTAAAAAAACAATAAATAGAATCTAATAAAAATAATTAAAATTTAATAAAATGAAATAAAATAAAATAAACGAAAATAAATAAAATACTTAAATTAAATAAAATTAAATAAAATGAAACAAAATTAATTAATATTAAATAAAATTTTATAATTTGCTGCTTGTTCTTTTCGTGTGCTCAGAACTTTTCTCCTGCTTGCCGTTCGTCAGAAAAGTTCAGTAGAGATATTTTTTGAAAGTTTCGAAAAATTAAGAAATTCATATTTTGCCCAATTTAAGTCCAAAAGTTAAACAGTTGGACTTTTCTTCGATGAAATTTGTTGCTCGTTCTTCTTCTGTCCTCAGAATATTTTTACGGATTAAGATATTGTATTTTGGACACCGATTGAGCTAGAGAAAAAATTTTAGTACGGTTCTATTCGGGTACACCTACTTAATTTCGTATTTTTCACGTCATTATTGTGAGAGTTGTGACGTCATACGCAACCCCCTTATGACGTAGAGGTATAAAATATAGATATAAACCTACTCCGAGTCCGGTCGAACATACCTGCCAAATTTCATAAAAATCGGGAAAGTCGTTTCGGAGGAGTATTGCAAAAAACACTGTAAAAAGAGCATTTTATACATATAGCTGTAAAAATTTTGGTGGCTACTAAAATGACAATATAAAACCGTATAAACCTTCCCTGAACTTCCACAAATAATTCAACATCAAAATTAGCCAAATCGGTCCAGCCATTCTCGAGTTTTAGCGAGACTAACGCACAGCAATTGATTTTTATATATAAGATGCAAAACTTTAGATTTTAGATGGTTATTAAAAAATAACGGTCGAAGATACAAAAGTGAAAATTTAGCGTTGTATTTACCTTTGCCTTCCACATCACACAAAATTAAGAAAAAACAGTTTGACCAAAAAAATAAAAAAATATATTAGGGAGGCAGCCCCCGTTACGACGTACGGATATGAAAAATACATAACAACCTATTCTCGGTCCGGTCGAATATACGTGGAAAATTTCATAAAAATCTATTTAGTTGTTCTCGAGTTATGTGTTGGTAACTCTCACGACTTTCTTTTGTTTATATAGATGTAAAATATTTAAATGGCCATTAAAAAATAACGGTTAGTGATAGAAAAGTGAAAAATTTAGGGTTGTATGTATCTTTACGTTCCACATGATATGAAATTAAAAAAAAAGTTTGTCCGAAAAAATAGAAATAAATATCAGGGGGGCAACCCCCTTAACACGCATGGGTATGAAATATAGATAACAACCTACTCCCCGTCCGGTCGAGTATACTTGCAAAATTTCATAAAAATCGGTCAAGTCGTTTCGGAGGAGTATTGCAACACACACTTTAAAAAGAGCATTTTATACATACAGTGCTAGTCAAAAGTCCGTACCCCCCCTCGTATCTTTTGAACGGTTATACATATAATAGTGAAATTTGGAGGGAGGAAATAAACAGACATAAGCTTCTTAACTAGTCATGACAGGTGACGTAATAGTGACAGATGGCTTTACAGCGCCACTGTGACAGATAATTTTAAATGGGACCTTATGGCAAGTGACACCTCATTTGAAAGGTATTGAAAATATTTATTCAATCGTACTAATTTTTTTGGGTTTAAGTTAATTTTGATTTTGGTGAATAAATGAAATAAATATAACTTTGTAATTTCGCATTTAATTATTAAAAATTCAAATGTCCGCCCATGGTTATTTTGTCAAAAAAGTTGACATTTTTCAGCTCTCTAGTAGTTTTTACGTCATCGTCAACCTTTTTGACAAGTAACCATAGGCGGAGGTTTGAATTTTTATTAATTAAATGCGAAACTACAATTTTTTATTATTTCATTTATTCATCCAAATGAGCTTAAACTCAAACAAAATTAGTATAGCTGAATGGGTATTTTCAATACCTATCAAACGAGGTATCGCTTACCATGGGGTACCGTTTAAAATTATCTGTCACAGTGGCGCTGTAAAGTCATCTGTCACTTTTACGTCACCTGGCATGCCTAGTTAAGAAGCCTACGTCCGTTCATTTCCTTCCTCCAAATTTCACTATTATAAGTATAACCGGTCAAAAGTTACGAGGGGGGGTACGGACTTTTGACTAGCACTGTATAGCTATAAAAATTTTGGTGGCTCCTAAAATGACAATATAAAACCGTATAAACCTTCCCTGAACTTCTACAAATAATTCAACATCAAAATTAGCCAAATGGTACAGCGATTCTCGAGTTTTAGCGAGACTAACGCACAGCAATTGATTTTTATATATAAGATTTTCTTGAATTATCGTATTCAATCAATTATCACTCTTTTTATTTTTTTTTCTAATAATATCGAAGCACCATAACATCCTGTATAACTACTGCACAAAAGATAGGGATATATTGATATTTTATGTTCAAAAAATATTAAACCAATCATATTTGTAGGATTACTCAATTGGCAATCCATCTACTTCGAAAAATCCATAAATTTTTATTAAAGCGTTCTTGGCATATCACTCTTCCATTCCATACTTATTAGGAATTACTGGTGGAGTAATGAGTTTTTCCAATATAATGTCAATCTTGTTCGAAAAGTTTGTGATAGCCCATAAATATTTAACTCTTGATTAAGTTGGTAATTGATTGGCTTCCTACTGCATTACATAAAACGATAATACAAGAGCCTATACAGTCTTCTAAATGATTAACAAATTTTTTATACTGATTGGTTCTGGTCCTTTTGTTCAAATTAATGTGCTAGTCATAGTTTCAAATTTATGAAAATATTTAAGGTAATATTAACGTATATAAAATCTTTTTTTTATTGAATGTTCAGGGTTGTTAAGATTAAACTTTATGTTATTTGGATAAGACAAAATAAATAGTTCCACATCTTAGTGTATACTGTGTGTAACAGGTACAACGTATCGTCCTTATCTCTAGAAGGTAGAGCCTGGTATAACTGCGGTCAAGCTCTTGCACCTTCCCCCTTCACTCCCACACCACTGAAATCATGACACACAATGTGCAGCTACATAAAAGGAACATATTTATCTCAAAAGAACCAGTTAGTCATCTAAATAATTCCGATATATAAAAAGTCAAGAAGATGCTAACACCATGGAAAATTCAAGAATAATCAATACCGACCTTCGGTCGAAATCTAGCATCAATGATATTCCTTACGGTGCCGGTTTATCCACTGGGCGCTTGGGGCGGGCGCCCATGGGCCCGTTCCTTTTAATTATAAAAAAAATAAAGTCGCTAAATAATTTATATATTCTCCGAAAAAAATCACATACGCAGATACGCCAATACACTGCAAACGCCTTTGTTCTATTGTTACATTTTTTCACGCCTATACACAGTGCGTAGCCTAGCCCCACAGGGGCTAGGTGTTTGTGGCGAGGCCCTTTTCCAAAAACTACAGAAAGTTGTCAGATTTCGCCATGTCATTGATTAAAAACTACCCAGGTAGTGGGTAAAAACTGTGTAGGTTATTAATCAATGGCCATGTCTCGAATTGTATCCAAAATAATCGTACAAACGGAGTTTTTTAGTTTCTAATAATTTCATTTTGAATTGTGGGGCTTAAATAATAATTTATCCCACTTTTCGGCTTTAAAATAAGTTCATTTAAAGTAGGAACAAAATAAGTCATTTTAAAATAGAAAAGGCAGGTTTACATGTATCCAGTAACTGACGCCAGTCGCACTGGAACGACAGTGCTGGCATGGTAGTGGCATCATGTAAACGCTTTTTTGCTCCAGTCCAGCGCTGTTTGCCAGCGCTGTCTCGAATAGAAAGCTGGTCTATTTTTCATGCCAGTGGCCCTCGTCCGCGTCCTCTTTAACCCCGTGCTAGTGGTTGTCTTCTTCTTCTTCTTATGCAATCCACTAATGGATGTTCGCGATCACGTTTGACCATTTTTCTCTATCCCTTGCAATATGTATAAGGTCTCCTATGTTTTTTAGTCCTGTCCATTGTTTGACATTACGGAGCCATGACATTTTCTTCCTGCCCACTCCTCTTCTTCCTTCGATCTTTCCTTCAATTAAGGTTTGCAGAAACTGATATCTTTCATTTCTAATTATGTGTCCCAGGTATGCCGCTTTTCTCTGTTTAATTGTGCACATCAGTTGTCGTTCTGTACCAATTCTTCTCAGGATTTCTTCATTTGTTATTCTTGCGGTCCAGGGAACTTTAAGGATTCGTCGATAGATCCACATCTCAAATGCCTCTAGCTTATTCATTGTGTTTATTTTTAAAGTCCATCCTTCCATGCCATATAGGAGCACCGACCATATATAGCATTTTGTGAATCTAAGTCTTAGGTTTAGGTCAAAGTCAGAGTTCGTATAGACGTTTCTGAATTTCATGAATGCGCTTCTGGCTCTTTCTATCCGACATTTAATTTCCATATCCGACATCCAGTCTTCACATAGCCAGGTTCCCAGGTACTTAAACTTTCTTACGCGTTCTACATCTTGGTTGTTATATGCTAGTCTTGCATTTTGATGTTGACATAATTGACGGCTGATTATAAGGAACTTCGTCTTTTTTATGTTGATGCTAAGTCCCATGTTCTCTCTATGCTCTCCAATTTTATGAAGAAGGTTTTGGAGGTCTTCTATATTGTCTGCTATTAAGACCGAGTCATCCGCATATCGTATATTATTGACCCAGGTACCATTTACTTTGATGCCGCTTTCGCATTCCTCAAGAGCTTCCTGGAAGATACTTTATGAATATAGATTGAACAGTAGTGGGGAGAGAATGCATCCCTGTCTTACACCTCGGAGAATTTTTTGAGCTTGCGTTGTTTCATTATCCACCTTGACGACAGCTGTTTGATTCCAGTAAAGAGCCTCTATGCAACGAATGTCTTTTTGATCTATGTCGAGTTGTTTTAGTATATGTACGAGTTTATGATGTTGTACTCGATCGAAGGCTTTTTCATAATATATAAAGCACATCATTACATCTTTCCTTCGATCGTAGCAGTTCTGAGCTAGCACTTGGGCTGCAACTAGTGCTTCCCTGGTACCTAGGCCTTATCGAAATCCAAATTGTGAGCAACCAATAACCTTATCGCATTTTGTGGAGATTCTGTAGTGAAGAACTTTGAGGAATATTTTTAAAGAATGGCTCATCAGACTTATCAGTCGGTGCTCTTGACACTTTGTTGCGTTGTTCTTTTTTGGCAAAGGGATAAAGGTAGATACAAGCCATTGGACAGGGAATTTTCCTTTTTTATAGATTTGGTTGAAAAATCTTTGGAGTATCATAATTCCCTCTTCATCTAACAATCTGAGTAACTCAACAGGAATTTTATCAGGTCCAACTGCTTTCCCGTCTTTCGAGGTATTTATTGCTCTAGTAATTTCTTCAATTGTGATCTCAGGACCAGATAGGTTGTTAATATCTATCACTTGTTCCTTAACGACTTCTATCTCAGGCCTCTCGTCTGCAAAGAGATTTTTGATGTATTTTTCCCATACGAGTTTCCTCTCTCTATCATCTTGTGCCATTTTTCCTTGTTCATTTTCTAAGTTAGAAAACTTATTTTTTCTGTATATTCCAGCTACCTCCTTTAGTTTTTTATGTAGATTGTGCTCATCATGTTGTTTTTGTAACTGTTCCATTTCCTCACACTGTTTCTTTAGCCACTTATTTCTTGCCGTTCTTATCTCTCTTCTTATGCGTTGTTGTTGTTCTCGATATTTGTTCGATTCCCTTGGTTTTTATGTTTTCTTCTTTCTTCGAACATTGTCAGGATTTCGTCAGTCATCCAACTTTTCTTTTGTATTTTTTGTTTATAACCTAATTCTTTTTTAACTGTATCCGTCATTGTTTCCTCTATGGCTCTCCATGTGTTATCCAAATTAACTTCTCTTTCTAGTTCTACTTTTGTATTCTTTGTTAGTTCTTTGTTTAATTTCATACTTAATTCTCTTCTGGTATTCTCATCTTTAAGTTTAGCATAGTCTATTGTTGGTTCTGGTTTAGGTCTCCTCATATTAGTGATTTTTATTTTTATTTCTGCTAAGAGAAGGACATGGTCTGATGGAACATCGGCGCCAGGGTATGTACAAGTTCTAGTTATTGATGATCCAAATCTTTTGTTAACCATTATGTAATCGATCTGGTTTCGAACTATACTCTCGGGGCGGTCCGCTGGAGCTTTCCATGTATATAAGCGTCTAGGTGGTAGCTTGAACCAAGTATTAGATATTTTCATGTCTTCCTCTTGGCAAAATTGATATAGTCGTTCGCTTCGGTCATTTCTCTCTCCCAGGCCGTGCGGGCCTATTAAATCGTCGTCTCTACCTAGTCCTATCTTGGCATTAAAGTCGCCCATTATGAAGTGTACTTCATGTCTCTTCACGTTACTAAGCAGTTATTTAAGTTCTGCGTAGAACATTTCTATATCTTCTTCTGTTGAGTCCGATGTTGGGGCATACACCTGAATTATGTTGATATTGACTGGACTGGCTTTCAGTTTGAGTAAGGCCATACGGTCTGAGAGTGGGAATAACTGTATTACCGCTGCAGATAATTTGCTCGTGATTATTATACCTACTCCCTTTCTACCCAGTGGTTGTAGACACGTGTAAACACAGCGTTCCAGTCGCTGGCGCTGTCGTAATTGTGGTTTCAGTGGCAGTATTAGGATTTTTAATATGAGTGCCAGTGAGATTAGCGCCAGTTACTGGATACGTGTAAACGAACCTATCCAGCGCTGTCTTAGTCAAGCACTCGCATTCCAGTGAGACTGGCGCCAGTTACTGGATACGTGTAAGCGTTACTTTAAACGAAAGACAAAAATAGATATACATAAATCTAATTTATAAATAAAGAATAGATTATTCTCGAAAATGCCAATACCCAAACAATAGGTACACACTCTTTCAAACATTCAAAAGTAAAGCGATTACAAAAATTGCAATTTGGCATTATACAGTGGCCTCTAAGGCTAGCCCACCACTTGCGATTTGTAGTCGCAGCAACAAAAAAATCGCTGTCGCAGAAAATCAAGAGTCTAGAAAATTAGTCGCTGTTTTCAGAATCGCGAATTGAATGCTACAAGGATGTAACATCAGCTTTTAGATGTTTTTTTAATCTAGAGATAAAGAAGAAGTCAAGACGTCAATTAATACTTTATGCGAGAAACATAAAAACGATGTTGATGAAACCAAAGAGAACTTGCATAATGAAATTACCCATTTTGTAACGTTATGTCAAAATTTGAATAAACATCATACAATTTATGAAAAATTTGATTCTTCCAGGATGTAAAAGCAACTTTTCCCAATATTTTAACTTTACTGCAAAATTTGACGAAACCAATTTCTAATGCGTCAGGTGAGCTGTCTTTTTCGGCTTTAAAAAGAATAAAAACGTATTTAAGATCAAATTTGGGCCAAGAAAACCTAGACGCATTATCACTATTGTATATAGGGTGAGGCAGATAACTGGCCTATTAGAAATATCTCTAGAACTAAAGACAACAGAATCACGAAAATTGGAATAAAGGGGTTTTGAAGGATGATCTATTAAATAAAAATATTTTCATCTCTTTGCAACTTCCGGTTATACCGGAAGTTGCTTATAACTTCGTTTTTTTTTTTAAATGGGACACCCTGTATATTTTTACATTTTTGGATTCTCTTCGATGTCTTCCTTCTTAAAATATGAGGTATTTTAATATTATACAGGGTATTTTAAGAGATAATTACGTTTTTTTTATTAATTTCCTAGCAAAATTCACACCCTGTAGAATTAAAAGTATTATTAAAGTATTAAAAGTAGTTTGACATCTGAAACTCTACTTACGTTTAAATTATTTTTAATATACTCTACTATTGTTAAGAATCATTAGTATAGGTAAATTTTTAATTTTAGTAGACAGGGTTGGTCGAAACTCGGAATGAGTATTTTCTGAGTTTTCTTAAATAGAACACCCTGTATTTTTGTATTGTTGTGAAATGATATTTTATAGTACTTTTTTATTTCTTAAGCATTCCCTATACCTAACTGCTTTAATTTGTGAGTTATTGGTGATTCAATCTAAACATTAATTGCAACAAAAAATACGTAAAATTTTATTAGGCTGGCCGTGAAAATACTCAATCCCAAATAATTTTTCAGAAATAAATACATATTAATCCAGACTGGTCCTTAAAATTACCAATAATGGTTTAGCTATCAAAATACCTAGGTAAGTTAAGATTGTTGGTGCGATTAACAATTAAGCACAAATTAAAGCAGTTAGGTATAGGGAATGCTTAAGAAATAAAAAAGTACCATAAAATATCATTTCATTACAATACTAAAATACAGGGTGTTCCATTTAAGAAAACTCGGAAAATACTCATTCCGAGTTTCGACCAACCCTGTATATTAAATAAGAAATTTAGCTATACTAATGATTCTTATCAATAGTAGAGTATATTAAAAATCATTTGAACGTAAGTAGAGTTGTAGATGTCAAACTACTACAATTCTACAGGGTGTTAATTTTGCTACGAAAAAAAAAACGTTATTATCTTTTAAAATACCCTGTATAATATTAGAAAACCTCATATTTTAAGAAAGAAGACACCGAATAGAATCCCAAAATGTAAAAATATACAGGGTGTCCCATTTAAAAAAACGAAGTTATAAGCAACTTCCGGTATAACCGGAAGTTGCAAAGAGATGAAAATATTTTCATTTAATAGATCATCCTTTAAAACCCCTTTATTCCAATTTTCATGATTCTGTTGCATTTAGTTCTCGAGATATTTCTAATAGGCCCTTTAATTGCCTCACCCTGTATAGAGAATAAATAAATGGAGAAACTGAATTTTGATAATATTATATGGCAGTTTGCGAACTGCCATATAATAACGAACGAACGATGTTATATATTTCCTATACTGTTGTACGGAGTTGAGTCGTGGACTCTCACAGACGCCACCTGCATGAAAATTGAGGCTTTTGAGATGTGGCTTTATCGTCGAATCCTGAAGATATCTTATACCGACCACATTACTAATGAGGGTGTTTTGCTGAGAATGAAAAAAGAAAAAGAGCTGTTAATCAAAATAAAAACAGCCAAAATCGAATACCTCGGTCACATCATGAGGAACAGTGAGAGATATGGACTGCTGCAACTGGTCTTGCAGGGAAAAGTAGAGGGAAAGCGAGGACTAGGAAGGCGAAGGATTTCCTGGCTGAAAAATCTACGAACGTGGTTCAACACAACCACTACAAATCTTTTCAGAGCAGCAGTGTGCAAAGTGCAGATTGCCATGATGGTCGCCAACATCCGAAACGGATAGGCACTACAAGAAGAAGAAGTTTGCGAATGCCAAGTCAAGAAAAAAAGTGATCTAATTTTTGTCTTTATGTATTTTTTAGAATATGTTTTTGTCATGTGTTGTTTTGTGGAACTTTCTGTTTTTTATTTATGTTTTTAAATGTATTTTTTGGATTATTTTTTACATTTGCTATTCTTCTTGCTTGTTTAAAAAAATATTTTATGGATTTTACAAGAAACCTTTATAGTTAATGCATATGTTTTCTTGTTAAAAAACTGACAACGAATAGCAATGAAGGGGGCCCCTAAACCTCCAGCGCCCAGGGCCCGAAGTTAGGTTAAACCGGCACTGTGTTCCTCAGCTACTTTCTTATCGAATATAATATATATATACCGTCACCAATTTGGGAAGTTTAAGCACACTGATCATAGAAAAAAACTTATAGAAAAGGTATTGCTGTACCTGCAAAATGTATCTGCAATTTTAAATTGTAATTGATGAATAGATCGGGTCGGCCGATGGATGAGTAGTACGAAAATTTACATTTATGCAAGCTGTCGCTATTTGACGCCAGTATAATTTTTCTATGATTCGTACGTCTTGACTATCAACTCCTTTATCCTTTAATGTTTTAATTAATTTGTGATGCTGGACTCAATTAAAGGCCTTTTCATAGTCAATAAATACAGCAAAGACGTATTTTCTTTGATTTCGGCATTTATGTAATAATACATTTAGTGTAAAGAGTGCGTGCCGGGTTCCCAGTCCATTTCTGAAGCCAGATTGTGTTTCATCCTGGTCTTCTTCACATTTATCTCTGATTCTACTGTGGATTATACGTAGAAATATTTTGAAAGTGTGGCTCATAAGGCTTATCATTCTATAATCGCTACAGTTTTTCGGATGTTTGTTTTTTTGGTAGGGTTATGAATTCGGAGTTTAACCAATCTTCAGGGATATCACCAGTCGAATCATCATCGAACATCATTGAAAAGTTTGACCAGTATTCCAAAGTGAATGAGTATTTATTGTAATTCCATTTTGCTTAACTAAGTACATACTTTTGGTTAACCTTCTGGAAATACATATTCGAATAATACATGATATAAAAATACATGAGGTGTTCCTTGACACCGGTTTGTATTTAAAAAAATCTTCGATTACGTCATTCGGCCAACACTGATGACATAATTTCCAACACATATAGGTATAGCAATTGGTTTCCAAGTGTCCCGTGACATCGATTTGTATTTATCGATTTGTATTTAAAAACATCGTTGATTACGTCAATGAACAATAACAACACGACAAAAATTAAAACTAACGACACCACTACGGCCAACATACCAACACCAGGGGGAATCAGGCAAGGAGACAGCCTCACCTCATTTCTATTCAATATGTTAATGGATTAAACAATATAAGATGTGGAAGCGCTACAACTAGGATACAGACTCGGTAACAGTAGAATCAGTATAGTGTGCTACGAAGATGATGCAGCCTTGATTGCAGAGAATGAGGATGCCATACAACGCATGTCGACGACTCAACATGAACACATCCACGCAGAAAACAAAATGCATTACCATTGCGAAAGATCCAATTAGATGCAAGATTGTGGTAGAGGGGAAACCCATAGAACAGCTAAACCAATTCAAATATGTAGGTGTACATTTATGAAGTTATCATGACCCAGCCAAAGATCTAAGAGGACAAATAAACAAGGCCGCAGTCATGTCCGGATGTTTGAGAGATGTGGTCATATATGGAATAACCCATATATGAGAATGGACAGCACAGTTAGAATTTATAAAACCTAAAAAGAATCAGACCTCTTATGACCTATGGTATTGAATCAAGAGAAGACACCAATAAAACCAAAAGCATGCTATGAACAGCTGCAATGAAGACACTAACAGCAATAGCAGGGAAGACAAGAAGGTATAGAATACGAAACAAAATTATCAGGGAACAATGTGACGTGCAAGATGTAGTAAGATGGGGTAGCCCAAGATGAAGAGAATGGTTCAGTCATGTAAAAAGAATTGAGGAGCATAGACTACTAAGAATTGCGCTAGAAGGAAAACCAGCTGGCAAGCGTCCACCGCAGAGACCACCAAGAAGATGGAGAGATAGCTGGCAGTCTTCCTCTCAAGAAATACTTCAACGTCGGAACTAACAGATCGACAGATCTACAATAAGTATAAGAAGAAGAAGATTACGTCATTATGCCAACACTAGTGACTTAATTTCCAACAAATATATAGCGATTGATGGCCATTCAAAAATTAAAATCGACATGTTTTAAGATTTTTTTTAATCGCTTGTTTCTGAAACAACAAATTTATTCCATAGGTACTTTTGCATCATACTGTACTTTATTGTACTTATATTATTGAAAACATCTAACTTTATCCAATGTTACAAAATTTATGGCGATAAATAAAATTTTTCTTGTATACAATATAATATTAAAATAATTTAATAACAGAAAAAGGCCTAAAAATCGTATTGTCATCTTCTCGGAAGTTGGAATACCAAAAGGAGCCGAGTGAAATTACAAAGTGGGCCACAAAAGTAATCATAAACTTTTATCTAACATCAGTTCGCAATAGACGTTCAAATCAATTTCATTTCTTTAATATTATATTGAGCTCGTGACCGTCGAGATGGAGCCCAAATGGAATAGCGGAAAAACGGGAAAATGCGCCACTGCCAAGACCTGACGTTATTAAATCCCAAATGAAAAATTGGATAGTTTAAAATTGAATGGCTGCATATCACCCGCCCATAGCATTGTGTACCGAAATCATTTAAAGCATCTGCTTGTGTTTCAGAAACGTTTTCAGCATATATCCTGCTCAATATATGACGTTATATTGCTCCCTATATTTCTTTATTGAAATCTTGGGAATCGCGTACAAGTGAATTGCCTCAGATTCAATATAACTAGAAAATTAGCTTTTATTCATTACTACAATGTCCAGATTGAAATATTGATGGTACAGTGTGTTTCAATGGGAAATGAGAATATTATTTTTATTGATGTAATGCGATCCTTTTTTTTAATATTTTCTTGAAAATAAATAAAAATAAAATAGAAGTTAAAGACATTTTTTGTAAAAAATAGTTTATTATTTACAATTTATTCTCTAAACGGATGCAATTTTGGGTTATGGAAGAAAATGTTGGTTTACTCATTTTTGCTTATAATTTTATTCACGAAAATCTCAAATAAAACCTTTCACGAAAATAACAAAAACAGCATTTTAACTTTGACGTAATTTTCTGGGTCATTGCTACTTCCCTGGGTTTTTTGTTCAAGCTTCTTTTGTGACTTTTTGTTCTCCAAACCCATATCGACGTCAAAGTCAATGGAAGCGCCAAAACCATCTACATCTTAAAAATCTGCTGTGTTTGACAATAATATACCTTTGTAAAATTGTTGAACATCTTAAGGAACTAATTTATATATTTCCTTCAAAAGTGGATATGGGTCTTTATTTTTCAGTGAATATGGGTCTTCTATGTGGCCATAAAATAGGCAAATCCAGATGTTTAATGGATGGTTTTCGGCCCTTCCCTTGTTTCTCGAACTGTTGTTCTTTAGTAAACTTAGATCTCATGAATACGATAGTTGGTTGGTCTTTGTTCTGTAGTATCTCATGGCAACTTAACCAAGACGCTTTGTTTTTTGCTACATCAACTTTTTTATTGTTAATAGCTTTGATCAAATTCTCAACCCAATCGAAATCACTGTTTCCAAGACGGGTTGTTAAGAATTTATGCTTTCTGTGACATTTTGCAATAAGAGCCATATAGTCATTATGAGTGTATAATCTTTCTGGAACTCTCAACGCTGACTCAACGTCACTGAACTCATTAGGTAAGAAGCTGTGTACGGATAGTGAAAATCTGATGATGATTTTTTCGATTGTCGGATGGTTCTGCAGAGCATTGGTTAATAGTAAAACGAGTTTGATCTGCGATTCACCTACGCACTTCACCTTCTAGATCATCACCATTCTTTTAATGAACGGTAGCAAACTCTTTATATTCAAAATAAAGACCTTCTTCTTCTTCTTCTTTTTCTTTTTATTTTTCTTCTTCTCCTTCATCTTTTTCTTATATAAGGCCACTTGACCTATTCTTAACAGATTTTGAGCTTGTATTCGTAGCTCTGATATTGACTGCCAGCTATCTCGTCACCTTTTAAATGGCCTTCCTATTGGTCTCTTGCCTGTTGGCTTTGAGTCTCTAGCTATACGAGCTATTTTCTCGCTGTCCATTCTCGTCACATGGTGATTCCACTCTCGTCTTCTCTGTCTTCCCCACCGTACTATGTCTTGGTATGTTACAGAGATCTACTATGTCTTGTATGTTACAGAGATCTCTTATTTTGTCGTTCGGTATTCTGTCTCTCAGTGTTTTCCCCAGTTATTGACCTCAACGTTCTAATTTCTGATGTTCTCAGTATCCTCTTGCTTTCTGCTGTGACATATCGTGTTTCTGTCGAGTACGTCATGATCGGTCTTATACATGATTTGTATATGCGTACTTTCCCTTCCAGCCTCATATTTTTCTTTCTCCAGATGACATCCCTTAGACATCCTGACACGTAATTGGCTTTATTTGCTTGCTTTCGCAGGCTCTCTTTAACATCTCCATAATCTTTCACTTTATTTATACAACTTGAGACTTGTTCAATTAGTTGTTAATTACTATTTTGCATCTTATGGGTTCCCTTGATACTACCAGGGATTTGGTCTTAGTTGTTGATATTTTCAACTGTAGTTCTTAGCCACTGTATTGAAAGTCTATGCCATTCGCTGTAGGTTATCCTCGTTATCGGAGATTAGGATTATGTCGCGTCGTCAGCATAACACAGGATTTTTATTTGTTTTACTGCCATCTTATATCCTTGTAGGATCCCCGAGTTGATTTCTACTTCCGATGTTAGTTTATTCACGACTTTTATTCTGGTTGTATTCTTCGTATTAATATCTTTAATTATACTTATTATTTTGTTGGGCTGATAAAGGCCCTAAGCCATTTTTATTAAAATCTATGGAAAATAATGAATTAAAAAATACAGATATAATTCTGAATGACCAACTTGAGACAAACAGCTCCCCACTTCTCAACCTATTCAATCTAAGTAGGGATGGCGTTGACAAAACACCGGTTTTCGGTTAAACCGGTTTCTTTAACTTAAGGTTTAACCTGGCGGTTATAACCGGCCAAAAAACCGGTTATTCCAAAAACCGGTTTTAAGTTTTTTGAATCAATATTCAATACCCAATAAGTTACAACGTCACATTTACATTGCACTTTAGTTTGTAATACTCGACAATGTCCATTTTCAATATAAAATCTCACAGTTTTCGACATATTGGAAAAAATCAATTTTCATTTGGTAACTTCAAAGAGCTGTAATTTTTTAGGTGCACATTTGTACTAAGGTAAATTAGGTTAATTCGATCTATTTTTGGTCCCAGAATATGTGATTTAATTTATAACCTACCTTTCTGTTACACACTTTATAATAATAAACTAACCCAATGAAATTTTCGGGTCCAAATAATTCCAAATAAATGAAAAATAAAAAGTAGTGAAATCAGGTACTAATTTATAAGACTATAAACGTAATAATGAAGTAAATAAGACTATAACAGACTATAAGACTATAACATGTATATGAATTATAAAAACAAAAATGTAACATCAAAAATAGTAGTAAAACTAGTAAAAACAAATAATGAATCATTGTTAAAATTCTGAACTGGATGTATTATTCTCCTGAATATTATGCAAATTTGTTGTATATCCGAAAAAAAAATCACATTTTATACAAGATACACAAAACTATTTAATTTTTTAAGTGATTCCACTGACTCCTTTGTGTATGTATAGCATTTATTATAAATCATACAACTATTTATGACTGAACATTCTGCGCAGCACAGAGCTGATTGATATTGATACTAATATCTTTTAATACCTGTTTTTAATAGGATCCCCAGTTCAGCAAACATGACCTGCTTATTCTCAAGTTCATCAAAGTAGCCAGTTCAGCTTATCACATTTCTTAAAACATATTTCAGTGAGCGTGAGAGTCATTAACGAATATAAACATTTAACAAATCAAGAAATATTGATGAATTTAAACAAACAGTATTTTTTCTTCGAATTCATTATTTTTTTATTATCCGGTGACTGTTATGGTATTATTATCTAAGGTAATTATCCGGTTTTTTCATCGGTTATTACATTAAAAATAAAAACCGGTTGTAACCGTGCCAAAAACAACCGGCAAAACCGGTTATTGCGAAATAAAAAAACCGGTTTTCGGTTATAACCGGTAGGTTTTTCCCATCCCTAGTCTAGAGACTTTAGTGTGGACGCATAGTAAAAATACGCCTATTGAGAAAGTCACCAGTGGCGGCCGGTCAGGGTCGGCAGGGTCGGCAGTGCCGACACACACATATAGATATAGATTTTTTAAATATTTGTATCTGTGAAATAAAAAAAAATCTATCAGATAATTCAGACTAAATTTTATTCATGGTTTTTTAAAGGGATTTGATCAATCCAAGCGTTAAGTGATCCATGTGTATAACAGACTTCTCAAAAAATGAATGATCCGAGCCATTCATCTGACTTTTCGGCTAGCCGTCCCCAACCCCGTAGCTTGATGATTTACACGTAAAACTCAACGAAATAACAGGTCGATGAGCAAGCGAACATTACATTCTCTCCGTGGGCAATAGCAGATACGGTATGGCAGGTTAAGCGGCAGGTACGGCACATTTCGGTCTGCCGGTTGGTGTTTCATTTGGAAGCATGCATCGGCAGAAATTGTCAAAAATAATCACGCCCTTTTACGTCGTTTAATTGATATTGTAATTTTTTTAAGTTGTCAGGAATTATCATTTAGTGGACATGATGGATCGAAGCATTTGTTAAAAATCAAAGTAATTATAGAGAATTAATAAAATTGTTTTAGAAATATGTACCTATTTACTTTCTGATTCGAAGTGTATTCGTAATACAGAATGAACTAATACATATAATCAAATAGTTACATTTTGAATAACGTTGTTGAATCTAAGATTTAGAAAACCATTTGCTTTTCACTGGAAGTAGATGAAACTTCTGATTATCATGTCATTCACAATTATCAATTATTGTTGTTCGATACGCGTTACCTGGTAATATTTATGAGAGGTTTTTAGGTTTTAGAGATGTGAGTAAAAGCAATAAGGCAGAATATATTTTTGGTGTTTTAAAGAACAGATTAAAATTTTTTTTATATCAAAAATAAATTGGTAGGGCAAACTGGGGCAATCTTATGACGGCGTTGCTGTGATGAGTGGTGAATTGAATGGTCTCCAGGCAAAAGTTAAAACTATTGCATCACAAGCTTTATTTACTCACTATTGTGCGCATATAATGAATTAGGTTTACATGATACGTGTAAAAAATAAAGGATATCGTCTTTTATTGCCAGTTTAGCTTACCTAAACGGAATACTGCTTTAGAAGAAATTGGTTTCGAAAAAAAAGCGAACAGTTTGTCAGACGCGATGAAATTTTAAATCTCAGTTAGTTTTATCTAAGCAGATTATCTCTGGTAGTTTTAGTATCTGTAGCAGATTTTCGTGAACAGCTTTTGGAAGTTTTTGATTTTATTATCGAAGGCGATGATTTTGAAAGTGGCGATACCTCGATCCGTGAAGCAATCGGTTTGAGAACTTTATTAAATAATAATTACTCTTTTAATATTCTTTTAAATATTTTTAAGACAGAGTTTGCCCAAGATATTCCTTGTTGTTCAAAATCAGTCCAATGACATTATTTATTCCAAAAATAGAATACGAAAGCTGGTGCAAAATCTCAGAGATTTTCGTAATGATAGTAGTTTCCAATATATACGCAGTGACGTTTTGGATTCGCTTGATATTTCCGAACCATCCCAAAAAAGACATCGACATGATACATATCTCGAAAAACGAGTAAGTATATCTTGAAATTTTGGATACCTACTATTATATGCAAATAGATACTCGTTTTTCGAATTTTGAAGATTTGCAAATTTTTGACCTCTTTGACGATTCAAAATTTAAAAGTTACCTTCGCCAAAGAATTTCCAAGATATTTATTATTACAAGTTAGGTACTTAAAAATTATGCCGATCCAAATATTTTCAGAAAGTGGGATAAGACAAAATATGTATGTATAATTCTATGTAGTAAGTACTGCAATTCATTACAACAAGCTGTTCATCAATTTTCTTATTACCACTAATTTGTGCCTCAAATAAACGGGATTTACCTTGTCTCAAAAGAATCAACACGTATTGTCGAAACATCATGAAATAAGAGAAACAAGAAAAAATACATCAATTAAAAAAAAGCAAAAACCAACAAAATCTCCTATGATGATTTAAGCCTTTTAGTTTGATGGTATACCTATATGAGGAGACAAAAAAACCTTGCCGACCCTGTCTCCAAGGCCACGAGCCGCCACTGAAAGTCACTCTACCGAAACAGCTGTAGTGACATTAATTTATAATAAATTTTGTGAAAATATTAGAAACAAAAGTTTTTAGTCTTTTATTGTTAGATAAAATGAATTTCCATCATATCAAGTAACTGTTGAGTCCATCAAATATTTTATTTACTAATTTCTCTGGTCTATGTAGATATTTAAAGAACTTGAAATTGCACTACGAAAGTGCGTCCCTTCTAAGCCGGGTGAAGAACGGAATGCGTGAGAAATATAATGATCCATTAAAATCCGTTCTCCAATATAGTCTCTGGTGAGTCGACTGTACTTTCCAATAACCATCAGTTACGTAATATTGCTCTGAACGAGACCACAAAATAGGCAAGACCAGAGTTCTGGCATTTTTAATATGCCTGTATTTTTCACTTCATGTTCAATAAATTTACTCCATATCCTTAGTTATTTGTTAATGGCTTTGCTTGTCCTAGTAGACGATAGAAGGGGAATTACGTACTTCCGTAGCTATTTATTGCCCTTCCCGTTTTTATTACGTTTGAATTAAGTAAAAAATCTTCGGCCTATATACATACGAATAACACGTCTGATTTTATGATTTTGGCAGAAAAATAAAATAATACATATTTTCTTTATAAAATAATCACAAATTATACCAGGGCCAAAGCATTTGAAAATAGCAAAAAGTGAAAAAAGGTAAAAAAATAAATAAAATTCCTTTATGTAAAAGGTATATTTAAAATTCCTAGAAACAGGTTACATCATAACGAACAGAACGTTTTTGGAATTAGTATTCCATCATCAGTGTTATCACAGGTTACATGTTTTAAGCCACCAAGATATACGGGTAAAAGTCCTTAAGTTGTTTTAAAGTTGTAAAGAGTTTATATTATATTATGAAAATTTAAAGAATATTAAATATATTCCTAGATTAACTACCGGCATCACATGACTTTAACCATGCTGGTTGTAATGTTCAGAGGTTAGACCTCACATAGCGGAGTTTTGGTGACAAATGTTGACAACAGGTTGAGGAACACCTGCACCAGGAGAGGAGCAAATGCGAATTTTGACCACTACAAAATCTAAAGTTAGGTAGAGGCCAGAATTTCATACATCGAAAAGGAAAGAGGTTTTAAATATGAACGATACAGTGTATAGTCCAGAGAAATAAGATTTTTCTCGTGACACATCCCCCTCCAGGCCGAAACTAAATTGTTTAAGTAGTATGGACATCTATAATAATAACCTATATGTTTCCTTCAGCCGATTTTGATGATATACATAGTTATAAATAAATGAAGATCAAAAAACGCTAAATTTTCGCTTTTTTCATCTATTACCAAAAAGTTAAGCATTTTAAACAAATTTGGGATTAAGAATCTCATAAATCATATAAAAAGCTTTAAAATGGCGTTCGCTGAATATGTCTATCCTTATTTGTTGCTTAGAAAATGGCAAAATAAGTCATAATTTTTGAGTTTTTATAAAAATTCATAACTTAGGACCTTCTTATTACACGGATTGCTGAGACTTCCGGTGCTTCAAAAGTTATACCCTAAGTTTCAAAGCAATTTGTCAAATAGTTTAAAAGTTATTGAATTTTTTTATCCCAAATTAATTTTTTCTGCAACACTATAAGTCAGGAAATGATGAGGTTACAGTAATACTTCGTACAGTTTATGAAAGAAGAAAATTTATACTATTAACTTAATTAAAAAAATGACAAATAATACTTTTAAATAGTGTAAAATTATTTTGCAAGAACATGTCGATTTTTTGCTTATAAACAATTAGAATAACTTTTTAACCGTTACCCGTAGAAAAATATTTTTTTCATATTTAGAAAGAATGAATTTTTATACACATTTAGAAAGAAAGACAAATGTCCTAGGACAATAAGGGACGAAGTTAGCCCCTTCTTCTTTTTAATTCACATCAGCTTTGTTTATAACAATTAAGAAATAAAATTGGACACATTGGAAAGAACGTACTTCATAGTTTTAATGTACCATATATAAAAAAGATTTTTTTCAAGGAAATCGTTCCACAACGCTTAAAAATGTGGCCCTTAAAATCTGCCGGCTTTGAAACTTGGGATAGGGATGAGAAGGGGGAAGGAGCTGTTAACTGTATTTCTGGTTCTCGATTATTTATTTCGACGTTTATTGCATTATTTAAATAAATTAATTGGTTTTATACGCCATGAAAGTTAAAACAATTTTTTTTTCAATTTTTTAAATCATATTAGATGTAACTTTTATTGTAAAACGTACATATTATTTATAATTAATAGGCTTAGGCAAATATGCAAATTGCATATTATCCATAAAAAATGCAAAAATCTCACATTCTGCATATTTTTATATAAATGGGCATAAAGTGCATATAATTTGAAATTTTGGTTGTATACATGTATGTATTATTATATTCATGTAACCAATAGCTTGGAAATCTCAATATTTATTTTGTTTTATAATCTCTTGGTATTCAATTTTTGAAGTTATACTTCTTTACCGGCTATAGAGGGTGATTTTTTTATATGTTAAAACCTATCAGCCCGGCGCATGCGCATTATAACTTTGTTCTGATTGGATGTTCAAATGACATGTCAAAAATTATCCGATATGGCAGCTGTGGTTTGGAGGTAAAGGTAAAGGTAAACAAATGTATAATATATTAGTTTTATTGTTGTGAGGACAGAAACAAAAAAGTTTATAATATTGTAGTGACTTCTAAATAGTTTTTAAAAGCAACAGGTACGTAATAATTGTTAATGTATCATGGGTATAAACCTACCTATTTGATCTGCCAAAATACATAGTATGTAATACTTTTATTTATATAATTTGATTACCATCAAAATTTCTATCAATATTCACCTAATATATTGTTTTTTTACTCTATGTTTTGTTGTATTTTTTCAATTCTAAATCATTTCAATTCAAAATTAAAATAATTTGATCAATTTTCAAAATATCAAAATATCACAAGTTTAATCCGTTTAGTTAGTCGATCTTCGTAAGTAATGACACATAGTGTCCGTGGCTAAGCGGAGAAGGCGAATGAATTCCAATACCAACCGCTCTTATCAGCGCTGGTTCGAGTCCCAATAGAAACTTTCTTTTTTGTTTTTTTTAATACATTTTATGATTGTAAGTATATTTATTATATAATTGTATTTTCAGAAAATACGTATTTAGTTAAAAAATTTTTCGACAATTAATGTTCAGACATCATTTGTGGCTTGTTTAATGTGTTTGTGTGTGTTTTATTCTTTTATTATTTTAATTTTTGGCACTGTTCTAATAAAAATGTTTGAGAAGTAGTAAGTATAAATTAGTTTAATATTTAAACAAAATATAAATAAAAAGTATATTAATTTCGTTTAAATCATATAATAGAAGTATAACTTCTTACGTGCGTACAAAGTACACACACACACATTCTTTTTTTGGTATCGGAACTAATAAAAGACAGTTCCAAAATCTGCCAGTTTATATCTCTAGATAAACATTTTTATTTTGACGGTCCTTTTAACTTTTGTTGTAAAATAAGCCGTGAACACGTATAATTGTTGTGCTTTGAAAATGCCGAAAATAAACAGTTCAGTGTCATTCATAAAATCAAACTACAGTTTTTCTCAGAAAACTATTACCCAATTGGATTCCTCCAAATTATCATTGTTAGACAGTACATTTTTAGTAAAAAAATTTGAATCATTGTGTCAAAACGTTAAAGTAATACATGTTGGAAAGTAAACTTTCCAAAAATTTAAACAACCATGGAAAAAATAGGAGTGGTTCAAATACTAGCTGGGACATTTTTGGTGCAAGTACTAGCCAACTATTATGGTGAATTTGAAAAATGCCCCAGTTACATCTCTTGATGTGGAAAGAAGTTTTTCTATGTACTCAGATAAAAGCCAGATTTGTTTTTGTTCGAAAATTTTTTTGTATCACAATTCGAAATAATATCGTTTTTTGTAAATTAAAAAATATTGTAAATATTTTTTTATTACATGCATATTTTCTAGATTAACTTGCATATTTTTGAGTAAAACACTGCATGTTTATGCGCATATTTAATACCTTTTTATTTGCAAAGTTGCCTAAGTCTAATAATTAATAATCCTATTCAATTATTCCTAAAACTAACATTGGTTAATAATATTGCATTGAAAATAAAAATCTCAAATAAACAATGTTTTATTTCTTGATAAACATGCTACTAGATAAATCAAAAATGAAATGTAACAAAATTAGAGAGAGGACAAAAAGAAAAAAATTATTTGCAGACATTTTCTACAATATAATAATAATTGTATCTTACAACATTAAAAGTTATAATTTTAAGATTGTAAAAAAAACAAAAATTAATATATTTCATACATTTTAGTATGATAACAATACTATTAAAATAAAATAAAAGGAGATTTATCTAGGATTACTTGTATTTTCATGAAAAACGGAACAATTATCAGTTCAAGAGCAGGTAATTTATCTGAATAAAATATCTAGTATAAAAAAGATATGTTGATCGAATCGGTACTAACTGTTCTTGCTGAATTTCCAACCCCAATCAATTACGTTTATCTTTTGTTTGGTGGTTCTGTAACTTCAGTTTTTCATTCATCTAATAGCATATTTAGCAAAAAAAATAAAACTTAGTTCGTTTGAGATTTTTTGATTTCCATAGACCAATACTATTTTTAGAAACAATTGAATATGATAATTTGTTTTTTCATGTTTTAAATTATTACTAATTTTAATGAAAGACTATGTATTATTATATTATTCACAAATATTTATGTTTTGTGATTAAAATTACTTCAAATATTATTAAAGAGATTGAAAAAAAAATTAAACAAATTTGATGGTGTATATAAAAATTAATTTATTTAAACAATGCATATTCGTACTGTACGCAAAAATTACACACAAATTAAAAAAGAAACGTCGAAATTCATAGGCGAGAACAAGAGATACAGCTAACATTTCCTTCCCCGAGTACTACAATTTAACGTAGTAGTTGCTTTCTAAAGTACATAATCAATATCAGTAGACTATAAGGGTAACATAACCTGCCGTAACAAAAAATACTCTGAAAGACAAGTAGATGATAAAAATAACTATTTCGAAACGAAAGAATTAAAAAAGTAGACAGAAAATTTCAGAACAGAGCAAAAATTAAATATCGAGCAAAAATTAAACAAATAAAGAAACAAGCGGATTGAAACAAATAAAATAATTAAATCTAATTAAATGTCATAGAAAAGATAACATTCCAAGCAAGCAGAAAAAGAAACAGTGTAGAAGTTATAAAAAAAGGTTTTTTGTATCAAAATAGGAATCATTTTTTCAAGAAAATTGTTAATTCTAAATTAAAGATTGTCTTTGTTTAACACATTTAATTCTTTGAGAGCTGGAGTGTAATTTTACACGAAACATTTTGTATTGTGCTAAGAAGGGTATTAGTGGGTACACATAAGGAAATTGCATTCTACAGTATTAATGTCCTTTATCCCCAAACATAAAGTACAAAATAATCGTTATAACGTAAGATTAGTCAGGTTCCAGATTGGTAAACACTAAAAGTTTTGTTATCCTCTGTAAACTTCTTGGATGAAATCTTAAGTAGCCTCAACATAGATACAGTGCATGATATCAAATTATTAAAGTATAATATAACAAGACCAACACGAACTTTATTATCCTTTGCGTAATTGATTCCATGTAATTACTTTTGGTCTAATTTCATAAATATAAATATTGGTTACTTTTAAAATTTTATACATTTTTAATAAAAATATAACGTAAAAGGGCAAAGTTTAGTATACACTGCCTTTTATTCATGTAACTTGTCAAAATAGCTCAGAAAACTATATATTATGTAGGTATTAACTAAATTCATATCCGAGATAATCCTTTATTTATTTTTTCTATTGGTTGATAAGTTAATTCGACATGAACGCAAAAATCTATGCTTTATAATTTTATTTATTATAAAGAATATTTTACATATACAGTGTGTCTGCGTAACTTGGAACCATATGGGAAACTTTTTTATTATCAATTTTACAAAAAAAGTTATTCTTCATAAAATTCTCTGCATGGTCTAAAACCTGCAATCATATATGATCGGTCATATTACCCGTATGCGCGCCAATGGTGAATATTAAATTCGTAATTGTATTTCAAAAAATGTACAATAACTACGTCTTAAAATCCACCAAATTTCATTTGCATGTCTCAACCGGTTTTAAAGCAATAAACAAATCGTCAGTTTGTAAAAAAAATTGCAACACCCCCTATCTCGGAAACAAAGCATTTGCGGACATATGATTATCAAGCAAACTGTCATTATTTTTTCTTGCAGAATTACTCCTTAAAGTTTGCCATACTTATTTAAAAACACCCTGTATTGATGAAACATATAACTAGTTGTTAAAGTATATAACTTTTTTATTATCCCACATAAGCGGATTAATCAATAAACAGAATGTTAAGAAAACCTGAGGCTATAGTTGGGTTTTAATTTCAGTATTTTATAAATGCTAGAATATTCCACAGGGTGATGCGAAAAAAAAACCGGCAGTTTTATTCGTACACCCGGTATACAATGGAAATTTACCTGTTTAGCAACAATATTATTACAGCAGTATTGTTAACGAATAATGTTGTTTCCGAATCGGACAACCGGTTTCGGAAATGCGAGACATCAAAAATTACCAAATTTTTGAGTGGGCCGATTTCTATGCACGCAAATTTATACAAATTGGTGTTTTTTATACCGAATTTTGTAATGACGTGTTCTATACATTTTTAATATCTTAAAGGATTAATAAAGTATGACTATGACTATATTATATAAATTATATTTCTTTTTTTTTTTCTCCGATTCTGGCCTTGGTATAGAACTAGAACCTTTAGCCACGTAATTGTATAACTTATCACTAACTCAGGTGTAATGTGAAGTGTGTGTGTGTGTGTGTGTGTGTGTGTGTGTGTGTGTGTGTGTGTGTGTGTGTGTGTGTGTGTGTGTGTGTGTGTGTGTGTGTGTGTGTGTGTGTGTGTGTGTGTGTGTGTGTGTGTGTGTGTGTGTGTGTGTGTGTGTGTGTGTGTGTTGGATAAGTGTCTTGTTACTTTGCAAAGTCGACGTCATTGTCTTTGCAAAGAGACGCTAATTGTATCCGAACGTCTGCGGTCCCTCCGGTGAGTACCGATCCCACAAGGACAGAAAATATTTTCATTTATTAATTTATAATAAATGAAAAAATTCCCGACCCTGGTGGGATTCGAACTCACTACCATTCGGAACTTTCGATCCAAAGGTTAGGCGCTCTTACCACTGAGCCACAGAGGGGGTTAATTATATTTCTATTATTTCTAAATATTGAACTTTGATCTGATCAAGATATTCGAAACTTAAGTGCAAGATTTGCAGAGACTAAATCTGTAATGAAACTTTCCCATTCAGCATTGATCTCTGTATAAAAATAGCTGTTTGTATAACAAGCGAGCAAAGTGCTACTTTTCCTCCCGAAAATGAAGCGGAGGGCAGTAATCATTCAAAGGGGGAAAAGGCATTTTACTCCCATGTTATACATATGATTTTTCCACATTCCTCAAATAACAAAATTTTTTTCATTTTTAAATAATTTAATTATGTAACTAACAAAATTCATTAGAGAACTAAAACTAACAAGCAGGTAGAGTATACGCTGTGAGCTCGTACATAGAGGGGATATTTATAAATTCGTTGAGCGCCAGTAGTGACAAGTCTGTAAACGTTTACCGGAAATTTGACATAAATGTCAAAGTGATTAATTTTAAATTAAAATTAAAAATATTAATTATAAAAAATATTTGTTGATCAAAGCTGTGGTTTATATTTTTACCTTAAATATACTTACGTTTTAGATGCTGAATTTGCGTTTTTAATGTTCTGTAATATGTAATTATAAATTAATCTTGGCGCCATCTACATGATAATTGTGAAAGTATCCGAAGTAAGAAATTAATATTTCATCAATATAACGTCAAAATGATTAGCAAAACCTTAAAAAAATTTATTACAATTGAATTACTTTTTAGCGTTGTAAATATTAAGCGATAACAATTAAATAATAAATTTAAAAATTACCAGTAAAAGTTGAATTAGTAACCGCTAGGAGCGACACCAGCGAAGCTCAGAGCATATACCTGTCAACGTCAACTGTCAAATATAAGTCAAATTATTAAATCAAAATAAAAATTTACTGTTTTTTACCATTCTGCAAAATACATTCTGTTCTATAAATAAACTTTAAAATGTATAGAAATACTTACGTAATAGAAAATAGAATATTGTATACGCCGTTAATAAAGTTATTTCATTAATGACATGCCATGACGTCACTTTTACTTTTACTCCCTAGGGAGTATCCAGTATTTTCCAGGAAGGATGTTATATCTCTCATTACGTATATTACATGCCCCAGGTATTGCAGCTTTCGCGTCTTGATGGTTTCCAATATTTTGATTCTTTTGTTGACTCTTCTCATGACCTCGTTGTTTGTTACATGCTCGGTCCATGATATCCTCAGGATTATTCTCTAAACCCACAGTTCAAATGCTTTCAACTTTTTAGTATCGACGTGTTAAGTGTCCATGCTTCTATCCCGTAAAGTAGAGTCGATAGCCTAACTCTAAAGTATAATTTCAGTTCTCTTGCACAAAGTAAATACCTTTCTCATTTTATTGAAATTTGTTCGTGCTTTCTATATTCGAACTTTGATTTCTTTGGAGTAATCGTTTGTGTGATTACTCCAAAGATAGTTGTAGTTTTCAAATTGTTATAAAGTTTTACCGTTAATTGTCAGGCATTCATCATTATTTTGGGTTTTTGATATCTTCATAAATTTAGTTTTCTTGACGTTTATTGATAATCCATATTCTCCTCCATACTCAACTCTCTTGTGCATTAGCTCTTGGAGGTCTTGGAGGTTGTCGGCTATTATGATAGTATCGTCCGCATATCTGATATGTTAATTGGCGTTCCATTGACCTTTATTCCTGCTGTTTCTCCCTCAAGAACTCTTTTCATTATTTCTTGTAGTATGCATTGAATAGTAGTGGTGACAATACATACTCCTGTCGCACTCCTCTTTTAATTTCGAACTCTTCTGATGTGTGTTCGTTAATGCATATGTGTGCCTGATGTTTATAATATAGATTTGTTATAATTCGAAGATGATTGTATTGTAATTGTTTTGCTTTGAGGACGTCCATTAGCTCTGTATGGCAGGCTTTATCGGACTCTCACCTCACAATTTACAATTAAAAGTTGGATCAGTTGTCATATAAAATATTAATAATTTGTTTTTATTTTTAGATTTTCAACTTGTACTAGATTTCATGTTTTAGGTAAGTTTATACTTGTTTATATTACTAAACCCTAATAATAATAATTTTTTATATTTAAAATATATCGCATTAAATCAGCATCATTCTCTTTACCTATATGGGAGGTCGGATCCCCTAGTTATATTTCTTCATAAGTTTTTATTTTGGTTCATACTTATATCGAACCCCTTCATAGACATTTAGACTTGTCCTACCTAAGTGTATCCCACCAACTCTTCTTCGATCTTTCTTCTTTTCTACTTCTTACAGAAACTTGCAACTCAGCAATAATTATTCATATTATGGATCTAACATGTTGAAAATATTTTAAACTATGCTCTTTTTTTGGCATCAATTTGTGTCACCCCTAGACTTCCTCTTATATTATATTCTTAGTTGTATCCTTTGCTCACTCTACTCATCCGTATAGATATGAATTTCTACATTCAGATGTATTCGTTGTTCTTCGAGTTATAAGCAACCTCAAAACTAAAGAAGAAAACCTAAATACAATAAACTAAATATAATACAGTAGTCAAATTACAGAGTCAATTCGTGGAGTGAGGAAATATTAAAAATAAAAATAGAGGTGAATATAAATAAAACATAGACGGTGATAGTTAATAAAAAAAGAGACCAAAAAAATAAAGAGACTATGTGTTGGACCAATATTAGAAAATAACAACACGATTATATTACACAATTAATAGAACAATACCAGGACACAAGGATGTAAACATGGAAGTCAAGAGAAAAATGCAAAATACGATAACAGTCTCAGTAATAACATAGGCAAGAGAAAACTAGACAAATTCTAGACATAGAGAAATGAAACATTTGAGAAAAATGTGCGGAAAAACAAAATGGGACAGGATAACAAATGAAGATATCAGACAAATACCACAGTACCACAGATTAACCCAACACAGATGCGAAATCCTGGCGATAACTCTGGTACCGAGTTTTGGTAAACTCCTCCTACTTTGAGTTACCAAAAGGGTAGTCGCTTAGTATCTCGCTTAGTATGTAGGCTTAAGCTTATTGTCAGTTCCTGAATAACCTCGACAGTACATGCGCTTATTGTAGTGTTAAATTGACGGGCTTATTATTGGGAATTTTTTCTATTTATCAAGTGTGTTTAAATAGTTTTGTTATATTTTTAAAAATGGTTAGATATACGTGTATTTGTGAAGGGTGTTCATCTAAGACGGGTCAAGGAATATCATTTTTTAGATTGCCAAAGGATAAAATAAGGTATGTAGTGTCATTAATAAATTGATTTAGTTTCTAAATACTGATTAAGCGGCATATTACTTATATCATATTAATTATATTAATCTCGAAACACACATAAAATGGTTACTCAAGCTATGTGTGTTAGAAATAGTTCCAATAGTATTTTTTCAAGAAATATTTTGATAAGTCTGAAAAAAATCCTGTCTTGAAAACAGTAAATTTTAGTTACTAGTAAGAATGAATAACGCCCTGTTATTGAAGATAGTCAAAATAATCTTAAAAAATAAAAGAAATATTAACAAGACATTAAATTTTTATTAAAAAACATCTTATGTTATAGGAGTGAGCTATGGTTAAAAGCTACTAAAAGACAAGATTTGTTAGAGGAGGATTTAACTAGATACAGAATTTGCGAAAAGTATTTTGAAAATAAATTTTTATGCACATCTTCACGACGAAAACTCTTGTATGACAATGCTTTGCCGTCAATTTTTACCGAATCTGAAGATATCTGCGCGAATACGTCTGAGGAGCCGCCGAAAAAAGTTCAAATATTGTCAGGTAAAAATTAGGTAAATATCAATAATTTCAATAATAAAAAGATATGATTTTTCAGATAATAGAATAACGCCTGCGGCGGAAAATTTACAGTTAATATCCTCTAAACAAGTTTCTATCATCCCCAATAAAAAAAAAGAGATGAACACATTACTACAAGAATTACAAAAGATGTTTCCCAGTTATCACCTTCATTATTATTACAAACACTAGCATCTTTTATGTATAACTTGCCACGTGAATCTAAACTGAAATATAAAATCAGGTTTTTAAAAAGAAAACTTTTGAATAGAAAAATATGTAAAAAACAAAACGGTACAAAACAAGAGAGAGTAGTTTAAAAAATTATGTGACAAATTTCTTAATAAATCATTGGCCGAAATTGTAAAAACTCAGGCACTATTGCAGAAAAAAGTCCCAAAGGCCAGAAGATATTCTTAGGAATACAAACAATTTACTCATTATACTTTTTTGGACCCAAAACTTATCACTTTTTGAAAAAAAAATATTTATTTACCAACTAAGCGTTGTTTATATAAGTAAATTTGATTATATAATTAAATAACCTGGAACTTGAAAATTATTATATTAACAACAATTTATCTGGTTTTTTTCTGGAAGGTCATACGTGGAATTCACAAATTACTGTCACCAAAAGACTGTCACTTCTTTTCTAATACCTAGTTTACTTTCTCTTGTTTTATTAAGGAAAAACTTTGTTTTGTTTTGTTTTGTAGCTAGTTTACTTTCTCTTGTTTTGTACCTACCTAGAATTCCCAAATTACCCTATTATATTTATATCGTATTCACTTCCAAGCAACTTTTTATTATTTTTGAATATACACAGAAATTTAATAAATGACCATTTATATATAAATCTTTAACGATTGCCATTTTTCTAACAATTAGTTAACTTTCTCTTGTTTTGTTAAGGACATATGTACCTAGAATTCCCAAATTACCTATTGTATTTTATTTCCTTTTTCGTTTAACACATAAATTTATTAAATGGCCAATGTTTTGTTAAGTTTTGTTTGTCTTAATTTTTAGTGTAAATATAGTAAACATCAAATCAGGTGTAAAAGTAAGTATTATAGACCAAATGAACTATTTTGTAAGTTATCAATTGTATTGGTGCAAACACCGGCACAACAACTGTGCTCCTTAGTTTCAAGGTTACCAATTTTTGTACCGGCATCATAGCATAGCTTTCGCATCTGTGTTGGGTTAATCTGTGACAGTACCAACCTATTCCTGAGTAGGTACATTAAACAGAAACAAATGTCATGGTTTGGACATACACACACCCAAACTTATATGGAATCATCTGATATTTCTTACTATTTCTTGCGAATTTAGAAAAACGAACACACGAAGTCAAACAATATTTATTTTAAAGCAATTTAATAGCAAATACGTAACAATTAAATAAAACAATAAAGTATTTAACAAACAAATTGAAAGTAGTTGTTTTAAAGTCAATAGCATACAAAATTTCAATGTAAAACGAATAATGTTTAAATTGTTTTTAATAATTTTTTGTATTTTATGATAGTCAGTGTTATTACCTCTAGTCTTTATGCAAGCTTCAGTTTGCGTGGGCACGCTCCTAATCAAATTATAAACATTTTGTTGTGTTAGGTTGCTCCACCCTTCAAGAGGGGCTTGTACTAGCTGTGCGGTGTTTTGTGGATTATCCCGGCGAGCTCTAATTTTTCTTTTAAGCTTATTCCACAAATACTCGATAGGGTTAAGCTCGGGTGAGCAAGCAGGCCATTCCAATATATTAAGGAGCTGAAAGAAAAAAACGAAAAATTGGAAGAAGGTTTAAAAATGGCAAACATTAGAATAGAACAATTGGAAAAAGATAGACGGAGAAATAATATAGTATTAAAAGGCCTAACACTGGATGCTACCGACGGAAAGCCTGTAAAGGAGTCAGTAGAACACTTCATAGGAAGACATCTGAAATTAGAGGTCAAACTGAGAGGAGCGGTGAAGATCGGCGACCAAATCTTTGTAGCAGAAATGGAAAACCTAACGGATAAGCTGAGTGTACTAAAAAACAAAGGAAAACAGAAAAATCTACAGGGACAAAAGGTGTATATAGAACCAGATTTAACAAGAAAGGAAAGGGAAATACAAGCAAAAATTAGGAAAATGGCAAAAGAAGAAAAAGACAAAGGTAATACTACGAAGATAGGATATATGAAACTGGAGATTAATGGAAAGGTGTGGAAATGGGACCATAATAAAGAGAAACTTATACAAACTCACAGAAATATCGGGGAAGGGACTCCAAAAAAACTAAAAGAAAATAATGAGATCGGACCCACAACAATGATGACCAAGGCAATGAATGGGAAAAGCGATAGGGAAAAAGATGATGCAAAGGTAAACAAGGATGAAAATAGGAAGAAGGGGAAAGCTAGATTACAGAAAAAAGGAGAGATAAAAATGGGAACATGGAATGTGAGAAGCATCAATGGAAAAGAGGAAGAACTGGTAGAAGATATGATAAGACAAAAAATAGAAATACTAGGAATAACAGAAACGAAGATGAAAGGAAAAGGTCTTAAGAAAATACACAAAGGATATTGGTTACTTTGGGTAGGAGCGGATACAAAACAGAGAGCAAAAGAATGCCGAATAGACTACAACACGTTATAGAAGAAACATATGTTAACCAGAGAATATTATCGGTGAAAATTAAACTGATGGACGAAAAAATATGGACAATAATAACAGCCTACGGAGTAAATGAAGATGCAAGAAAGGAAGAGAAAGATAAATTTTTCGAGGAGCTCCAAATGCAAATTGATAATGGGGAAGAAAACATAATTGTAATGGGAGATCTAAACGGTAGAGTCGGAAACAACAACAGCGGAATAGAGCAGTGCATGGGAAAAGAAGGAGAAGAAATGCTAAACAGAAATGGTGAAAGAATAATAGAAATATGTATGGAGAACAAACTAGTTATTCCAAATACAAAATTTAAACATAAAGAAGTACACAAATACACGAGAGTACAAGACAGCAGAAACGAAAAATCAATCATAGATTACTTTTTGGTAAGCAGCAACAAATGGAAAAGAGTACAGGATACGAAAGTGAAAAGAGGCTCAGAGATTGGCAGTGACCACCATCTAGTAATAATCAGAATGAGAACAACAGAGGAGAAGAAGAAAAGAGAAGAAAGGTAGTAAACGAAAAAATAAAAAGTTACAAATTAAAAGAGGAAAGATATAAGAAGAAATTCCAAGAAAAATTAGATAATACTTTGAAAGGTAGGGCAAAAAATACAAATATAGAAAAAAAATGGGAATATCTAAAAAACAGCATAATCAAAGCAGCTGAGGAAACTTGCGGGAAAGCAAAAATAGCAAATACTAAAATACAAATACAAAAACATGAGGAGAACAGAATGGTGGACGGAAGAAATACGAGAGAAAATAAAGAACAAAAAAGACAAATGGAAGAGATACCTAAGCACAAAACACCCGGAAGATTACGAAACATATAAAGGAAAAAGGAAAGAGGTTAAACTAGCGGTGAAAGCAGGAAAGGAAAGGTCATGGGAGAGATTTGGACAAAAAATGACAAAAAATTATAGGGAAAACCAAAAACTCTTCTACGGTGCATTAAAACAACTCAGACAAAAGAAAGAGCAAATTATGCCGAATATAAAAGACAAGAATGGAAACGTAATAACAGAAGAAAAACAAATAATGGAAAGATGGAGAGAACATTTCAAAGAGCTAACTCATGTAGACAAGGACAACATAGGTGAGATACAAGAAAGGAATGTAGAACAACAAGTGGAATCTGTAACAAGAGAGGAATTAGATAAAGCAATAGAAAGAGTAAAACTGGGCAAAGAACCAGGCAAGGATCATATCACCCCGGAAATGATAAAATTCATGGGGACAGAGGGAATGGATAGCATGATAGAACTAATTAATCATATCATAAATAGAGCAGAATTACCAAAGGACTGGAAGAAAGGCATTATATTACCAATACACAAAAAGGGAGACAAGAGAAGCTGTAATAATTACCGAGGTATCACCATATCAAGTATCCCTGGGAAGGTATTCGCAAGAATAATAGAGGCAAGAATAAAAACCCAAATAGAAACAACTATGGAAGACACACAGTGTGGATTCAGGAAGGACAGAAGCACGCAAGACCTAATATTCACATTAAGACAAGTAAGTGAGAAGGTAATCAAGAAGAATAGAGAGATACATATGTGCTTTATTGACCTGGAAAAGGCGTTTGACAGAATCCGAAGAAAGGACGTTTGGAAGACACTAAAAGAAAGGGGAGTCGACAGACACATAATAGAAGTAATAAAGGATATGTACAAAAATAATACAAATACAGTAAGAACCAATAACGAGGAATTCAGAGAATTTGCTACAAGTCAACGCGTCAAACAGGGATGCGTGCTGAGTCCACTGCTATTCTCAGTGGTACTGGATGAAGCGATAAAGAAAGCCAAGAGAAGAATGAGAAAACTAACATTAGGATACTGGCAAATGAAACAGACTCAACTATCGGAGCTACTATTTGCAGACGACATGGTATTGATAGCAGAAAACAGAGAAGACTTACAGAACAATCTTGAAATCCTAGAAGAAGAACTATCAAACATAAATATGAAAATTAATACAGAGAAAACAAAAACAATGATAATTTCAAATACGAGGAAGACACACGCAATAAAATTAGACGGGAAACAACTAGAGCAAGTGGAATATTTTAAATACCTAGGAGTAATAATCGAATCAAATGGTAAACAAGACATGGAAATAAACGAGAGAATGGGACGAACAGGAAGCTTATTTAACACTATGAAAACAACATTTTTTGGGAAAAAAGAGACACCGGAAAAAGTAAAAACGGCAGTCGTTAAATCAGTAGTTAGACCAACAATCATGTATAGCAGCGAGACATGGACATTGACGGGGAGACAAAAATCCAGAGTCAATGCTATGGAAATGAGGTTCCTGAGGAAAATAGCAAACAGAAAGAGGACAGACAAAATACGAAACGAAACAATTAGACAAAACCTAAAACTAGAACCAATCAATGAAAAAATAGTAGAAGGACAACTTAGATGGTTCGGGCACGTGTGTAGAATGTCGAACGAGAGGCTAACAAAACGAGTGTTCGAAACGAGAGTGCAGGGGAAAAACAAAAGAGGGAGACCAAGAGTTATGTGGGTAGATGAAATCAGGAAAGAAATCGAGAAGAAGGGATTGACATTGGAAAGTGCAAGAAACCTAACGCAAGATCGGAAAGCATGAAGACTACAATGCCAAACTCAACTCCACCAGCCTTACACCTAAAGGTAGAAAGGCTTAGACTAAGTAAGTAAGTAAGTTGTTGTGGTAGGTTGCTCCATCCTTCAAGAGGAGCTTGTACTATCTGTTCGGTGTTTTGTGGATTATCCCGGCGAGCTGTAGTTTTTCTTTTAAGCCTATCCCACAAATACTCGATAGGGTTAAGCTCGGGTGAGCAAGCAGGCCATTCCAACAAGGGATACCTTCTGCTTCAATGATGTCTGTAGTCACTCTAATGGTATGTAGAGGTCCATTATCATGCAGTAAAATTAAATTTTCTCGTGTTGCACCTCTCCAGAGCCTGACTACAGGTTATCAACATACTTGTGAGCAGTTAAAATTGATTGGATGAAAATTAAAGGAGTTTTTTTACGGATCACAATTCCTCTCCAGAACATTACACTTTCCCTTGTACATTTGTGAACAGATCTGACAGTTTTCCTTCTTGCTTGTCTTCCTCGACCTTTAAGTACACGATTTCGTGGGTCATCCGATTTTGCACAAATCCTGACGTTTTTTGAAAATATTTTGTCAATTTCCAATGTTCCAGTTTTGGTGGTGATGACACCAATTGAGGCGATCAATCTTGTGCTGCCTGGATAACTCGGGAACCCATAACTGTCTCCTGCTGTATACTTCTTGGTACGAACTCTTCTTCTTATCGTTTCAACTGAAACAGTTACACCTGTAGCTTCCAAAAGCTGCTTTTGGAGCTGTAGGTGAGAAATGGTTGGGTGTCTTCCAGCTGATTGGACTTTTAATCGATCGTGGAGAGCCGTTATTACTTTTGGCGACTTTCCCTTGCTTATATTTGAGATTTCCTAGTTCCTGTTACCTAGTATAGGTTGTGGACAGAACGCCCTGTACTCCGCCTAGCTCTACAGCTAAGTCCCTCTGGGAACATTACTTTCCCCACAAGACCAATAATCTTTCCTCGTTGTAAGTTCTATAACCCCACATGAGTCATATTTTCGTTTTTGGACGCAAATGTTAGCTTATTTATTTTCGTTCAATTTGCAACTTAAGCAAATAACCTATACCGTACCAAGCTGTACTATCTGATTGTCTTATATATTTGTTTATTTTCAATAAAAACCTTTATTCTTCGCAACAATAACAAGTTTTTTCAAAATAAATAAATATCACTTTAAATTACTTGGTGATTCCATATAAGTTTGGGTGTGTGTATTAATAAAATTAAATCCGAAAGAATTGCAAGGCAAATGTTAAAATTGGGCAGTACAAGAAAAATTAGAAGGGAAGAACCAGAAGAAAATGGATAGATCAGATCGGAGAAATAGGAAGGAATAAAGAGAAATCTATTGAAGAATTAAAGACGTCCAAAAATTTAATGCATGGAAAATGGGTAAAGAAAGAACAGAAATTCTTAGATAACAAAAGTATATGTAGTCCTGTCGCCAGGGGGGGTACAACGGCCTCCTGTATTCAGATGGACTTACCCAAGTTTTTATTATGTATTTTGGCCCGTAGAACACGAATTTTTTGGGTAACAGTTGATCCGGATGTCGATAAGATTGTTATAAACAAAGAAGTTGAGGAATTACATAACAGTGTTTTGTCGCAAAACAAAACATGTTTTTGTATTTTTTGGGCCATTCTAACCAAAAAATGTTCCTACAAGTTTTTTCGTAGGATGCACAGTTTTCGAGATAAACGCGGTTGAACTTTCAAAAAATCGAAAAATTGCAATTTTTGAACCCGAATAACTTTTGAGTAAAAAATAAAATAACAATTCGGCTTACCGAATTTGAAAGTTCAAGTCAAATTCTATCGGTTTCGAATATATACATTGCTAAAAATTTATGTGTTTATGGCTAAAAAAAGCTATAAACACATAGTGTTTCCAGTGCCTAATACATGCGTTTACATGCATGCTACGTAGAAATAGCCTCGCTTGCGCAAGTTGAGGAATTACATAACAGCGATTTCTCGCAAAACAAAACATGTTTTTGTATTTTTTGGGCCATTCTAACCAAAAAGTGTTCCTACAAATTTTTTCGTAGGATGCATAGTTTTCGAGATAAACGCGGTGGAACTTTCAAAAAATCGAAAAATTGCAATTTTTGTACCCGAATAACTTTTGATTAAAAAATAAAATAGCAATTCTGCTTACCGCATTTGAAAGTTCAAGTCAAAGTATATCGGTTTTAGTTATTTGAATAACTAATAACTAAAACCGATATACTTTGACTTGAACTTTCAAATGCGGTAAGCAGAATTGCTATTTTATTTTTTAATCAAAAGTTATTCGGGTACAAAAATTGCAATTTTTCGATTTTTTGAAAGTTCCACCGCGTTTATCTCGAAAACTATGCATCCTACGAAAAAATTTGTAGGAACACTTTTTGGTTAGAATGGCCCAAAAAATACAAAAACATGTTTTGTTTTGCGAGAAATCGTTGTTATGTAATTCCTCAACTTCTTTGTTTTTAACAGTCTTATCGACATCCGGATCAACTGTTACCCAAAAAATTCGTATTCTACCGGTCAAAATACATAGAAAAAACTTGGGTAAGTCCATCTGAATACAGGAGGCCGTTGTACCCCCCCTGGCGACAGGACTAATGAGAGGAAGAAGAAGAAAAGAAGAATTTAATTAATAAGTATTGTCGAAGCGAAGATCGGTGGAATATGCGCGTTTTATCAATGAAATTCGATATTTTTAAGATATTCCAGAAGCCGCTAGAGATAAAATGTTTTAATGACCTATTAATCATTCATAAATACTCAACGTATATTAGTACAGTTAAAATAATTAAGACGATAACCGGACAACATTGATTTAATGAGTAAAATTTAGTTTTTTTTACTTTAATGACAAAAAAGCAAGCCCATTCGCAGAACCCAATTAAAAATTATTTTGCACATCATATTTGAAACATTATTTGGTTGAAAAATCTCATTTTTGTTGGCAAAAAAAATATATTAATTTGTTTGGACTAAATTACAGTTGTGCTTATCTTAAAAAGGATATGTTACTATCAACATTCGCACAGTGTTGCCAAACTGAATTTTGTTATTTTGGGTGTAAATTTTTTCCACGGATCTCCGAGGGTACAATACCTTCTTTTACTTCCAAATTACCTTCACCACTTTAATATTTTTTACTCATATCTTGAGTTACTTATGGGTGTTAGTAAATAAGTATGAAAAGCTTTAAGGGGTAATTCTACATGAAAAAATAATGACAGTGATCTTCGTTTCCGAGATATGGGGTGTTGAAATTTTTATTTCAAACTACCAATTTATTTATTGCTCTATGACCAGTTGAGCTATGAAAATTAAATTTGGTGAGTTTTAAGCGGTAGTTATTGCGCATTTTTGACATACAAATAAACATTTTGTAGTCAACATTGGCGAGCATGCAGGTAATTGTCTGAATTTTTTTAAAGAAAAAATAGTCAATAGCAACTGAAATAAATATGTCAAATTAAAAATGATTTTTTAATTCCAAGGTAAATTGATGATAAAATAAGATTTTAACTAGGTGCAAAATGACCTCCTTCACTGATGACAGAAAAAATTTATATTCATCATTGGCGCGCGTAAGGGGTAATACATAGTCTGAATTATTTTAAGAAAAAAAATAGTACGCCACTAAGATATGTTAAATTAAAAATTATTTTTGAATTCCTCGTACAATTTGTGACAAAAAATAATATACTCTAAAACGGAAGTTCCCTAGGTTGGCTGTATACCATATAGTTAAAAAAACTCTAACATGAAGTAAAAAACCACTTCTATGTAATTGGTATATTTATTAAAATCTTCTTCTTCTTCTTGTGCCACTCCTATCGGAGATTGGAAATCATCAAGGCTACCCTGACTTTGTTTACAGCTGACCTAAAAAGTTCATTAGTGGTGCAGCCAAACCACTCTCTCAAATTCCGCATCCACGACATTCTTCTACGGCCTGGATTCCGTTTTCCTTCTATTTTTCCTTGCATTATATTTTGAAGTAATGCGTATTTATGACCTCTCATCAGGTGACCCAAATACTCGAGTTTTCTTCGTTTTATCGTTAATAAAATTTCTGGGTCTCTTCCTATCCTTCGTATTACTTCAAGATTTGTGATTCTTTCAACCCAACTTATCTTCAGCATTCGACGGTAGCACCACATCTCGAAACTTTCAATATTTTTTATGTTGTTGTGTTTGAGAGTCCAGGCCTCTACACCGTATAATAGCGTGTTAAATACGTAGCCACTTAGCATTCTTAATCGTAGAGGGATGCTTATATCTTATTAAAATCTAAAAAATCCCAATGGATTAAATAAAATGTGTCCAATTCAGAACGTTTTCAGACCTATGGGTCCACCATCAGTGAATCTACAATAAAATAAGTAATCCCACTATTAAAATTGAAAGATGGTTGAAATTTTGAAAGTTAGAAAAGTGTGGTTAAGATTACTTACTTGAATACTTGCTAAATAGCCCCAGAACCAAACAATGGTTGAATTTATAATTCGATTTACATTATTTAAAAGTAGTATTAAACAGGCTAAACGCCGATGTTACAAGATATAACCTCCGGGAACATGGTGAAACGCTACCAGAAACTTAATCAACCATCTTAGGCCAACGCTGACTACCAAGTGTCAAAAGTGTGTAAGGAACTGTTTGTAGTGACATTGACAATAGAGAAAAGGGTAGTCGATTTTCAATGGTTATAAGCAAAAGGTCATGATCCAAAACAATGATAATATGATAATGATTTTAATATCTGAAAATGTCTAACATTTCAAATCTATTGTTTTTTGAAAATAAAATTGTGATTTACAAAATTTATTTAGAATATAAGATTATTTTAAGTTGACTGTATACTATAACAATAAATTGATCAAATTGATAAAAAGGAAGTATGGGCTGCTATTAGTAATGATAAACAAAAGATAAAAACAAATGATGGCGAGAGAGAAAAAGAATAAATATTAGTTGGAATATTGTTGTACAAAAGAATTAATAGGTAGGCAAGTTATATAAATCTAAATTGTATTGGTGGTTGTATATGTAAAAGGAAAATTATTGTTATTTAAATGTAAATGGAAATTGTTAATAATGGATTTAAGTTAGGATACAGTCAAGATACTTATGTAATAGTATGCAATATGTAAATGAAGAGGATTGTAATTATTATGAGATGTTTTTTAAAAAATTTGAGAGAATTCTTGTGACAAAGAGAGGGTATGTGAAATGGAAGATAAAGAAATGTATGATTATAGCTGAGTCCAGTTGATACAAGAATGAAATTAAAATGAAATTAATAATGA
This sequence comes from Diabrotica virgifera virgifera, assembly GCF_917563875.1. Taxonomy (NCBI): domain Eukaryota; kingdom Metazoa; phylum Arthropoda; class Insecta; order Coleoptera; family Chrysomelidae; genus Diabrotica; species Diabrotica virgifera. The sequence continues at coordinate 184,799,159 of NC_065447.1, read as the reverse complement.
AAATGTACTGAATAAAATAAAATTAGTAAAACCAAAGTAAGAAAAAAGAATATTGATATAATTTGAATGTAATAAAAATGGGTCTGAATGTGAGAACTGAAATTAAGTGATGAAATGTTAATTGGAGAAATAAAAAATAAAAAATATATTTGGAAACAGTCAAAGACAAAAAGTAGAGGGCTGTGGTGTAAGGTAGAAAGACAAGTGTACTAAGGGAAAGAGAGGGATTGAGAAAAGATGGGGTGTGGAATTTAAACTGAATGAAGCAATGAAATGAAAGAGAAGTGAGAAGATAGTAGGGTGAATTAATTAGGTTAAGGTTAATAGGGGTTCATGTAGTTAGTAATTATTAGTTGTGTACAGGAGTTTGGAAGCAGTGAAGGAAAGAGGAAAATTTGAAAGGGGGGGGTTGACTAAGTTAAAGAAGAGAGAGAATAGGATAGAAAAAGGTGAAAAAGAAAGAGGAAGTTGTAGGGGGACAAAATGGGGACAAAATTGCGGTTAAGGGATGTTTGTCTATTGACACAGTTGGGATTCTTCTTTAGGTCCTTGACAATCTCCAAATTTTCGTATAAGTCTAAACGGAGTGTATTTTTTTGTTGAATATTGTGTATCAACTGGACACCTTCAGGAATCTTAAGTTCATGTTTATTGACTTTTAAATGGTGTGAAAAGGCTGAAGTGGTATCTCTCTTGCTGTGTTCTGCAGATCGGGTAGACAGGGATCTGTAAGTTCTGCCGATGTAGGTGGCATCACAATCTGAACAAGAGAGTCTGTATACCCAACTCCGGTTCATATAATGGATAGGATCTTTGGTATTAGTTAAACTTTTGCTGAGAGTATTATTGACTTTAAATGAGATTTTGATGTTGTCACAAGAATTGGAAATGATATGTTTGACTCTTTCAGATAATTTGGAGTTATTGAATGGTAAGGAGGCATAAATTGGGGTAGTTGTGGATGATGTAGAGAAAGCGGATTGTTGGAGTAACTTAAGTTCTCTCTAAGTGGTTTTTACTTCATGTTAGAGTTTTTAAAAAAATAATATATATCTTGCTTTCTTTTTTCATATGAGGCGCCGTTTTTACACAAAAATAAAACATCGGAACGGTTACAAAGTATTCGAGGTAGTTTCCATATGCATAGAGACTTATTTCAAATATGGTGTATTCCATGAATATACGACTGTTTTGGATTATCGCGACAACGAATATTTTAGTGTGTAACATAAGAAGTACGAAAGTGTTTTGCTGTAATAATTACATACTCCAATAAACAACAATATAATTTGCAATTTACTTTCGTTCTTCATATTTTGCACAGTAAAATATTCGTTGTCGCGATAATCCAAGAGGGTCGTATATTCGTGGAATGGGGTATATGTACTTTGTAAACGTTAATGTTTTTTTTCATCAAAACGGCGCCTCCTATGAAAAAAAGGCAATAAAGATTTTTTGTCGTAAAGTGAATGAAGAATTCAAAAATGATGTGACATATCTCAGTGGCGTACTAATTTTATCTTTAAAAAAATTCAACCATTACCGTGCGCGCGCCAATGATGAATATAAAATTATGCTGCCACATCTAACAGAGGCCCTTTTGAAAATTTCTTGTAGCTTTGCACTTACTTAAAATCTTATTAGTGATATTTTCTGTTATTGTTCTAGTTTAGTATTATGTATTGTATTGGATAGTTCTTGATAATGTATTAAGAAATGAAAAATACGAGTCAAGATGTTTTATTTTTTTTTATATAAAAATGGTGCATCATATGAAAAAATGACTAAAAAGAATTTTTATCATAAAATAAACATGGAATATAAAAATAATTTTTAATCTGAAATATCTCAGTGGCGTACTATGTTTATATTTAAAAAAAACTCAGACGATTACCCGTATGCGCGCCAATGATGAATACAAAATTCTTAGTTGTATATCAAAAATGCGTAATAACAACCTCTAAACATACACCAAATTTCAGTTTCATAGCTCAAGCAATCTTGGAGCAATAAATAAATTGGCAGTTTGAAATAAAAATTTCAACACCTCGTATCTCGTAAACGAAGCATTTGCGGACATATGTTTATAGGGCAAACTGTCATTATTTTTTCATGTAGAATTACCCCTCAAAGTTTGTCATACTTAGTTACTAACACCCTGTATATAAAATTGGTGGCAGAAAATACACCTGTACATATGGAAATGGAATAAAAGTTAAAACTAGTAGATTATATATGTTCTAAATAGTTACAAAACATGCGATTACAACGTCATCGGAAAAAAAAATGTTTCCTTATATTCATTGCTCGCATTGTCCAGATTCGCCTAAAATATCCGTATACTAATACAATACCATGTAACGTCCAGTGCACAGGCAATATAAAAGGGAACGATGAAACACAATATAGTCCGTTATTTTTTACTTTATCCAATTTCAATGTGACATTTTGAATTAAATTTGACTGCAGAGGGATGTTCATAAAAGAAGCAATAAAGGACATTTATGCTGAAGAGATAGCCCCGAACACATCTTAAAACGTCCGGTTTTGATTATTTTTTCTCAAAAAGGTTCAGACTTCCCCCTGATCTTGAAAAAATATGAAAGTAGCTGATATCTATATGTGTAACTCGAAATTTGTTTGAATATATTATGGAAAATATGCTGATTAAGCAGTCTGAATTTTTTGTTTAGACAAGGCAAACTCTCAACAAAAGTTTATCTAATAACTGGTAGAATAGGATAGAATAGCTTGTGCTTTTCACCATTTTTAATACGGTAGCTGCATTTATAAATTATAGATCTAAAGAATCATCCGAAAATATCAATGAGAATTATCAAGTTTTCACTGATATTAATTCAAAGGGTGTATTAATCATACAAAGGGTGTCGGGTGTCCCAAAATTTACAAAAGATTTTAATAGAATAGAAAACAATTTTTTTTCTCTTTAGATTGTAACTTTTCTATTGAATAACAAAGTACATCGAGAAATAAATTAAGCTAAAAAGGGGTAGTTCCCTGGATTGGCTGTATACCTTATAGTTAAACAAACTGGAACATGAAGTAAAAACCACTTCTATGTAAAAGGTATATTTACTAAAAATTTTTAGAATCCCAATGGATTCAATAAAATGAGTTCATCAGAACGTTTTCAAACCTATCGGTCCATCATCAGTGAATCTAAAATCAAATAAGTAATCCCACTATTAAAATTGAAAAGATGGTTGAAATTGTGAAATAAATTTGAAAGGAAGATTGAAAGAAAGGATTTGGAAATTGTCAAAGACCTAAAGAAAAGTCCCAATTGTGTTAACCGACAAACATCCCTTAACCGCAATTTTGTCCCCATTCACCGTCAATTATTTGCATAATTCCTATTACTTTGTTATACCTTCCCTTTTCCTATCCTATCTGCTATCTTCTTTATCCTATTTACCCACTGTCAACTATCTTCTTCGTTCCCTTACTGGCTCCAAACTCCTTTACACATACTAATCATTACTAACCACATGAACCCTTCTTAATCAAAACCTAATTAATTTACCATACCCCTTTTCTCACTTCTTTCATTTCTTTTCTTCATTCAGTTCAACCCTCATACCCAACTTCTCCAATCTTTCTCTTTCACTCATTTCACCTATGCTTTGACCCTACATCACACTCCTTTGCTTTTTGTCTTTGACCTTTTCCAAATATATTTTATCTCCACATTTAACATTTCATCACTTTATTTCAGTTATCACAGTTAAACTCAGTCATTCTTTAATCAAATTATAACAATATTCATTCTAAAGACTAAGTTTTCACTCTAATGGCATATAACATATCCCACCAGAATGAAAACAATGGGAACCTTCTCTGGTTACACCTCCGAGGCTTCTACAATTTGCAAGCCATACGGATGCTGAGACTAAGGAAGATGAGGGAATTCTACAATTTACAATTCACGTCACATCTGCTCAGCGCGGTAAAGTTCCAACGAGACTGGTTCCCTTCATACTCCACACAGAGTAAATGTAAATCAAAAATGAATAACCATTTTCAATTTTGTTGCAAAACGAAAATACAGCCGAACGATATTCCAGTCCAATCAGAGAGTGCTGCAAGCACCTCTACCGGTTTCGAAACTTATTAGTCTCTCATCAGGAGGCACATATGCTGCTCTCCCTGATCCAACCAAAACAAACCCCAGCGTGCAGTCCCGAATTGCAACGAACGAAATGGCATAGATGCCCTAGCGGCAACTGCTAGCAAAAGACTAAGTTTTCACTCTAATGGCATATAACATATCCCACCAGAATGAAAACAATGGGAACCTTCTCTGGTTACACCTCCGAGGCTTCTACAATTTGCAAGCCATACGGATGCTGAGACTAAGGAAGATGAGGGAATTCTACAATTTACAATTCACGTCACATCTGCTCAGCGCGGTAAAGTTCCAACGAGACTGGTTCCCTTCATACTCCACACAGAGTAAATGTAAATCAAAAATGAATAACCATTTTCAATTTTGTTGCAAAACGAAAATACAGCCGAACGATATTCCAGTCCAATCAGAGAGTGCTGCAAGCACCTCTACCGGTTTCGAAACTTATTAGTCTCTCATCAGGAGGCACATATGCTGCTCTCCCTGATCCAACCAAAACAAACCCCAGCGTGCAGTCCCGAATTGCAACGAACGAAATGGCATAGATGCCCTAGCGGCAACTGCTAGCAAAAGACTAAGTTTTCACTCTAATGGCATATAACATATCCCACCAGAATGAAAACAATGGGAACCTTCTCTGGTTACACCTCGGAACAAAATTGAAAATGGTTATTCATTTTTGATTTACATTTACTCTGTGTGGAGTATGAAGGGAACCAGTCTCGTTGGAACTTTACCGCGCTGAGCAGATGTGACGTGAATTGTAAATTGTAGAATTCCCTCATCTTCCTTAGTCTCAGCATCCGTATGGCTTGCAAATTGTAGAAGCCTCGGAGGTGTAACCAGAGAAGGTTTCCATTGTTTTCATTCTGGTGGGATATGTTATATGCCATTAGAGTGAAAACTTAGTCTTTTGCTAGCAGTTGCCGCTAGGGCATCTATGCCATTTCGTTCGTTGCAATTCGGGACTGCACGCTGGGGTTTGTTTTGGTTGGATCAGGGAGAGCAGCATATGTGCCTCCTGATGAGAGACTAATAAGTTTCGAAACCGGTAGAGGTGCTTGCAGCACTCTCTGATTGGACTGGAATATCGTTCGGCTGTATTTTCGTTTTGCAACAAAATTGAAAATGGTTATTCATTTTTGATTTACATTTACTCTGTGTGGAGTATGAAGGGAACCAGTCTCGTTGGAACTTTACCGCGCTGAGCAGATGTGACGTGAATTGTAAATTGTAGAATTCCCTCATCTTCCTTAGTCTCAGCATCCGTATGGCTTGCAAATTGTAGAAGCCTCGGAGGTGTAACCAGAGAAGGTTCCCATTGTTTTCATTCTGGTGGGATATGTTATATGCCATTAGAGTGAAAACTTAGTCTTTTGCTAGCAGTTGCCGCTAGGGCATCTATGCCATTTCGTTCGTTGCAATTCGGGACTGCACGCTGGGGTTTGTTTTGGTTGGATCAGGGAGAGCAGCATATGTGCCTCCTGATGAGAGACTAATAAGTTTCGAAACCGGTAGAGGTGCTTGCAGCACTCTCTGATTGGACTGGAATATCGTTCGGCTGTATTTTCGTTTTGCAACAAAATTGAAAATGGTTATTCATTTTTAATATTCATTCTCTTAATTTTGTTTTATTAATTCTATTTTATTCATTACACCTATTGTTTTCTATACTAATTAAATTTTAGTTTGTATCAACTGGGCAACCTATTATCCTACAATGATTTATTATCAATTTTACATATTCACCAGTTTGTCACAAGAATTTTCTCAATTTCATAAAAATTGTTCCATAATAATTGCATTCCTGAATCATACTTTCTACTATCAGATTGACTATATCTTAACTCTAATCTATTTAAGTTTTTTAATTTTCACCTACATCCAAATAAAAATTTCCCTTCTACCTATACAACCATCAATACACATACTGTGGACATATAAATTTCTTGATATAATAATATTCCTTTTCAAAATTTAAAACTTCTTCTATATCACCACTTATTTCATTTTATTTCTGTCATTACTACTAATCAGCTCACTTTATCATATTGAAATTTTTGGATCAGGTTTATTTTATTTGATACAGTCAATTTGTAGTTACCTACAGTTAAAATAATTTTTATTTTGTAAAACACATTTTCTTTTAATTTTAAAAAACAATAGATTTAATTAACAGACATTTTCAGATATTAAAATCTTTACCATATCTTCGTCTTGGATCATGAATTTGTTTTTAAATTTCCTTGAAAATCGACTACCTTCTTCCTCAACTGTCAATGTCACATCAAGCATTTCCTTACATAGCTTTGACACTTAGTAGTCATCGTTGACCGAAGATGGTTGATTGGGTCCTCGGGTAGAGTTTCACCATGTTCCCAGAGGTTTAATCCCTGAACATCGGTGTTTAGCCATTTTAAATTTATTTCAACATAATGTAGATTTATTTATAATCACAACCATTGTTTGGTTCTGGGGCTATTTTGCAAGTATTCAAGTAAGTAATCATAACCACATTTTTTAACTTTCACAATTTCAACCATCTTTTCAATTTTAATAGTGGGATTACTTATTTGATTTTAGATTCACTGATGATGGACCGATAGGTTTGAAAACGTTCTGATGAACTCATTTTATTGAATCCATTGGGATTCTAAAAATTTTTAGTAAATATACCTTTTACATAGAAGTGGTTTTTACTTCATGTTCCAGTTTGCTTAAATAAATTAAGCTTGGTGCATATACATTTGAAAGAGTACACTGTTTCAAATACTTGGGAGTGATGGTGAAGGGCAGAAATGATAGAATGGATGAAATAAACGAACGCATCCTACTGGGTAATAAAACCTACTGGAACTACCAAAAATTCTTGAAAGAAAAGCACATTAGTAAGACAACCAAATTAAAAATTTACAAGACTGCAATCAGGCCAGTGATCACCTACATATGGTGCAGAGACGATGTGCCTAACACAAAAAGATGAAATGAGGTTAAAAATCTTAGGGAGAAAGATAATTCGACGAATAATGGGACCGGTGAGGATAAGTGTAGGCGAATTTAGAAGATTAACAAATGAAGAAATTAAAGAAGTCATCCAGGGTGAAGACATAATCAAGTTCGTGAAGGCGTAAGGCTCAGGTGGCTGGGACACACAGAAAGAGCTAACCCAGACTCTACGCTAAAGCGAATAACTGGCTGGAGAGCAACAACAAAGAGACCAAAAGGAAGACCCAAAACAAGATGGAGAGATCCAGAGCCGGATTTAAGGCAGTGGGAGCCCCTGGGCAGAATGGTTGTGGGGCCCAGGGCCCTACATCCTACCATTAAAAACATTGTTTTTATGACTACAGGTTTTCAGTATACAGCCAACTACAGGGGTTTCCCTTTTAGAAATTAAAAAAAATATTGCCGCTAGGGCATCTATGCCATTTCGTTCGTTGCGATTCGTGACTGCACGCCGGGGTTTGTTTTTGTTGGATCGGGGAGAGCAGCATATGTGCCTCCTGATGAGGAGACTAATAAGTTTCGAAACCGGTAGAGGCGCTTGCGGCACTCTCTGATTGGACTAGAATATCGCGCGGCTGTAGTTTCATGTTGCAACGACATTGAAAATTGTTATTCATTTTTTTATTAAAAAAAAAATATCTTGATCTACTTTTATAAATACATTTTTAAATAATAAAAAATCAAGAGCTGTATCTTGTTATAGTAAAATATTAAAAATAAACATAGTAAGATGTATGGTTAAAGTTCGGATACTTTTCGAGATCTTTTAATTGAAAATTCCTTGATTATGTGGGACATGTCTAGTTGCTTTAAGATATCGTGTTCAATGCTAATTAAAGAGAGATGATTCAAACGCTCTTGGCCCATATTGGGACCGTGCAAGTTCGGCAAAGCGACCTCTTTTTCTACGCTCTGTACTTTTATTCGCACTTTTAAATATATTGGCCAATTATATTAGTCCTGGTTGCTGGATAATTGTCAAGGCCATAGTCCAAAAAAATAATAAGCAGAAAAAATCAGATGCAGGTTATGTTATGCAAACGTAAACAATTGTATGTAGTAAATAAAATTAGTTATTAAAATGCAGTACTGCAAGCAAAATACAATTAATTAAATTTACCTTTATATAATAATTGCATATCATATCAATATTGTGGAGCAATATATAATTTTTCTGCTTCAATGACAGAAGGTATGAAATATACGTCAATTTGACAATTTCAATTGACAGTATGAATTATTTAAGATAGCTGCAATATTTCTCCGCGACTCGCGCACGGTCGTTTCTCGTTTCCCTTCCAAGTACTTGCACACCGCGAATATGCTATTGATTATGTACTATAGAAAGGAACTACAACGTTAACGGGGTTTTATTATTTCATATGGTCAATGAATCTCTTTGTATGAAAAAACCGCGGAGTGCTAGCTACCATTTAGAGGGGTGCGTTTTTGAGAAATGGGTAAATTAGTCCCTGGGCACAGGTTACATTAGGGTGAGTTCTATGAACTTTTGGTACAAACACGTCTATATAAAAATTGTTCCTGGTTAAATTTCCTATCTAAATATAACTTTTTAAAGTCAAAGATACTTTTTTTACAAAAATATATTCAAAAGAAAAAGCACAAAGAAACCCAAAAGGAAGAAATTTTGTTTTTTGTCCCATAACTTTTGTCCACGGAGATATAGGTATAGACATTGCTTCACAGAAAAAAAACTAACATATTTTCTCTTTAAAATAATGTTTAGTACAGGTCATTAGGATTTACAGTTTTCGCAATATGATTTTTCAAAGTTCGCCACTCACAGCAATTTTGTGCAATTTTCCTTGTTATTTCGCAAATATTTTTCGGTAACTTTTTTCTACACAACTTTAGGCATATGCAATGGTACATGTAAGAGGAATAGAAATTAATTACCTTTAAAATGTTCTACTGTATAATGTTGTACGACTTCTTTTAAAGAGGATATCTTTTTCAAGATTTTATACTTTAACCGAGTTTTTATATTTTTTACGATTATTTTTTAAATTTCCCATTATAACTTTTTTTCTTCTACATTTAGGTATATATTATATAATAAAAAATAAAGCTTATTCTGTTTACTTTAAAATGGTGTATCATAAAAATTCTAGGATTATTTTTGAATAAGATATGCTTTTTCAAAATGTAATAAGTACATACTTGCAACGATTTTTGATTTTAGGATTATTTTTTAAATTTCTTATTATAACTTTTTTATGTGATTGTGTGTTATGATTGAATCTTATTTTTTATAGGTAATACTTTGGATCCACTTGACTCGGCCGGGCAAACTTCAAAATATGGATTAATTCCAATATTTACTGTCATCAAAGGATGTACAAAAAACTGCGGTTGTAGGAAGATAGGAATTAGTTTTTCAATATTCTGAAAAGGGTGCATGTGCATGGGTACTAATTGTGGGATTCTAAGATAACTGAGGTGCCAGAGGAAGATATTGAAGCTAATGCTAATGAAGAGATGGACTTTGATTTTGAAATTTTTTAAATGTCAACGTTTAAATAATTTTAACTAAAGTGATGTTTTCTAAGACTAATGTTTATGTAATTTTTGTAAAAGAAATAATTTTAAATAATACAAGTAAAAAAATATCAAAGAATCACTCGGTTTCCATTATTTAAATATAGATGATACACCATTTTAAAGAACAGAAGGTAAGCCCTCTTTATTGAGCAATATATAGTATATTCATGTACAAGAAAAAAAAGTTATAATGAGAAATTTAAAAAATATTCCTAAAATCAAAAATCGTTGCAAGTACTTATTACATTTTGAAAAATAATAATATCTTATTCAAAAATAATCCTGGAATTTTTTGTAATACACCATTTTAAAGTAAACAAAATAAGTTTTTTTTTGCATGCAGTAGAATTAGGGCTGGATGGATGAAGTGGAAAGAAGCGAGTGGTGTGTTGTGTGACAGAAAAATTCCAATGAAGCTGAAGGGAAAATTCTATAAAACAGCCATAAGACCAGCTATGATGTACGGAACTGAATGTTGGGCAGTGAAAAAGAAAGAGGAACAGCGAATGCATGTGGCGGAAATGAGAATGCTTAGATGGATGAGTGGAGTGACAAAGAAGGATAAAATTAGAAATGAGTATATTAGGGGAAGTCTAGGTGTGGCACCAATTGATGCCAAAATGAGAGAGCATAGGTTAAGATGGTTTGGTCATGTTCAACGTCGAGACGTTAACCACCCAATACGAAGAATAGCTGAAGTGCAGATTCCTGGAAGGAGTAGGAGAAGAAGACCAAAGAAGAGCTGGGGGGGAGACGATAAGGCAGGACATGTTGGTAAAGGGGATTAACATTGATATGGCCCAAGATAGAATTGTGTGGAGAAATGCAATTAGGGAAGCCGACCCCGCATAGGGATAAGGCAAAGAGAATGATGATGATGATGAAAATAAGCTTTTTTTATTATTTAATATAATATACACTTTGTAGAAGAAAAAAAGTTATATTGAGAAATTTCAAAAATAATCGTAAAAAAATGTAAAAAATAATATTTTTTTATATTAGGTATTATATAATATATAATATAATATTATATTATATATACTATATATAATATATCATATAATAATATAATTTTATTTTTATATTATATTATAAAAAATCGTTAAAAGTATCAAATTTTGAAAAACCATAATCTCTTTAAAGAAAGTCGTACAACGTTATACAGTAGACCATTTTAAAACTAATTAATTTCTATTTCTATTACGTGTACATTTCGTATACCTAAATTTACGTGGAAAAAAGTTACAGAACAATATTTGCGAAATAACAAGGACAATTGCCCAAAATTGCTGTGAGCGGCGAACTTTGAAAAATCATATTTTGGAAACTGTAAATCCTAATTACCTCTACTAAATAACATTTTAAAGAAGAAATATGTAGATTTTTTTTCTGTAAAGCAATGTCTATACCTATATCCTCGTGGACAAAAGTTATGGGACAAAAAACAAAATTTCATTCTTTTGGGTTTCTTTGTGTTTCTTCCTTTGAATATATTTTTGTACAAAAAAGTATCATTGACTTTAAAAAGTGATATTTAGATAGAAAATTTAACCAGGAACAATTTTTATGTAGGTATGTTTATACCAAAAGTGCATAGAACTCACCCTAATGTAACCTGTGCCCAGGGACTAATTCACCCATTTTTTAAAAACGCACCCCTTTAAATGGTAGCACTCCACGGTTTTTTCATATATAGATATCCATTGACCATATGAAATAATAAAAGCCCGTTAACGTTGTAGTTCCTTTTAGCTATCTTATTTTGAATATAATTAATAGCCTAATAATAGAACCAAGTCGATTTTTAATTGAACTTAAGTTTTGAGAATGATATCTACCCAATGCTTAGAATTAAATATAGACGAAGTGTCACCTCAACGTTTGGAAACTCATTATTCACATTTCGGTACATTTCAAGTTCTTTACTTATATTTGATGAGCGGATGAGCCGATTTCCTTTTTTTGTTAAATGAATTGAAAAGTTCTACAAATTTGGACCAAATCGACACCTAGGTTTTCATCTAAATCATTGCTATAAATGTCGGTATTAATGATGTAAAAATCCAAAATTGGAATGAATGGATTCATACGCCGAAATCCTCTGACTTAAAAGAGGAAATGAAGTGATCTATATTGGCGACAAAATTTTTGAGTCCTAATTTTCTCTGATTTCAGTCTATGGAGATGTTCCACAATCAAGTGGAGTCAGTCGAATATTGATTAAAAGAATATAAATTCTTTTAGTCTCACCACTTCTGAATTAAGGCCAATATTTGGATCTTGGAGAATACGACATGTGCTGTTTGTCCTCTCTAAGATTTCATTCTATAATAGTGCAAATATTCCTCTTTCCAGTAAACACATTCGATTATAAAAATCGTTTGCATCACTACGGGGTTTAAATTGTTGCTCATCGTCGTCTGAAATTTTGGATAATGCCCCTTTAATCTGATTATAACCTTAACTAGTGCTTTTGCGGTATCACTTCTAGATGATCATCTAAGTAGTATTTACTCTTTTAGGAAGAATAATATTTCTGCCAAGGTCGGCGTTGCTCTCGCTTAAAAACGCAGCTTTTAAACATTCGATTAACAAGTTGTATCTATATGTAGAGGAAGTGAAAAATGGATTTATGTAGTTCATGTAGTTCTTTTAAGAAATCAAAGACTGCTATGGCAGCAGGACAACACTCAGCTGAAGCTTTTGCAACTAAATTTAGAGAGTGGGCAACACGCGGAATCCACAATGCCAAAATATTAGTCGTTCTCTAATTTTAGCTTGAACACCATTGTATTTTCCACTCATAACTGATGCGTTGTCGTAGGACTGTCCCCTGGAGGTTTTCAAATCGATATCATGTTCTTGCAAGAATTTCATTAGAGAATTAAATATACAGTCCCTGGCCATATTATTATGACCACCTATGAATTTTTTACAAAAAATCAACTATTCCACTAGGTAAGTTCTGTTTAAAATATTATTTTTAAATTTAGTTTTGTTATGCAATGTTAATGTTATGCATTAACTATAATATATTTAATAATAAACAACAATAAAATATTTGAAAATATTACATATTTATATTTTTTTAATATTTTGTTGAACTTCTGACCTTAATCAGATGGAATATACTTGGGAGCTTTTAAAACGAGAAATTTCCTATGGAAAGGTCACTAGCGAAATCGTTTTGATTAAAGAACTAATATTTCATTGAAACCACAATGACAAATTAAAGCAAAAAAAAATTAACTGCATTCAAAGTATGCCAAGACGGGTACTAGCGGTAATCAAAGTTAGAGGGGGCTCAGCAAAATATTTTAAAAAATGCAATTATGCGATATTTTCAAATGGTTAATTGCTGTTTATTATTAAATGTATTATATTTGATAATACACACCAATAAAACATTTAAAAATATCACATATTTTTATTTTTTCAATATTTTGTTGAGCCCCTTTAAATTTGATTAGCGCTTGTATCCGTCTTGACATACTCTGAATGCAGCTAAATTTTTTTTGCTTTAATTTGTCATTGTGGTTTCAATGATATATTAGTTCTTTAATCAAAACATTTTCGTTAGTGACCTTTTCATAGGAAAATACTCGTTTTAAAAGCTCCCAAATATTTTCCATCTGATTAATGTCCGAAGTTCAACAAAATATTAAAAAGTATATAAATATGTAATATTTTCAAATGTTTTATTGGTGTTTATTATTAAATATAATATAGTTAATGTATGACACTAACATTACATCACAAAATTTAATTTAAAAATCATATTTTAAACAAAACGTACCTAGTGGAATAGTTGATTTTTATAAAATTCATAGGTGGTCATAATAATATGGCCAGGGACTGTATCTTCTGCTTTATGACCGTGATTTGGCAAGAATATGAAAAACCTTTCAACGGGAGTGAAACCTTCCATGTGACGAAATATCACAGTTAATGAATTAACAAAAATTATTCTATGTAAATAATGTGCTGATTTTTTTACATTTGGGGCTTTGTGGGGGCCCCTGAAATGTGGGGGCCGGTCAGCTGCCCAGCCTGCCACCCGTTAAATCCGGCCCTGGAGAGATCAAGTCTTAGGAGACATAAAGAAGCTGAGAATCTACAATTGGAAGGAGCGCTGTAAGGACCGGAAAGAATGGAGGAAAATTGTAGACAGGGCCAAGTCACACACGCTGCTATAATAATAAAAGACAACAGCGGACTGACTCTCCGCAATAAATGAATCAGAGAGCCCAAAAGGGCGGCAAACACTCCGCCAGGAGTGAATAAGCCATGATGATGATGAATAAAGTAGATGGGATAGGAATATGTATGGACTAGCACATATGGCAAATGGTCTTCACGGCTTTGCTAACACATCTTTTGTCGAAATTTTCCTATGATAATTTTGCATAAATGTGACTGAATTTCGTTGACCCCTCATTGAATTACCTCCTTCAGTGCACAGGTGGTTGTATGCTTGTTAGTGTAGATATCTTGACTTCAAATATCCCCATAAAAGAAATCCAATGGTGTTAAATCACACGATCTAGGCAGCTAATTCTGATCACTGAAACCAGAGATTACAGGGCCAGCAAATGTCTTATACAATAATTGAATTGTTTCTCGGGCTATATGATACGTGACATCGTCTTGTAGAAACCGCATGTGGTCCACATCAATCTAGGCAGCAATAAATCTCATCATGTTGCGATATACAGCACCAAGCACCAGTAACAGTTACTGCTTGACCAGTCTCATTTTCAAAGAAGTATAGTCCAATCACGCCACAGCCCAAAATTCGTACTAATACTCGAGCGGCAGCAACCACTAAAATTACATTATACCGACCACGAAAATCAACTTTAAAGTGAACGACCAATTTTGGTGGTTCTTTATGTTTTTGAGGTCGGTGAATCTGAATATGAAGTTTACTTTTATCTAGAGTTGGTGGAACATGTTCAAAAATCAAATTATATGCAAAAATGCGAAAAATCAATTTTGATGATTTTTCAAATTTACTTCGCTATATCTTTTGTCGCTGTAAATATTTTCTGTTAAAAATTTTACTGTGTCATCTCTAAAGTATTTAGATAATAACGAGCTTTGCACAAAATGTTTGTACGAATTAAAAGAGGACTTGTTAATTTTTAATCATTTTGTCGCCAGATTTCGTTAGTTTCATGTTTACTTAAAAAAGTTAAGGGACAAACTTTTTAGCTTACAATTTTAATCAACAAAGGGATAAAACGTAATTCATTAGGAAGTTTTCTGGAAAATTTTAAGTCAAAATATCTAATAGGAAAAAAGTTATGTGACTTTATAGACGAGCAGCACACCACAAGAAACGCTTATTTTTCGAGATACTGCGTGGTGTGCTAACCACGGTGTGGTGAATGGCTAATTTTGGTCATACTTTATGTTTTTGATGGTACTGAAAACGAAAGTTAGGTTTATTTTGAGTTTTACGTGGAGAAACATGGACAAAATCGCAATTTTACCCTAAAAATAAAACAAAAATGAAATCACACTTTTTGCGTTTAATAACTCTGTTCCGTTTTAATATTTTCTTCTGAAATTTTTATAGTATGTATTTCTTACCTTTCTGAAGACAACGGTAGACAAAAACAATGTTTCAATGTTTCCGTCTCATTAAAATAAAAGTTACGAATTGTTTAAAGTGAAAGGTGCAGATTCCTGAATTTCAAAGTTTAATTGCAAAAGTTGTGACAAAATTTAAAATTTAGCTTTTTAATCAAGTGTGTGTTAAAACATAGGGTACACAGAGTAAATGTTTTATACAGTGATTTAATTTTTTTTTATTTTTAGGGTAAAATTGCGATTTTGACAATATTCCTCTATCTAAATTTCAAAATAAACCTCATTTTCGTTTTCAGCACCATCAAAAACATAAAGTAAGACCAAAATTAGCCATTCACCATATCGTGGTTAGTATCTTGAGAAATACGCGTTTTTTTTTGGAAGAGTGCAACTCGTCTATAAAGTCACATTAATTTTTTCTTATTCCATATTTTGACTTGAAATTTTCCAGAAAACTTCTTGAATCATGTTTTGTTCTTGTGTTGGTTAAAATTATAAACTAAAAAGTTTGTCACTCAACTTTTTTAAGTAAACATGAAACTAACGAAATCTGACGATAAAATATTTAAAAATTAACAACCCCTGTTTTAATTTGTTTAAACATTTTGGATAAATTCCTTTGTCATCTAAATACTCGAAACATGATGCAGTAAAATTTTCAAAAAGAAATATTTACAGAGACCAAAGATACAGCGAGGTAAATATGAAAAATCATCAAAATTGATTTTTCGCATTTTTGCATAAAATTTTGATTTTTGAACCGGTTCCTCCAATTATAAATAAAAATAAACTTCATATTCGGATCCGCCGACCTCGAAAATATAAAGAATGATCAAAATGTTCCATTCACCTATCACGGTCGCTTTTCCGATTTCTAAGCCTCAAATTAGGGGTGTGCCGCTCGCCTATAAACAGTAACACGTTGTAGATGCATTTTTTTTTCGATAGTCACATGAGGAATCTAAGGGTAAGAACATAACAAGTAAGTCGAGGTGGAGGTGGATGTGTAGGTCGCGGTAGATGCCACTAGTTAAGTCGCGGTCGATGTCGACAGCACATAGCAAGGAGGTCACCTGCGCTGTCAGTCGAGCTAGAATCACTATCAAGTGAAGTAGTTTAATGAAATTTGAATGACAAAAAGGCTGTGCTTTTGCGATGTTGTGTCAGTCAAGTGATGATAGTGATGAAATGTCAGCTGTAAATAATCAGATCCTCCTTCATATTTCAAAAATTTACTGAATTTAATTACTTTAGAAATTCAAAAATGAACTGAATACAAAAAAGGGATTATATTATAAAAAGTATCAACACAGATAGCGCAGTTAATGACAACTTGGCTTCGAACGGACCAATCACAGAAAAGCATCCTTGTAGGCCGCGCAGTAGAGTCCATGTAAAACAAACTCATTTTATTTTAAAAAGCATCGATGTACACCTCCTGAATGGCATCGCGCTAAACCTCCACCGCGACTTACTTGCTCTGTTCTCTTTCATTCAGTACAATGTGTTTGTTTTACATGGATGTCGACATCGACCACGACCTCAACATCCACCTCCACCTCGACTTACTTGTTATGTTCTTACCCTTAGGTAAAAAAAGTCATAAAAAATGTGATTTTTCTTGAAAAACCAGCATCCACTTGTTCAAGTTTAATAATCAATTCAATGGTCTCTCTTCGCTGTGCGTGGTCATTAGGCTTCAGTTCTTATATCAATTGAACTTTATATGCATGGAGATGCAGATCTTTAGTGAGTATACGTTGTATAGAGAGTGTTGAAATTTGTAATGCTTGTGCAAGTCGTCGAGTTCACGTTCCTGGACTTCCACTAACACTCTCAGGCTATTAAGGCTAAGGCCACACACGCGATAATTTACGGCGCTGTAAGAGCCGTAAAAATAAGCGCGAAAATGGGTCCCACGGTGAGAATAATAGATGGCCAGACTGCGCTGTAAAATATCGCGCAGCAACATCGAACGGGCCCATCTTTGGCGTCGTGTCGCAAACGAAGGGAACAATTTATTTTATTAGCCGTCGCGTAGTGCATTAAACAAAAAATAAACACCAAGATACCTAGTATGCAGTGTACTGAACGAAATTTGTAGTTTATTTAGCCACAACAACGACCAAAATCCTGTATTTTCATATCGCGACACGCCGTAATTTACATCCCCGTGTGGCCATGCTTTTTACAGCGCTTACTGCCGCTTAATTTTACAGCGCTTACTCTAAGGCCACACGGGCGGTAATTTACGGCGCCGAAAGAGCAGTAAACCTGACGAGACTAACTCCTATTTCATCTACAATTCGTGGAGGAGTTAGTCAATCAATGGGTTTACTGCTCTTACGACGCCGTAAATTATCGCCCGTGTGGCCTTAGCCTTTTACTGCTTTTACGGAACCGTAAATTACCGCCCGTGTGGTCTTTCGCTAAGGCCACAGGGAGATAATTTACGGGGCCGTAAGAGCAGTAAACCTGACGAGGCATTGGTTGACTAACTCCTATTTCATCTACAATTGGTGGAGGAGTTAGTCAACCAATGGGTTTACTGCTCTTAAGGCGCCGTAAATTATCGTCCGTGTGGCCTTTAGCTCACGCTCTGCTTCGACATTCACATTTGAGCGGCTTGTTCTTGGATGACCAGTGTGCTTAGCGTCAACAATTGATCCAGATTCTCAGAATTTTTAATTATTCCCTTCACAGCTGCCGAAATTAAATCAATATTCCGACCATATTTTGTACGAAGATTTCGAAGTATGACCGCCAAACTTTTATTGTTGTTAAAATATGGTTCAAAAATGAAAACTCGCTGTTCCCTCATGTAAGGTTCCTTTTTTACTATCCCTGAAATATCAGCTTTCAAACTGTTTTTGTTTAAAAAAAAAAGACTAAGTTTTCAATATAATAGCACATAATAGTTATTTATGATATAAGTGTTAAAAGTACAATTTTAAGGCACGCATGTGAAAGTTTGCAGAATGAGCGAAGCGAATTCTGCAATTCACATGAGTGCCTTAAAAATGTACTTTTTAACACGTATATTATGCAATAGTTTTTCTACAAACGTCTTATATATCAACAATTATAATTTATTCATTCTCAATTACAGGACAATATCTACAAAAACCTTTACTTGAACTTGACTGACATTTTATTTTTATATTTTTCTTGACATTACATCAAAACTGCCTATACTGTCAATAAGTACATCATAACAACTATAGAATAACATCTTACTTTTATTGTTGTATATTCTAACAAATTTTAATAGATTTTTCTATAAACGTGTTAAACATGCAATAATACAGTTTAAATTAAATTTTCAAAAACCTTTTACACCACCTTTTTCAAATTGCGCAAGTTGTACTATTAATATTAATGTTTTTCTTTTTGAAAAATGGCTTTGGCACAGCCAATTAGCCAGACTTGTTTGTGATTGATTGCAGATTCATAGTCATAACTTTCTTATAAACATAAGTACATTCTACAATATTATTTTTATAGATACATTGGTACATTGAGTAGCTTTTTTTTTATTTTGTTTTTTTTTTAATTATTTTACTGTTTTTTAAATATATATTTTAATTTGTGCGAAACACTTTTTTTTACTTCTTTTTTTTTTCTATTCTTTTTTTATTTTTGTTTCTATTTTAATATTAATGTTAATAAATGAAATATAAATATTTTGACGTTTCACAATTTGACAATTCACTTTTAACTGCACTGCCTTAAAAATTTTAAAGCACTAGTGCTTTAAAGTAGCATTTTTAACACGGTTGTAGAAAATATTTAGTATATTATGCAACGAGCATTTAATGATGGTCATTATGAAACGAGTATGAGGGATACGAAACGAGCCGTATGCGGCGTTTCGTATAGAGTACCAGCTTCATAATGATAATTAAATGCAAGTTGTATATACTATTTTTTCTATGATCATTCACAACAAAAAATATATTGAAATTTATTAATTTTGTGACACAAACAAATTAAGTAGTTTGTCAGTTTGACAGTTTGTTTACATATTTAGAACTGTGAAAGCGTATGTATTTGACGCGCTATTGGTCACTGCGCCTGTACCACCTTTATCGCGAATTTCGTATCGCGATTATATTGGTTAAAAATCTGTATCTTAATGAAAATCTGTATCATAATGATGATACAGGTAGTGACATCATAATTTATATATTATAGTATCAGAATAGAAAAAACAACATTAGAATATTACTCTACATCCCACCAGATTGAAAGCAATGGGAACCTTCTCTGGTTACACCTCCGAGGCTTCTAAAATTTGCAAGCCATAACGGATGCTGAGACTAAAGAAGATGAGGGAATTTTACAATTTATAATTCACGTTTTTGTTTTGTTATTAACACTTACAGCACAACTGGCGGCAAATTCAAATCTGTCGTGAATTTTGCGACACCTCTTCTTATTATACAAAATATATTGACTATATAAAGTAAGGAAGAAGAATCACTAACAGTAAAAAAATTCAGAGCATGGACTATCACAATAAATAACACGGGAACAATTCAAAAAAATTCCGCTGAGTTTGATTTTTGAGCTATTTTATAGTTATTCATGAATGCTGGTTTAAGTATGATATTTTACATAGCTCTTGTTTTGCCTTTATTTGTTAATCATCCTGTTTAATTTTGTTGTTTTGTTCAGTCTAAATAGGAAAATTTATTTTACAAATTGCGAGATAGTGGTCCTTGGTTCTTTTTTTTTTCTAAATCTGGTATTAACTATTTTTAATTATAACTGTTGTCTAACATTATGTTCCGTAAATTTTCGATTAAAATTCATATCGCATGTCGGTGATTGATGGTGTTAAATGATTTTTGAACCAGGCTTATTCCACCAATTGATAAAAATCGTGTTAGACGATTTGTTATCATTTAGCTGAATAGCTTATATATGTGAAATACCTAAACCTGATACAGGATTGTAATACTGATTTTTAAATAATAATATTTTTGTTATTAAAAGTATAGTATGACTAACCAGCATTTTATATTTAGGTAATCTAAATTGCCACTTTACAAGTGCCCCCAAGTTGGGAAGTATTCCCAATCATTCACCTTAGAATCTCATCATTATCTATGGGTGTTTTCATCGATTGTCATTTGTTTCGAGATTCTGTCATGTGTCACATAATATTAATATATCTACGTCATACGTCTTTGGTTTGTATCATTGGTTATATCAATAACGTATGACGTAGATATATTAATATTATGTGACACATGACAGAATCTCGAAACAAATGACTGTGAATGAAAAGCCCTATTGTTGCACACTTCACCATTGTGGCTAGGATCACTGCCCCAATTAAAAATGACATTTATTTTGTTACTAGCACACAAGTTCAAAATGTTTGGTGGATTTGAGCATGCGCACTAGGTATAAATTATCTAGCAGTTCTAACACTTCCCTCTTTATACAGTGCTAGTCAAAAGTCCGTCCCCCCTCGTATCTTTTGCACGGTTATACTTATAATAGTGAAATTTAGAAGGAGGAAATAAACGGACGTCGGCTTCCTAACTTGTCATGACAGGTGACGTAATAGTGACAGATGACTTTACAGCGCCACTGTGACAGATAATTTTAAATGGTACCCTATGACAAGTGATACCTCGTTTGAAAGGTATTCAAAATACCTATTCAGTCATACTAATTTTTTTGGGTTTAAGTTGATTTTGATTTTGGAGAATAAATTAAATAAATATAATATTGTAGTTTCGCATTTAATTAATAAAAATTCAAATGTCCGCCTATGGTTTTTTATGTCAAAAAAGTTGACGTTTTTCAATTCTCTAGTAGTTTTTACGTCAATGTCAATCTTTTTGATAAGTAACCATAGGCGGAATTTTCAATTTTTATTAATTAAATGCGAAACTACAATTTTATATTTATTTCATTTATTCATCAAAATCAGCATAAACTCAAACAAAATTAGTATGACTGAATAGGCATTTTGAATATCTTTCAAACGAGGTATAACTTGCCATAAGGTACCATTTAAAATTATCTGTCACAGTGGCGCTGTAAAGTCATCTGTCACTATTACGTCACCTGTCATGACTAGTTAAGAAGCCTACGTCCGTTTATTTCTTCCCTCCAAATTTCACTATTATAAGTATAACCGTTCAAAAGATACGAGGGGGGGTGACTCTTGACAATGTTATTTATTTCTTCTTTAATTGTTACTATACGGAGTTCGTGGCGTAGGTCTGTGTTGAGGATATACCACGGAGCGTTGACTAGGTTCCTTAGTATTCGGTTTTGGACTCTTGAAGGCAAGCATAGTTACTCTCACTAGTACATCCTTACATCCATACACCATAGGATCATAGTAGTTTGGGCATTTAATTGTAAACTAATGCCTTGTTTTAACAGGCACAACTATAGGTACTGGTCAAATACCAATACTCATTACATGACGGAGACTCATATTCAGTATCCTGAAAAACTAAATATTTGGGCAGGAATTGTTGGCAATAACATTGTGGGTCCAATTTTTCTTATATCCAGATAACCAAAGGCCAAAAGTGCCTAGTAATTTAATATGGTTTCAACAAGACGGCGCACTACCACATTATGCGCGGGAAGTGCGTGATTATTACTCCCAAGAAGAATATATGAAGATAATATTTTCCCCAACAGATCGATAGGTGGGAGAGGATTTATAGAGTGGCCAACAAGATCTCTTGATCTAACATCCCTTGATTTTTTACTTTTGGGGTTATCTTAAATCTAAAGTATACTTCAGTAGCCCTAACAATGTTGAACATTAAAAAAAACAGAAGAATTCTCAAAGAGGTAAGACTAATTCGCCCATTAACATTACCTGGAGTGTCGGAGGAATTTAAAAGTCGCCTTGGTTATTGCCAGGAAGTCAACGGCATGCACTTTTGGCAATATTTGATTAAATTTTTAAATGTGTTGTATTAATTATTTCATCTAATAAAAATGAATTAGTCCAGTATTTCAATACAATTTTAGATTTAAAATTTCTTATACAGTGAGCACGTAAAGGTTGGAATAAATTCATTTTCTCGAGAATGGACGATTCTGGAAAAAAATCCTGAAACAGATCAATTTTTATTTTTAAATTACGACTTTTTGACATATATATTATACTAGTGACGTCATCCATCTGGGCGTGATGACGTCATAGATAATTTTTTAAATGAAAATATGGATCGTGTGATAGCTCATTTGAAAGGTAATGAAATTCTCTATTCAGTAATATAAACATTAACATACTTATTTATACAGGGCGTCCAAAAAATTTTTTTTTGAATTAAATTTATTGACATAAAAAATAGAATGTGTGTAATTTATTTAATTCCAAATTCATTTTCCTGCTATCAGAAAACAGAAAAAAATGTTTATTGGGCAGATAAATATTGTTTTTTGCTTAAATTCAATATTAAAGCAGCCACCCACCAGCCTCGTGACAGTCTAAACATTTAATTTAAGCGAAAAGCCATGATTATTTTTAAAATAAATATTTTTTCTGTTTTCTGAGAGCAGTAAAATGTATTTTGAATTAAATAAATTACATACATTCTTCTTTTTATATCAATAAATTTAATCCAAAAAAAATTTTTTTTAGACACCCTGTATAAATAATTATGTTAATGTTTATATTATTGAATAGAGAATTAATAGCTATCACACGATCCCTATTCTCATTTAAAAAAATCATCGATGACGTCATCACGCGCAGATGGGTGACGTCACTGGTATGATATATATGCCAAAAAGTCGTGATTTAAATATAAAAATTGACCTGTTTTGGTATTTTTTTCCAAAATTGTCCACTCTCGAGAAAATGAATTTATTCCAACCTTTACGTGCTCACTGTATAAAATTTGACTGTAATCCACAAAAAAATATTATTTTAGACTATAAGTATTATACATTTTCGTATTCGTCTATTGTTGTGAAATGTAAAAATTAAGAGTAAAGTATGTTGTTCCATTTAAAAAAACCGATGACATCATTTACACGAAAGTAGTGACGTCATTAGTATGTTAAATTGTAATGTAACGTAAGATGTGCATTTGAAATAAAAAATTGTAGTGTGAAAACATTTTATTAAAATACTGTTAGACACAAAAATATCGAATTTATTCCAACATAAACGTTCTCAATGTATACTTAAATTGTTCAAGTTGTTTCCTAGGAGCTAGATAATTAAGGTTCATAATTTAAAACTCACTCTGTATAGAGTTTACGCCCTAAAATAGTAGGTAAAAAAAAATCGATCAAACGAAGTGAAAAATGAGGACGTACAAAAAATAAATAAAATACAGAATTAGAAAATACACAGATTAAAACAAAAACATCAAAGTACAACAATTTAAAGTTTTTTTCGATACTTTAGGAATATCATAGAAAATAATAATAATTTGTATACAAAAATTAGTATCCTTGTATCTAGCTCTAGTATTAGCTGTTTTAAAATATTGTTATCTTATATTAGCTGTTTTAAAATATATCCGACTGAACAATTTGAAAACATTTTTCCTTTGTTTTTATGTAAAATGTGTCGTACTCGTCACACTGCGACTTATTCCCGATATAATATGATTCTGAAAGTTTAGAGAAGTGCGAATCTACAAAGATACAGGCGACACTGTATAGCTGTATGCTAGTAGAGCCAATTTAGCCTAGTTAGTCCATATTGTGAGGCTTTTCCCGTTTAGACCAATATTTTTAAAGGCATTAGATTGAGAGGAGAGGCAGAATCGAATGGCCTCCTCAGACGCCAGATTTATCTCTCCTGGACTGTTTGGAGGACAAATAAAAAGGAAAAACTATAGAATACCACCCGTATCTTTAGAAGATTTACCTCACCGAATTGTCAACGAATACCTACGAATCACCCCGCAAATGCTTCGAAATGTGGAAGAACGTTTCCAACAAACCTTTATCATTGTAGCGACGCCGAAGGTAATCTGTTTCACCATACGGTCCATACGGTCAACTAAGAAATAAGTAGCTTTCTAAAAATATTAATTTTAAAATGTATTTTTTTATAAATCAAATAGAGTACTGAACCGAATTTAAAAGTTTAAAGACTAATGTATATTAAATTCCAGGGCTTTCAAACGATATCTTATTTGACCTCCATTGCCATTAAAAATTTGTAGGAATGATTCTTAACCTGGCTTACGGATGAAAGTAAAATAATCGAAAATACCGGAAAAGTGTGTCCCTCTTTAATCCGGCACCTTTGAGTTCACTCCCGTCTTGAGCAGGTAGTTATGTTATTAGTCAAGTTCACTCCCGACACTATTCGAATTCACTCTCGAGCAATTTTACAATAAATAATGATTAAATGATATTATTTTTTTGAAATTTAAACATTGTTGCCAAATATAACTAAATATCTTACTTATGTGTTTGCTTTACCATTTTTCAAAGCAAATGACGTTGGTGATTGCTTTGCCATAGATCTTGTTGCAATTCAACCAGAAAATTATACAGTGGTTAAGTTTAGTGACTATTTAGTTGAAACCTATATTAAAGAAACATCAACATTTCCTCCTCACATTTGGGCTGACATTTCTTCGTCTTTACAAAAGACAACAAATGCCTGTGAGCCTTTTCACTCTCGCTATAATGCTTCATTTTACAGTACACATCCAAATTTTAACCAGTTTATTCATGTTCAATTTCATCTTGAATCTATGTATTCGATGAAACTTAGTGACCAAATATTAACAAGAACATAGCAATGAAAGCAATTTTCCCTTGAATTATCACAAAGTTGCATTTTTAAAAATCATGCCAATTATATGTAGATCTGCAAGAACATCCAATAACAAATACACTTTTAAACGAATAATTTGTCAACAGTGTCCAGATTTTAAGGTATAATAATTAACAAAGTAAGTTATCAATCGAAGTAGCACAGAAATCGACAATAATTATCGTTCCCATACCACCAGATTGTCAACAGGTGGAATACTTTCTTTGGTTACACCTCCTGAGATTTTCAAAATTTATAAATCAAACAGGATGCCGAGAAAATTAAGATGAGGGAATTTTAAATAATTCACAACTCATCTGCTAAGCGTGGTAAAAGTTCCAACAAGAAAGATTCAATACTCCTATAAAAGAGTAAATGAATTAAAAATGTATAAACATTTTCAATTTCTTTGCAACACGAAAATGCAGCAGCTGCATAATACTCTGGTTATCGGAGAGTGCAGGAAGAGTCTATACCGGTTTCAGAGGTCTTTTCCCCCTCATCATTAGTCCCATATCCTTTTCTCTCCGATTTCTCCACGTATCATACTTTAGGCCTTTCCGAATTGCAAAGAAAGAAATGTCACGGATGAACTAGAGCCATCTACCGAAAAACAAAGTAAGTTATCGATCGAAGTAGTAGAGAAAACGATAATAAATATTGTTTCCATACCACCAGATTGACAGCAGGTGGAATACTTTCTTTGGTTACACCTCCTGAGATTTTCAAAATTAATAAATCAAACAGGATGCCGAGGAAATTTTAAATAATTCACAACTCATCTGCTCAGCGTGGTAAAAGTTCCAACAAGAAAGATTCCTTAATACTCCTGCAAAAGAGTGAATGAATTAAAAATGTATAAACATTTTCAATTTCTTTGCAACACGAAAATGCAGCATCTGCATAATACTCTGGTTACACCATATCCTCTTCTCTCCGATTTCTCTACGTATCATACTTTGGGCCTTTCCTTTCATAGAGAAATCGGAGAAAATAGGATATGGGTCTACTAATGAGGAGGAAAAGACCTCCGAAACCGGTATAGACTCTTTCTGCCCTCTCCGATTTAACCAGAGTATTATGCAGATGCTGCATTTTCATGTTGCAAAGAAATTGAAAATGTTTACACATTTTTAATTCATTTACTCTTTTGTAGGAGTATTAAGGAATCTTTCTTGTTAGAACATCTGCTGAGCAGATGAGTTGTGAATTATTTAAAATTCTCTCATCTTGATTTCCTCGGCATCCTGTTTGATTTATAAATTTTGAAAATCTCAGGCAGTGCAACCAAAGAAACTATTCCACCTGTTGTCAATCTGGTGGTATGGAAACGATATTTATTGTCGTTTTCTGTGCTACTTCGATTGATAACTTACTTTGTTTTTCGCTAGACGGCTCTAGTTCATCTGTGACATTTCTTTCTTTGCAATTCGGAAAGGCCCAAAGTATGATACGTGGAGAAATCGGAGAGAAGAGGATATGGGACTACTGATGAGGGGGAAAAGACCTCTGAAACCGGTATAGACTCTTCCTGCACTCTCCTATAACTAGTGTTGCCCAAATGCAAGACCAAGACGAGACTTAGACAGTCTTGGTCTTGGTCTTGCGCCAGTACACCTGGTCTTGGTCTTGGTCTTGGTATTGCGCTCCCGGTCTTGGTCTTGGTCTTGGTCTTGCAGCAAGAGTCTTGCAAGTCTCGCAGTTGCCCATTAATAATTGCATATCTTAGAACAACGTAACAAAGAGGTACATTTTAAGCTTGAATATCATAGCCATAGTAAAGACTAGCCAAATTAATATATATCGAAACAATTGACACCGGGTGGGGTTTGAACTCACGATCTAAGTGATCTCTGCCTATGTTCTAACTAACTAAAGTTAAAATTACCTCTTAAAATCCACAAAATTTCATTTGCATATCTCAACCGGTTTTAGAGCAATAAATAAATCGTCAGTTTGTAAGACAAATTTCAACCCCCTCTATTTGGTAAACAAAGCATTTATAAAGTAAACGTTTATGAAGCAAACTGTCATTACATTTTCGTGCAGAATTACCCATTAAATTTTGCCATACTTATTTAAAAACATTCTGTATTGATGAAGAACATGGCTAGTTAAAAAAGAAAAAAATACCTAACTTTTGTATTATCCAATATATGTGAAGGAATAAAAAACATACTGTTAAGAAAATATGAGGCTATAGTTGGGCTTTAATTTCAGTATGCTATTGCATGCTAGAATAATAAGTGAACATGATGCTACAATATTCCACAGAGTGAGAAAAACACAGTTTAATTGGTACACCCGGTATATACTGACAATAATTAATTGACGTGTCTAGCAACAATATATGTATTACTGCAATATTTATAAAGAATAAGACAAAATATTAAAAAAAATCACTTAAATTGGACAACAGGTTTAGAAAATTTGAGCCATTAAAAATGACCTGTTTTTTAAGGTGGTGCGTTATCTATACTTTTGTCTGGTTATGATACTTACAAATAATAGCCGCGCTGTTTCAGCAAAAATTTTGTTTAGCCGAGTGACCTCATAACACGGGACACATCAGTATACATTATAATAGTCTTACTATAATAATGTATACTGATAAAATTTCTGGTTAGATTCCTAGAAAACTAATAATGAAAAAAATTAGTTATGTAAATTTATATAAGTGCTAAGGTGACATATTTTTAAAAAGTTTGGATACGATATTCGATATTACTAGGTCTGGATCCCGCGTATGAAAAAAAAGTTGATTAATAGCAAGTTGAAAATTTGTTAATAGCAAGGGTGTCTAGTCGGACAAACTTTGATATATGGGAACACTGGAACAGGGGAAGTTTTAATTGTGGAACAGGTTAAAAATTTGGAACGGTCAGACCACGAAAACGTCACATGTATTTTGTCCGACAGAACTTCCAATTGATTTGTTACCCTTTCATTAAACTCTCATGCAAAAATGAGACTGCTATTTATCACCTGTCATAATTCCTGTCATTTGACATATTCTACGTGTTCCACTCATTATAATTCCCATTTGGTGATAAATAGCAGCCTGATTTTTGCATGAGAGTTTAATGAAAGGGTAAAAAATCAAGTTGGAAGTTCTGTCGGACAAAATGCATGTGACGTTTTCGTGGTCTGACCGTTTCAAATTTTTAGCCTGTTCCACAATTAAAACTTCCCTGTTCCAGTGTTCCTATATATCAAAGTTTGTCCAACTAGACACCCTTAAGCTATTAACAAATTTTCAGCTTGCTATTAATCAACTTTTTTTCATACGCGGGATCCAGACCTAGTAGGCGTCGCAACGCAGGAATGTTGTGTTATATGAATATGATTAGAACACGACTATTCTCAAAACCAGAACATTAATTTCAGAGCAAAGAAGTCAGCTGCTGAGAAAGTGTATTAAATTTTTTTATTTTTTAATGACCTCTGAGTACATGTCAAATGTGTCGAGTGTTCTTTTAGTAGATATTTTGATTCGCTATGTATGTTTATGGTATTGTTCGTAAAGTCCAATTTTCAAAATTGTTGTTACAATTTTTTTTGTTTCTCATAGAGTATCTAAGAATATAGCCGAACTTATATACTCCCTAAAACGACCCTCAGTTCTAACTGCAAGACGCAAGAGTCTCGCAGACTGTCTTGTTCTTGCTCAAGTCTTGCACGGTAAGTCTTGGTCTTGGTCTTGCTAAAATTAGGCGGTCTTGGTCTTGGCCTTGGTCTTGCGAAAACGCAAGAACAAGACCAAGACTGCAAGACCAAGACCGATTTTGGGCAACACTACCTATAACCAGAGTATTATGCAGCTGCTGCATTTTCGTGTTGCAAAGAAATTGAAAAGGTTTATACATTTTTTGTATAATAATTACTTACACTAATCACTTACACTGTATATACATCGTGCAAGCTCTTTATTTGATAATTGAGGCGTTCCATGCATAAAACTTACTCTGAACACCAAAAAAAATCGATCAATAGGAAGGAAAATTGAAGAGGTAAAAAAATAAATAAAATTCAAAAATAAATAAATAATTAAATAAATAAATAATCATTTCGTTGTAAAACGAAACAAGAGCCGTCTTATATTTTAGTTTGTTCAGATAGCATCAAAAGCACCCTAACTGGTTTCAATCCTTATTAGGATATAATCAGAGAGTGCATATTTGATTCTCTCTGAACACACTAAAATTCGGTAATACAAAAATATTTTTATACAATAATTATTAATAATATTGTATAATTCTAGTTGTAGTATTAGCTGTTTTAAAATGTAGTTATATTTCGAAAAAATACACTACTCAATTGAAAACATATCTGACTGAACAATTTGAAACCATTTCCTTTGTTTTTATGTAAAATGTGTCACTCGTGTACTCGTCACACTGCTGACTTATTCCGATATATACGATTCTGAAAGTTTAGGGAAGTGCGAATCTACAACGATACAGGCGACACTGACTAAACTAATGCAATAAGTAGAGCCATTTATGTAAGAGCAAACCGAGATCTTCGGTGATTCCAAATGGAAAGCCTTTTATGTTGAAACCAGGCGAGGCACTCTCGTCGTGTGTACGCTTTTTCCCCTTCGTAATCCATATAAGCTTTTACCATTATCGTTTTCATTCTTTTGATACCCTTTTTTCTTCTAATGTACTTGTATTCAATTACTCTGACTTCGAACTGGGTGCCTCTGTGGTTGGAGCATAGCGCCACCAGCCACAAATCGCCGAAACAACGGTTTCATCTTTATTAAAATGGGACTTTATTACATTATCGTAAAATTTCTTAATAAAATTGATTGGAACTCGTATACAGGGGGATATAAATATAGTAGAAATTATGTCAACAAAAAATATTTAAAACTGTTGATATATATATATTATGCTATGAATCAACTGCATATTAAAGACAACAATTTTTTACAACAATTAAAATTAAAACAAACACAAATACAACAAATTAGCAGTTACTCTTTTTTTAATTATTAGCTATTTAGTTATTGATTTAAGTAATGATATATTCTTTTCCTTGTTTTCTAGACCTGTAATTATTTCTTTCTATTTACTTAATTCTATATGGCTTTACACAGTATATTCGGTTTGCTGTTTCTTCTTCTTCCTTTTTCTTGCTCAGCTTTTCCCTTTTCATGGGTCGCTGTTCCTGACTCTTCTTCGCCACTCATTTCTGTCTCTCGTGTCTTCCTTCATCTAAACCTTTCTCTCTTAAACCTTTAGACGAGCCTGTATTTTATGGGCGATTTATTAATCCAGTGTGCCATTTTCCACTATGTAGGAGCCAAGATATTTAAATTCTCCTACTCGTCCTAGCTTTCTCCAAGCAATTCTATATCTCCAACCATCCCTGTTCTAGGCTATCGAATATGTATTTTAGAAAGGAACTACAACGTTAACGGGTTTTTATTGTTTCATATAGTCAATGGACCTCTAAATATGAAAAACCGCGGTAGAAAAAAATCTACCGAAAAAATGGTAGAGTGCTACCATTTAAAGGGGTGCGTTTTTGAGAAAGGGGTGAATTAGTCCCTAAACACAGGGCGAATTAGGGTGAGTTCTATGCACGTTTGTTAAAAACACGTCTATAGGAAAAATTTTTCAGGTTAAATTTACTATCAAAATGTCACATTTTAAAGTCAAATATATTTTTTTTTACAAAACTATAGTCAAAAGAAAAGCAAGAAAAAAAACACAAAAGGTAGCATTTTTGTTTCTCGTCCCATACCTTTTTTCACATGAATATAGGGATAGGCATTGCTTCAAAGAAAAAAAAACTTTTATCCTTACTCTTTAAAATGACGTTTGGTGTAAGTCTTTATGATTTATAGTTTCCAAAATATGATTTTTCAAATCTCGCCACTCACAGCGATTTTGGGCCATTTTTCTTGTTACTTCGTAAACATTGTACTGTAACTTTTTTTACGAAGCTTTAGGTATATGCAATGTTCCATTTAATAGGAAGAAAAGTCAATTACCTTTAAAACGGTCTATCGTAGAAGGCTGTATGACTATTTTTAAGCAAGATATGGTTTTTCAAAATTTTATGTGTCATTCCATTTCAAATCACTCAATTTTGGAGCAAAAAAATTTTGGACCTCCGATTTGTCTGAAAATTGGTATATAGCTTCTGCGGGACGTAAAAATAAGATATTTAGGTCAAAAAATCTTCTTCTTTTTTTCTCAAAATGCTATTTTATGCGATTTTACAGTGATTTGGTGTTTATTTATACAAATTTGCATTTTCTGTCGTAAAGTATCAATGGAAAACATAATATTTTAATAGAAGGGACTCAAAAATGTCCTTATATGGCCTTATAACAAGTTACTTTGATTTAAAACAAGCTTTTGATCAAATTTTAGAGTGTAGAAAACGTTAAAATACCGTTTTTTTACATTTTTCTCCATTCCCAAAATACATCATAATCGATTTGGCTGAAAATTTGCCCACGTATAGACAAAACATAGGACTTTAAGTGGTGAGAAGGATTTGAATTATATTACAATACCAAAAAAAATACATGCAATATTATAGTCAAAAATATAGGCGTCTACTGTAAGTACAATTAACTCGAAAATATCGACCTCACGACAAAAATTGTTAAAAAGAAATTGTAATAATTGTAAATACGATTTATTTGGAACAATTTCAGTTCCTACCATTTTTGTCGAAAAGTTAAAAATGGCGGAGATATTGAGCAAAACAGGTTCTCCTTTAAAATCAAGATGGCGGCTAACGTAACGGAGGAATTCATTCGTGATTTTAAATTTAGGCTACTATTAACTCCCCTAAAGATCATAAAAATAAAATTTTGGGCAGCTCGGCATTCAAGGTCAAATGCTATCCCGACTGGACTAATATATACTTTTGAGTCTGATATTACTGCATGTAACTTTTTTGGTATTGTAATATAATTCAAATCCTTCTAACCACTTAAAGTCCTATCTTTTGGCTATCTGTGGGCAAATTTTCAGCCAAATCGATGATGATGTATTTTGGGAATGGAGGAAAATGTAAAAAACGGTATTTTAACGTTTTTTACACTATAAAATTTGATCAAAAACTTGTTTTGATTCAAAATAACTTGTTATAATGCCATATAATAACATTTTTGAGTCCTTTCTATTAAAATATTATGTTTTTCATTGATACTTTACGACAGAAAATGCAAATTTGTTTAAATAAATACCAAGTCACTGTAAAATCGCATAAAATAACATTTTGAGAAAAAAAGAAGATTTTTTGACCTTAAATATCTTATTTTTACGTCCCGCAGAAGCTATATACCAATTTTCAGACAAATCGGAGATCCAAAATTTTTTGCCTGAGTGATTTGACATGGAATGTACCTATAATTTCATGATTTTTGATATATTTTACGATTAGTTTTAAATTTCTCATTCTAACTTTTTTATTGTATATTCAGGTATATACATTGTGCAATAAAAAAGAAAGCTTTTTTTATTTACTTTAAAATGGTGTATTGTAAAAAAATCTACGTCTATTTTTAAACAAGATTACGCTTTTTCAAAGTTTGACATATACACATGCAATAGGTCCCACTAAGTTGGAACCATAGGAAACTTTTTATAATTAACTTTATGAAAAAAATTATTCTTTAAAAAATGCTCTGCATAGTCTAAAACCTAAGATGTAATCATCAGGTATAAAATTTTATCAATAGTGTACGAGGTATGTTAAAAATATGAATTTCGCTCAAGAGTAAAGTACCTTTATATTTCACAATATCGAAAAGTGTTATTAGGAAAAGTTATTTAAAATTAAAAATTATGTTACAATATGCAATTATGTTCTTCTAATTAAAAAAAAATAAAATTTTTCAAATTACGGATACTCTTGTACCTTCGAAGGTCCACGAATACAATGAGCAATTCGGCGTTAAATGCTATTGTTTTTCTATGAGCTGTTTTATAGAAAATATGTGAGGCGCTCAGAGCAACAGTGCTCTAACCCACAACCCACAGTTTTACCAAAACGCTTTTATTACATTAAAGTTATCCCTTATTTAAATATTATTATTATATAATCTATATTATTATTATTATTAATCTATATTATTAATATGTAATAAAAGATATCCATTATTCAGATGCAGAGTGGCCCAAGCAATGGTTGCTTATACAACACAAAATGAAACATAAAGCAATAATAGTAGTAATTGTTTTTCTTTACAAATTTTTGTGAAAACTTAAATGGTATTTAGGAAAACATTGCGTTTCTCTATTAATACGCCAGTCAATTGGAGCTAGAAAAGGATATTACCTCCGAATTCTATCCTACTGCATGGATTTTAATGAAATTTTGGCAATAGCCTCTACTTATCTTCTAATTCAAAGTCTACCCCATGCCGATGTGTGCTTTTTTATGGGGTGGTTCCCACCCCTTCTCGGGGGTGGAAAATTTTTTGG
Source organism: Diabrotica virgifera virgifera (assembly GCF_917563875.1). Lineage (NCBI taxonomy): Eukaryota > Metazoa > Arthropoda > Insecta > Coleoptera > Chrysomelidae > Diabrotica > Diabrotica virgifera. The sequence continues at coordinate 184,765,618 of NC_065447.1, read as the reverse complement.
TTAAAATAACCACGGAAGTCGCTAGAGAACCTAATTCTAAGCAAAAACTGTTCTATAATTTTTTTTGAAAACTTAAGAGCAAACAGTAGCTATCAACAGGTAGCAACAAATGCGTTCCAAGATTGCGGCTCTAATTTTGAATATTTTGTCGAGATATTTGGCACACATATTCGTAATATAATAAAGAATGGCGGTACAGAGCCCAATTTTAGAAATATGTTAGTATGTGGAAATTACTCTATAACTAAATAAAATATTGAAAAAAGGAGCCTGTACCGCAATTAAGAAAGATAAAAAAATACACTTTCTTCAAATAAACTTTTTTATCCCGTGCCTAGATTTTTTGTCACATTGGAACTACTAAAAATCGATTTTTTTATAACAAGAAATCGAACGTCACTGACTTGGCAACATTTCGCGACTATTTGTATAAAAATTATTGTTTTTGATAGTATAAACAACGTCACTGTCAGTGTCGAATTACTGACGCACTGTTGCCTAACTTTTGAAAGTTCGCAGAACTTTCGCAATCTTGGACCGCGTTTGTTGTTACCTGTTGATCGCTATTGTATGCTCTTAATAGTTTTTGAGTTATTCGTGGTTGAAAATTGGCCATTTTCATTGAAAAATTACACATTTTCGGACGGTTTTTTGCGAATAACTTAAAAACTATGCATCTAACGAAAAAAACTATATAAAATATTTTTGTAGCTTATAAAAAACAAAGAGACTCGTTCCTTCATAAATCTTCTAGTTATAATACAAAAAGAAATATGGTAGGTGAGAAGAGTTTGTTTTTTTGTGCATGCTTAAATCGGTATATTCAACTTGAAATAACAGAGAAACAGTCGATTGAAGGTGTATAATTAATTCTACCAATACCTTTTAGAGTGCTTGAAAAGACCTTTAAAATGAGTAATATTAAATGTCGATTACACTCAAACTAAGCGAGATATGCTGCAAAATATTGATGGCTAATGCATTTTAAGAAAAAATTGGAAGTATATTTTTCACCCCTCATCCTTCAGAATTTAAATACATCGTTTTCCTTCTTATACAATACTTCTTATTATAGTGTTATTTCTATGTTCACAAAGTTGGACGGGTTTAAAATGAATGGTTTTTGAAATAAAATAAAATCAAATTATAGAGCGCATTTTAAAATTTTCTTAAAAAGCTTCCTTTTTCTCCCTGTAACTTGAAAACAATAAGAAATACAGTAATAAACAGCAAAAACAAAATGTTTAACTAAAAAAACCCTACCTTTATGTTTGGTATCTTTTTTTCGTATCTCTTATCATTTTCGAGTTACATGGAGAAAAAGGAAAATTTTTTAAGAAAACTTGAAAATGCTCTCTATAATTTGAGCTTATTTTTTTAAAATCATTCATTTTAAACCTGTCCAACTCTTTAAACATAGAAATAAAACTATAATAAAAAGTATTGTAGAAGGAAAACGATGTATTTAAACTCTGAAGGATGAGGGTGAAAAATATACTTCCCATTTTTTTTTTCTTAAAATACATTAGCCATCAGTATTTTGCAGCATATCTCGCTTAGGTTGAATGTAATCGACATTTAATATTACTCATTTTAAAGGTCTTTTAAGCACTCTAAAAGGTATTAGTATTATTATACACCTAAAATCGACCGTTTCTCTGTTATTTCAAGTTGAATACACCGATTTGAGCATGCACCAAAAAAACAAACTTTTCTCACCTACGATATCTCTTTTTCTATTACATCTAGAAGATTTATGAAGGAACGAGTATCTTTGTTTTTTTATAAGCTACAAAAACATTTTATACAGTTTTTTTCGTTAGATGCATAGTTTTTAAGGTATTCGCAAAAAACCGTCCGAAAAGGTGTCATTTTTCAATGAAAATGGCCAATTTTCAACCACGAATAACTCAAAAACTGGAGTTTTGAAAAAATATATAGAACAGTTTTTGCTTAGAATTAGGTTCTCTAGCCACTTCCGTGGTTATTTTAACCAACAAATTTTCCACCCCCAAGAAGGGTGGGAACCACCCCCAAGATAAAAGCACACATCGGCATGGGGTAGACTTTATTTCCTGATCTAGTAGGAGGGAATTCGGAGCCAAATATCCTCATTGGCTGCCCTATAAAGACAACAAGCATTTATTGTTAAATTAAATTATTCCTTAAATAATACTACAGTTTAATTTATAATAATTTACCCAATGCAAAAAAATTCACATAGTTAGGTATAACAAAATAATTTTGAAGAATAAGGTTACATTTCACAAAACTACTTTTTACGCACATTATATTGCTTCTTTTTTATGATGAATTATCAAAAAAAAAAGTTACAACTAAGAAAGTATCCTTCTATCAGAACATACTGTTCATTTTTAGTGTTATAATTTTTAAGAAAAATGGTTATATCTTTACTTATAACTCTATATCTCAAAAATTAACCACCCTTTTAATTAAATTAACTTATTTTTGTCTATTATATTCCAAGATATAACTGTATTCTCTAAAGCGAATAACGTTTTGTAGAGAAAGTTAGGGGAAAACCAAAGAGTTACATCTGCCATCTGTCGGAGACTAGTGTACTTACACATGTAACTATTTTTTCCATAGTAGAAGTCATTATTTGGAAGGTATTGATGCAATAAAAAAAACTTTAACATTTTGAGATGTAACCCTCTTCTTCCAAATGAACGAATATGAGCATCCGAGACGGAAACCACTGTGTTCTGAAGTTCGTAACTGTTCGTCCATCCTTTATTTAATGATTTTGCCCTACAACCTACTCACAAAAGGTGTAACGCATATTCCCTTATAATTATTATTGGGGACTTTTTTGTTTTCCTTTCTATGGATGGGTCTTAAGTAGCCCATTTTTCATATCTTCGGTGATTTTCCATCAAATAAACATTTGTTAAATATTTGTCTTAATTCTTGTATTAAGGCCAAATATGCTTCCAGGGCTAGTTGCTCTGCTATTTTTCATCCTTTTTAGCGTATTTCTGATTTCATTTTCAGATCTGTAACTTGTGTTTGTCTGTATTTTATTTCGTTAGTTGGGGGGTATATACCCTCATTACATTTTATTTTTATTAGACTTTTGTAATCGTTATTTATTATTATATTCTTTATCTCTATATATGGTGGTCTGATCCACAGGTGGTTCTTTCATATACTCTCGTTTTTCGACCTTGATCATTGACCCTTGTCTAACAATTACATAGTCGATTATTGATTTTTCGTTGAAAGCTGGCTTTGAATATTGTATATTTGTGTATCTCTGTATATCTAAAGAAACTATTACATATTCTTAACGAATACTGTTCTTGTATTAAGGTCTCCCCATATCATCTGTGATCTTCTTCTTCTTCTTCTTGGTCGTCTACCTTTGTAAAGTCTCCAATGTTGTGTTGGGGCATTTCAACGTTGGTCTCTTTGTGTGACAACTATAGAGGTACCTATAGCCTTACTAGATACTGTATACAAAATATTGGCAAGAATATTGAGAAATAGACTAACTTTCTGTACGGAAAGAATCCTACATGAGTATCAGACCGGTTTTAGAAAGGATAGATCTACTATAGACCAAATCTTCTCCTTGAAGGAGATACAAACAACTTATTATAAAGGTAAAGTTCCTCTGCATGCTTTGTTTGTGGATTTTAGACAAGAAAATGATAGAGTCGATAGACTCAAAATGTATAAAATCTATCGAGCAATGGAACATTTGGGTATACCAAATTAATTAATCAGCCTTGTAAAAATGGCACTAATTAACTCTACTTGTGAAATTGCTTGGCACGGTCACATTTCAGATCAATTTACGGTAACAAAAGGCTTGAGACAAGGAGATCCTTTATCAACTTTATTATTCAACTTAGCGTTAGAAACTATAATCAGAATATACAGCATGAAGGTGGAAGAAACAATTATAAAAAATGAGCACCAGTGTTTCGCATTTGCTGATGATCCTAGCAAGAACTGCGAAAGAATTAAGAGTTTTGAAGAAAATTATTAAAAAAGCACAGAAATTCAGATTGGAGCTAAATGAAGACAAAACCAAATATGATCATGGGAGAGACAGAAGAAAAAAAGAAGAAGAACACTTTAGGATGAGGTCTTTAAGTGGTAAAAGCTATAGTTTTAAAATGGTGAACGATTTTAAATACCTGGATGTAGTATTCGATGAAACTGGAAAAGTAAAAGTTTCTGGACAAGACAAACTCCGAAAATATAAAACAGTAATTAGTCCCACAGTAACAAATGCCTGAGAAGCATAGACATTAAATAAGGAGGAAGAGGATACTCTGGAAAGATGGGAAAGGAAAATATTGAGACAAGTATTCGGAGGAAGAAAGGCATGAGACAGGTGGAGAGAAGAATTAACAACGCATTAATGGCTTTGTACAAAAAACCTATCATCGCCAGGTTTGTCAAGTTACAAAGAATCAGATGGTTGGGATATATAGAAATAATATAAACATTCAGTATGTGAATGGCAGTGAACAGAATGCCTAAAATAAAAGCAGTGAACAGAATGCCTAAATTAGTTATGACTACAAAACTAATCGGTAATTAGTTATGACCAAAAGAAAAGGTAGACGCTGAATGAGGTAGAAAAGTGGAGGAAGTCCTTAAACACTTGAAGGTAAGCGACTGAAAAAGAAAAGCACAAAATAGATGTGAATGGAGAAACATTGTTCATCAGCTCCTAGTTAAGAATTTTGTATATACAGAGAGGGGCAAAATTAAGGAATAAACTAATTTTTTCAAGAATGGGAGATTTTGGAGAGAAATCTCGAAACAGGTCGATTTTTATTTTTATGATTTTTTTTCATATGTATCATACTAGTGACGTCATTCATCTGAGCGTGATGACGTAGTCGATAATTTTTTTAAATGAGAATAGAGGTCGTGTGACAGTTGATTTGAAAGGTAGGCAATCCAATTATTTTTTCAGTCATATAAACATTACCATAATTATTTATACAGTGTGTCCAACAAAATTATTTTAAAATTAAATTAATTAACGCAAAAAGAAGAATGTATGTAATTTATTTAATTCAAAATACAACATTGCTTTTTGCTTTAATTAAATGTTTAAGCTACCGCACACCTGCCTCTTGGCAGTTTGAACATCTAATTTAAGCGAAAAGCAATGTTTATTTGTCATATAAATATTTTTTTCTCTTTTCTGATAGCAGTAAAACGTATTTTGAATTAAATAACTTACATACATTTTTCTTTTAGTGTGAATTAATTTAATTAGAAGAATTATTGAAATGTGAAGAATTATTTTTTTTGCCACCCTGTACAGATAATTATGGTATTGTTTATATTACTGAAAAGAGAATTGAATAACCTTTCAAATGAACTATCACACGACCCCTATTCTTATTTAAAAAATCGATTACGTCATCATTTCAGATGGATGACGTCACTAGTATGATATTTATGCCAAAACATCATAATTTAAAATTAAAATTCTACTTATTCGGGGATTTCTCTCCAAAATTCTCGAGGAAATGAATTTATTCCATAATTTTGCCCCTCACTATATGTACTTAATTTTGAGTTTTGTTTAAAATAATTGTACCTAATTAGTTAATCTTATGATTATGTTTTATAAAAATGCCCTAGTAGCCCGATCAAAGAACAATCTGACCTCAAAAAAAATAAAGGAAGGATGAAAATTTGGGAATAGATAGTTGAAATTGTCTATTATTATATAAGAAAAAGTTTACAATTCTACATCCCCTCCATTTTACAAAAATGGGGGGGGGGAATATCCCCTCCCGAAGGTGAAAAATATACATTCAAAATAAGACCGGAATTGGATAAAATGACTAATTCTAAATAACTTTTGTTCTTTAGAGTTTTTTCGTTAAGTCAATACTTTTCGAGTTATTTGTGAGTGAATATGTTCATTTTTAACAAAAAAATACATGTTTTTGGACGGTTTTTCGGAGATAACTTAAAAAGTAAGTATTTTATTGAAAAAGATATTCTTAGCAAAAATGTAGCATATAAAAATTGAAAAAAATGGTGTATGCATGAGGTTTGTAGACCCAGTAAAAGCAGAGTTGTAGCTAATGAAAAGTAGGTTCTTCTTCGTCAAATTCCAAATGGAATATTTCAATGTGAAATAACCCAAAAAGGGAGCACTTTTCGGGGGAAATTCATTTTAACTTTTTTAAAGTGTGTAAAAAAAGAAAAATAGGTTTATTTTTGTTTTTTAAAAAAACTTCTAACATTAAAAGTAAGTGAGTTACGATCAAAATATTGTTGGTCCCTTTTATTTTTGGTAAAAAAAATCATATTATCATTAGCACTTGACAAGTTTCTTTGTAAGTTTCATCGGTTCAAAGTGCTTATTTTTGAAAAAGCTGTAGTTAAAATGGCTTGAAAGAGTAACTAATCACGAATTTAGGCAAATTTTGAAACAGCCATAGCATAACCAATTTTTGTCAACAAGAAAACAAAAAATCAAAAATATTCAGAAAAGCAAAACGAACATTTTATTACTCTTTGAGATTTTTGGTATTACTAATAATTTTTAAGTTAATTCCATAAAAAATTACATTTTTTTTTCAAAATTAAAAAAATGTTTAATTTTAAACTCAATTTTTTTCAAAAATGAGCATTTTGAACCAATGAAACTTATAGATAATATAAATAATACAAAAGTAACTTGTGAAGCGATAACGATTAATTTTATTTGGGAGGCTAATTAGGGGTGATTTTCGCGATTTTTTAGCAAAAAATAAAAAAGATCAGCAATATTTTGAGCGTAACTCACTTACTTTTAATGGTAGAAGTTTTTTTAAAAAACAAAAATAAACATTTTTTAAACAGTTTAAAAAGTTGTAATTAATTTTCCACGAAAAGAGCTCCGTTTTGGGTTATTTCAAATTGAAATATTCGATTTGGAATTTGACGAAGAAGAACATACTTTCATTAGCTATAACTCTGCTTCTACTGGGTCTACAGACCTCATGCATACATCATTTTTTTTTAGTTTTTTATAAGCTATGTTTTTGCTGAGAATATTTTTTTGCTAAAATACTTACTTTTTGAGTTATCTGTGAAAAACCGTCCAAAAACATGTTTTTTTTTGTCAAAAATGAACAAATTCACTCGCAAATAACTCGAAAAATATTAACTTAGTGAAAAAACTCTATAGAACAAAAGTTACTTAGAATTAGTCATTTTATATAATTTCGGACTTATTTTGAACGTATATTTTTTCACACCCGAGAAAATATTTTTCACCCCGTATTTCCCAATTTTTGTAAAATGGAGGGGATGTAGAATTGTAAACTTTTTCTTAAATAATAATAGACAATTTTAACTACCTATTTCCAAATTTTCATCCTTCTTTTATTTTTTTGGAGGTTTTTGTAAAATTTTCTGTTCCTGATCGGGCTATAGGTCTTAATGACGTATTGTGCGTATAAATAAATTTCTAAAATAAGTAGATATCATTGCACAAAGTGACCTAGAAAGAAAAGACTGCAAGAAATACGGGTGCTGCCTACACACCCTACTGCCTTTGATACGTTTTGTTTCACTTTCGCTGAACCACTGTTTGAAATATTCGGCGGCTAAACGGCCGGGGTGTACGGATAAGGCGGCTGTATTTGTCAGCAAGTTGATCCCGAAAGTGATCGGGCCGCTGGCTGGCTTCTGGCTTGCTGTCTCCTTCGATGTGAAACGCAGACACGAATCCAAACATTACCCGAAACAAGGATCACGGCACTCCTGTTCATTATGGGATTACTATACTTTGACATTTAATTATTTAAAGTGAGACTATGGCGAAAAGCCGCAACCAATTTATGTGAAAAGCGAAGTTCGAGTTGGTGCAGCGAAGGTTTCAACAGGGGCGGATCCGGCATTTGTATCAATTCGGTTTCTTCTACTCTATTTGATTTGTCAATATTTTTTGTACTAATTTATTGTCACCAATCGTACCCAACCTAATAAAGAAAAAACCTACATCGGAAGACAACATAACAACGCAGTAATCGAATACTAATTTCTTCTTCTTCTTCTTGTCTATACATGACTCTATCTGTTTTTTCAATGTTACGTCCAGTAAGTTGACGTTCCATAGTTTTCGTGGTCGTTCCACTGACCTTCTTCGTATTGGGGAACCGTCTCTCGCCATACTTACTACTCTATTTATTGTCATTCGGCTTATATTATGATGGTTCCATTTTATTTTCCTGTTTCTTAACCAGTTGTTAATGTACTCCACCTTACATATCTGTCATATATCTGTATTTCTACATCACTACTCATCACTACTATTTCTAGCATTCTTTTTGACCTCTCTGTGTCAGGTCTGATGACTGTTTTGTAAATTCTGCCTTTTATTTCTTTTTCGATATCTGTATTTCTCCAGAATACTAATTTCAAGGTGGAATTCCTTTAAAAAAGTGCTTTGATGCTGATTAAAGTTTTGCGGGCTTTCACGATTCGTCCTTTGATGTACCTGGCTATGCTTTATTGGTTTTAAGCAAGTATTTCAGATATAGCAACCGCTCTATACATTTCTCACGTATCAGAAGATTATGTGCGATGTTTAACAGTATTGCAAGCTCCAGTACGTTACTGGCTATTATTGCGGTATCATCAAAATTCTTCTTAAGTTCCATCTTCTATCGAAGGTTGGAAATCATCATGGCAGTGCAGACCCTATTGACAGCCGCTCTAAACAGCTCTGCACTACTGAATTCGACCATTCCCTTAAGTTGAAACCATTCCTTTAAGTTCTTAAGCCAGGATATTCTTCCCACATTTCACCTTCCTCAGATTTTGCCTTGCATAATAAGTTGTAATAATGAGTAATTTTGCCCTCTCATCATATGTCCCAAGTACTCAAGTTTTCGTCTTTTGATAGGTAATATTATTTCCGCTTTATTTCCTATCGTTCTAGTTACTTCCACGTTTGGCATTGTTTGAATTCATGATGTTCGTAGGATTCTTCTGTAAAACCAAAATTCAAAGGCGGCCAACTTATTCAGATGGACTTGTTTAATGTCCACGCTTACAAGCCATAAAGCAGAGTAGAGAACACGTAACACCGAAGCATCCTTAGGTGTAGTTCTAACCTTATATCCCGACAACAAACAAACTTTTTAAGTTTAATGAATGATGCACGTGCTATTTCAATGCGTGTCTTAATTTCTTTGGTTTGGTCTGCATTTGATGTTATCTATGTTCCTAAGTATTTGTAGCTATCCACACTCTCAATTACAATATCTTCAATAGTCAATTGGATGTTTGCGTGTGCTGATTTAGTCGTGATCATGCATTTAGTTTCCTTTAAATTCATCTTCAGTCGGTATTCATGATAGCGTTCATTAAGGCGTTGCATTACGTTCTGTAAATCATTGTTGTTATCCGTCATTATCGTCTATTATTATGTTACCGTATCGTCTGCAGAACGTAAGTTGTTAAAAATTTCTCCATTGACAGGTATACCTTCTATTGAATCTGAGAGCGCTTCTTGAAATACCGCTTTACTGTAGACATTGAAGAGTAGAGGGGACAGCACGCAACCCTGATGGACTTCTCTCTGTATTTTGATATCTTGGGTGTCCTGGTTGTCAACTCTTACCTTGGCAGTTTGATTCCAATAAATATGAGATATAATTTTCATATCACGACTGTCAATATGTTTGCTTTTTAATATATATACAAGCTTTTCATGCTGAACTTTATCAAATGCCTTTTCAAAGTCTACAAAACATAAGTACATATCCTGATTCATATCCATGCATCTCTGGGCCAGCACATTCAAGTCAAACAAAGCATTTCTTGTGCTCATACCATTTCTAAAACCAATTTGTGTGTCACTAATTTTATATTCAAGAGTTTTAACAATTCTGCTGTGTATTATTTTTAAAAATGTTCTAAGTGTGTGACTCATTAAAGATATTGTTTTGTGATCTGAGCAGGTTGTTGCACTTGACTTTTTGGGAATTGCTACAAAGGTCGATTGCAGCCATTGTCTGGGGATTGTGGCAGTTTGATATATTAGATTAAAGAGTTCAACCATTACATCAATAACAGCTTCATCAATAAGTTTTAATAATTCGATTGGCACATCATTAATTTGGTCCAGTAGCTTTACCCTCTTTTGTGTTTTTAATGGCATAGATGACTTCTTCTCTTAATATTGGTGGTCCGGTATCCTCTGTGATTTCTAATGACAATTCTTCTCTTTCATCGTTAAATATTTGTTAGATGTAATCATCAGCATACGGAATATAATTATGCTAATTATTAGTTTTTTCCCTTTTATTGCCAGCAGCAGTAGTCCCCAATAGGTCGCGACTCCTTGGGTAGAGATGGGGGATTGTTAAATATCTAAGAAGAAAAAAACTACCTGGTAAAACATAAATAATAATTAAACACTTTGTTTTAAATAAAATACCTTAAACCTGAGCTCTGCATTCGGTACACAAACAATGATGTCATTTTTGGGTCCTAAGCGATGTCTCACTTTAGTTTTAAATCGGTGATTAATGAGAAACTCGCACAAATAAGATGTTGCAAACGGAACCAAATAATTGACGGCTTCACTCTCCAATTCGAGATATTTGGTCTAGAATAATGTCTAGTTTTAAAATACCATCAATAAATATTTCAATGAGTTTTTCTTTCATTTCTCTTGGATTATCAGCTTGTTCAAAAGAATTGTACAAAAAAGGCTTCGGTACCTTTCAGTACTTGTCATGGCTGGTTTGGATTTCTTTGGGAAAATATTCACAGAGTTGTTGTTTTATATTGTCCAAAGTTGCTTGCATATATGTAAAAACTTGCGCTAAAATGCTATTAGTGTACTTTTTTAATTATTCCATGAGTTCTTGCACTGGATTCACGGGAATGAATAAAAAAATCTTTTTTCAATTGAAATCTGCCGTAATTCAATTTTTTATAAATCCAGAATATTTGGGTGTTCAAATAAATCAGCAAGAAAAACTAGCCTGAGAAGTCAAAGGGAGTTTGAAAACAAATCTTCATATTCCAAATTAATCATATTTAAAATACATCAAGTTCTGCTCTTAACTGATCAACTATTTTCAAGACATTACTCCTTGAAAGCCATCTTACTTGAGAGCTATTTCTTCATTAATTGATACGATAAACTTATATTTATTGTGTCCTGCACAATGATCAGTGTCCAAAGATATTTTTTACCAGTTACATGGTAGTGACGAGCTGAAGGAAGAGTAGCAAACAGCTGTAGATGTCGTTAGCTTCTCTTTTTTCTTGGCCCTAATGCCATACATAAGAACAACCTTATTGTTTCTCGCAAATTGTGTAGTTAGTGAAATTGTCACTAGAGAAGGATCTCTTATAAAGAAATGCACTAATGTCTCCACAAGAAAGGGACATTATAGTCTGTAAATCAAAATCTGAAGACAGCCTTAAATCAAGAATATGGAGCTTATTTTCTTCTCGGTATATTTCTTTTTCTTTGATGTGCATCTGACGTTGTTTTTCTTTTAACAATTTTTCTTGTTCTGTTGAGATTTTAGACAATTCACATTGCATGCACTAATCTTTTTTTTTTTGTAAAATACCCATCTTTAATTTGTTAAATCTATCATCTCACGTCATTAGATGCCTTATTTTCATTTTGAGATGAACGTAACATAAATAGAACGTAACATAAAATTTACAAGGTAGTTGGGACTGGGATTATCGAACCAAGTATACCAGGGATCCATGCCGCACTAATAGAACATCCGTCAAGAATCTGCTTGTCTAGAAATTATTTGTCTTGTTATCAATTCACAGGTTAAACCACAGTTGCAGAAAGAGCTTTATCTAACTTTAGAGTGTCTCCTGGGAGAAAATTAGTAGAACTAGCACAAGCTATGCTTGATTTGTGATTCAGATAGTTTTGATGATGTTTCAGATAATTTGCGTTTAGACAGAAATGTGCTCTTCTCAGAGCCATCTCATTATCTAGTCATATATGACCAATTCAGAAGTATCTACGGAAAAAAATAATGGTTTGGCAAATAAGAGGAATAAAGTGTAACCTTGGTTATTGATAAAACGAGTACCACTGAATGGTAAGAAATAATTCAAACAATAAATCAATGATTTTTAATGCTTGGAAAGAATAAAAAGCTTAAAGAATTTGGGGTGCAGTGAGACAAAAGAGAAAAAGTTTACCAAGAGTCTTCATTCAAACTCAGGCGAGGTGAAGTCATGGTAAGACAACTGGGATCTATTAAAGTGTTAAATGCGTTGACAAAAGACCAGTTTTAGTGCTTACAACATTTGAACCGAAAGTGACAGTGGAATTAATATTTAACACCATAGTAGTCAAGGCTTTGTTACTAAATAATAGAAAACGTGAAAAAAGTTACCCATCCTGGACTTTAGACTGCAACTTACACAGGCATTAGCAAACAGAGAAAATTTGGAACCCTCCCCATCACTTACATACTTTATATTCATTTTAGAAGTTATGTTAATTTTACTAGATAATTAAAATATTTGATCAGTTTTTAAATAATAAATGTTGAAACATTATTCTTCTTCTTTTTCTTCCTTCTTGTATGTAGGCTATAAAGCCTATCTTCTTCAATATTAGCCTCCTAAATTGTTTAAATTATCACACCATCTTTTTCTTGGTCTACCAATACTTCTTCGTCCATTTGGTGACTTTTCTCGTGCTATTCGTAATATCATATTATCCTCTGCCATTCTACTAATGTGTTCGTTCCACTCCTGTTTCCGTTTTGTCACCCATCCATTTTGTCTTCTACATTGCACGATCTTCGTATGTTTTCACTTCTCTCCCTATCCAACAGTATTTTCGACGTATTTTCATCTCTGTTGTTTCTAGTAGTTGTCTCGTTTTAGATGTGTCAGGTCTTGTGTCCTCCGTGTATGTCAATATAATATGTCTCATTGCTGCTTTATAGATTTTTGCTTTGTATCTTGTCTTAGGTGTTTGTTCTTCCAGATTGTCTCATTAAGAGATCCCGCCGGTTTACTTGCTTTTAAGCTTTGTTGTCGTACTTCCTCTTCAACATCTCCGTAACTGGTTATATCTATTCCCAGATATCTAAACCTTGCTTTCTGCTTTATTATTTCCCCATCAATTTCGATTTTACATCGTAATGGGTATTTAGATGTTGTCATACATTTGTTTTTTTCTGCTGGTATTATCATTCTTGGCTGTTGTATTGAAGATGTGTGTTAATCTTTGGAGATTGTCTTCTGTCTCGGCGATTAATGCGACGTGCGTCGTCTGCATAACATAATATTTGGATTTCTTTGTTCCCCATTCTGTAATCATGCTTCTGTAACCATACGTACTGCTTCTATTATTTCGTCCATTATTATATTAAACAGCAGTGGGATTAACGAGTCACCTTGTCTGACTCCGCTTTGTACTGGTATAAACTTTGTTATTTTTCCATTTATCTTTGCCTGTATTTGATTATAGAAGTAGATGTTTTCGATGGTTTGTATAATATTGATATGTATGTTTCTTCTATACAGTAAGTGTAAGACGTCTACGACTTGGATGCGATCGAAAGCCCTATAGTCAGGTCTATAAAACACAGATATGCTGGTTTATTATACTCGATGGCCTTTTCTGTGATTTGTCTTAGTACAAATACGGCGTCTACGCAGGATCTTCCGGATCTGAATCATTGTTGTTCATCTGATAAAGATGTTAGTTTATTGATTTTGTTGGTTAGGTCTTTTGTGGTTAGCTTAAGTGCGGTATTCAGTAGATTTATACTCTATAATTGTTGGGGTCTTCTTTGTCTCCTTTCTTGAACATTGGTATCATTATGCTGTTTCTCCATGCGTCTGGTATTTTGCAGTGCAATATTGATAAGTTTTGTCATCTTTAGGGTTAAACTTTCTCCTCCGTATCTTAGAAGCTCGTTGGTTATTCCGTCTGGTCCTGGTGACTTTCTATTTTTGAGTCAATTTATGGCTAAGTCTACTTCCTGAAAACTGATTTCAATTCCGTGTTTCAGGTACGTTATTGTGTTGAGTATTATTTTCTTTTCCTTTAAACAGTTCCGTCAAGTATCTTCCCCATTCGTTTACTGGAATGTTATTGTATTCCTTTAATTCTGCCATTTCTTTCCGTAGGTTTCTTATGAATCTCCATATTTGTTTTTGTGTACTGTAGAAGTCGCTTTCCGTCCCTTTTGTAAACTGTTGGTATGGCTTCTTCGTACCAACTGCTTTGTTTCATTTCGTATTCTTCTATAGGTGTGGATTTTGGAGTATTTGATGATTTATACTTCGTGCAGGACTCTCGTTTCTCTTTTATTTCTTTTCTGAACCATGGTGTATTGTTGTTGTTTCTTTTGTTCAGTATGACTTTGCGTTTTCATAGAACTTCTGTTACTGCCTCTTCAATGTTTGTTTCAGTTGTATCTTCTGTGCTAGCCTCCTTTGGTACATTTCTCTTATAGAGTTGTTCCACAGTGATTCTACATTGAATTTTTCCTCGGCGATTTCCTGTAGAAAATGTTTTGGTGTTATTTTCATTCTTATTTTTGCTAGGACTAATTTGTGTTCACTCCCTGCGTCTGCTGAGTTTAAAGTTCGAATATTTAGAATCTGATTTGGGTGGATTTTTCTATTAGTGACTATAAAATCAATCATAGGTTTGTGCCCCCTGGAGTTTTCAAACGTATATTTTGACTGAAGCTTATGGTCGAAAAATGTATTATTGATTCTCAGTTCGTTAAAAGCACAGAGATTAGCCATGAGTTCTCCATTTGCGTTGACATGGTTTTCATTGAATCTTTGTTTTACTCCTGGAACTATTTCATTTCCGATTCGTGTATTAAAGTCACCCATAAGAATTAAGGGTTCTTCATGGGGTATTTCATCCAGAATGGTTTGAAACTGTTCGTAGAATGCCTCTCGTTCCTCCTTAGGTTTGCAGTCTTCGGGGCTATAGATAGATATAACATTTAGGGCCGGTTGCTCGAACGCTAATCAACAATGATCACTATCAAATATTTAATTACTGTCACCAACTGTAAATGTCAACTTTGATTGGGTTGCTGAAAACATAATTGATTATAATTATGAGATTAGTTAATCTATTAACATAACAATTATTAACATAATTGATTAACTAATTTCATAATTGTAATCAATAATTATGTTTTCAGCAACTCAATCAAAGTTGACATTGACAGTTGGCGACAGTAATTAAATATTTGATAATGATCATTTTTGATTAGCGTTCGAACAACCGGCCCTAAATTTTTGGTTGTTGATTGTGATGTTCATATTATGTATTATTCTTTCGGAGATATAACGGCAGTTACTTATAGGTCTGGATCCCGCGTATGAAAAAAAAGTTGATTAATAGCAAGCTGAAAATTTGTTAATAGCTTAAGGGTGTCTAGTCGGACAAACTTTGATATATGGGAACACTGCAACAGGGGAAGTTTTAATTTTGGAACAGGTTAACAATTTGGAACGGTCGGGCCACGAAAACGGCACATGTATTTTGTCCGACAGAACAGACTTAAACTCTCCGAACAGAGATTAAACTCTCATGTAAAAATCAGACTGCTATTTATCACCAAATGGGCGTTTTAATGAGTGGAACATGTAGAATATGTCAAATGACAGGAATTATGACAGGTGATAAATAGCAGTCTGATTTTTTCATGAGAGTTTAATATCTGTTCGGAAAGTTTAAGTCTATTCTGTCGGACAAAATAAATGTGCCGTTTTCGTGGTCTGACCGTTCCAAATTTTTAACCTGTTCCACAATTAAAACTGCCCCTATTCCAGTGTTCCCATATATCAAAGTTTATCCGACTAGACACCCTTAAGCTATTAACAAATTTTCAGCTTGCTATTAATCAACTTTTTTTCATACGCGGGATCCAGACCTATTATGTTGTCTTTTTGGAACATTATCGACTTATACAAATCAGTTGCTTCCTGTGATGTTGAAATAAAGATTTTCTTTCTATAAACTTATGTTTAAGTAACTTTAAGCAAAGTTTCATATTGGAAAATAAAAAAATTGTTTAGTAACATACTGTTAATGTAAACAAAAAAATGTAAAAAAATATAAACTATGAAATAAAATGAAAATAAATAAAATTAAAAGAGAGACCTACTCAGATCATTTTTGTATTACTCCGACGACCGGTTTCGCTGTCTATAATTTGCACAGCATCATCAGGCCCCGGTAAAATAATTTTTTTTACCATTTATTTTAATATTCTTTGCTGTATCTGAAACGTCAAAAACAATAATTGTTAAGTATAAAAACATATATGTAATCATATAGAGGTGCCTATACAGGGTGTCCAGAAACTCTACCGACAAACGAAGACAGGAGATTCCTCAGATAATTTTAAGACAATTTAACCCAATTCACCTAGTCCGAAAATGCTTCTTAAGGGAGCTAGAGCTGTTTGAAGGTGGCGTCATGGAATTAGTTTTTCTTAAATACCTCCAGAACGCTTCTATTTAGAAAAACGAAAATTGGTATGCATATTTACTTTTTAGAGATGAATCGATTCCATTGATTGCAAATTTCTAGTACCGGTCATAGGCGTCCGTTTTGGGTAGAGCAACGGATATTTTATCGCATAACTTTTTTGTCCTTAACTTTTATGCCTTTTTGACACCGGATTATTAAATGGTGAGGTATTCTAGTACTAAAAGGTACTCTTGCTTTAAGTCGGTAGGACACACCGTTTTCTAGAAAAATCGATTTAAAAGTTTTTCGTTTTTGGAATTTGGAAAAAAATTGAAAGAACTTTTCAACAAAATACGAAGTATTTTACCAACATAAAGTAAGAGTAACTTTTAGTACTCGAATACCTCATAATTTAATAATCTAGTGTCAAAAATGCTCAAAAATTCAAGACAAAAAGTTATGCTATAAAATAACTGTTGACCTACCCAAAACGGACGCCTATGACCAGTACTAGAAATTCGCAATTAATGAAATCGATATTACCTCTAAAATATAAATAAATGTACCGGTTTTCGTCTTTCTAAACAGTTTTTTATTTGAATTTTTTTTTTTATTTTAAAAGCGAAAAATTTTCAAATCGATTTTTCTAGAAAACGGTGTATCCTACCGATTTAAAACAAGAGTATCTTTTAGTACTAGAATACTTCAAAATTTTATAATCCACTCTAAGAAATGCATAAAAGTTAAAGATAAAAAAGTTATGCGATAAAATAACCGTTGCCCTACCCAAAACGGACGCCTATGATCGGTACTAGCAATTTGCAATGGATGGATTAGATTTATATCTTGTAGATAAATACGCGTACCAATTTTTGTTTTTCTAAATAGAAGCGTTCTGGATGTATTTAAGAAAAACTAATTACAAGACGCCATCTTCAAAGAGCTCTAGCTCCATTATTAAGCATTTTAGGACTAAGTGAATTGGGTTAAATTATCTTAAAATTATCTGAAGAATCTCCTGTCTTCGTTTGTCGGTAGAGTTTCTGGACACCCTGTATAATAATTTTTATTGCCTTCTTGCATGCCAATTTTGGATGTAGTGCATACTTTTCAAGCTCTTAAACTACAAAAATCCAAGAAAACTAACTAACGTAAACAAGTTTATTTCTAACGTATTTTCCGTAGTATTTCTTAGAGCATGGCACATTCGCAAGTTAACTCCGTCTCTGACCCATCTATTCGTTCAGAACTGAACTCATTTCAGCTAAAGCTCATACGTCACTCCGAGTAAATTAAATAAAGTCTGGCCAGCACTACACCATGGTGTATCTGATCTTCGGCCATCCAATTTTCAAGATCGATCACATCGGACTGTATCTCTGTCTCTCCGGCTCGGGAATGAAATATTTAGAGGATGTACAGCAATCTGCGGAAGAGCACTTAGTTGGCATTAGCTGCCATAAGTGTCCTGTGGGAAATGAGAACAGAAAACTCTCATATATTACGCGAGATGAGTTCGGGCTTTTCTGTCTGTTGCTTTTCTTTTCTGCAATCAACTGAATGAGCTTTAGTAATCATAGGGTAATTATGTGTTAAAGTTATTCCTGGTTAATTATTAGTATATATATTGGGGAAAAATGTTTTTATTCTATATTGTATTAAAAATTTTAAGATTATTTGTGAAAGGAAAACTATATGATACATTGTTTACCACAAAAGACACAATAAATATACAATACAATACAATACTTATACTGCTTGGGGTACAAAGGGTGGTAGTTCAATAATACCGCTTAAAAAGGTGACTAATAATAATAGTACGGGATCCGAATATAGGTGGATCTGTACCCATCTGCTTGCCGGGCGAAACATTTTTGAAGTTATACTTCTTTACCGGCGATATGAGGGTGAATTTTTATATGTTAAAACCTATGATCCCGGCGCATGCGCATTATAACTTTGTTCTGATTGGATGTTCAAATGACATGTCAAAAATTATTCAATATGGCGGCTGTGGCACAGCTGTAGTTAGATTATTTATGGTTGTTGCGTTTTTAAATTTGTGTGAAAAGAAACAACAAACAAAAGTTAGTTAATAGTTATACTGCCTTTTTAAATAGTTTTTATATACCTATATTTTTGGACTTTTGGACTATTGTGGACAAGGAAAACTCATTCTAATTTGGTAAGTAGTTTTTATTATAATCATATTGTAATTATACATTTGGATTAGGTTGAAATACAGTAGACCGTCGATTATCCGAACTAATTGGGGGACATAGGTGTTCGGAAAACCGATTTGTTCGGATAATCGAACTAGAATATATTGATACATATTTATAGTCATACATATTTATCCACAAGTGAATAAAAGCCATATTTATATACCTACATATTTATTTATATCTTGATAATGACAACTAGCAACTAAACAAAAAAGTGCAGTCTTTGCAACAACATAATTATTTTTGGATACAATATTGAAGAAAATTGAAGATATTTTAAGCGTCAATTACTAACGCTTGCTCCGTATTCGAGTGCGGGACGCGGGAGTCTATAGTTCGAATAAGCGGTCGTTCGGTTGATCGACGTTCGGATAATCGACGCTCTACTGTACATTTATTTTCTCAAGAATGGGGATTTTAGAGAGAAATCCCAAATTAGGTCCGATTTTTATTTTTAATTATGATTTTTTGGCGTAGATTTATTTATCTGGTAGGTATGTAATGCTTTGATTTACATACTTAATTTGATTATCAACAAAAGTTCTACCAATCTTCATCTAATATATTGTTTTCTTACTGTTTTGTTATATTTTAATATTTTCTTCCACAAAATTTAAACTACATAATTTAATTATATTCAAAACAACTGTCAAACAGTAAAACGTTCAGTTACCCTATTTTTCCACATGACAAATAATGTGGAATTGGACGAGTGAGTCTAGGCTTCGATTACGAATCAAAGCGCCACGAAATTCACGGGTTCGATTCCCGATGCAAGTTTTTATTTTTTATTTTTTTATGCATTTTATGATTGTAAGTATATTTGTTATATAATTTTTTTCAGAAAATGCGTATTTAAAATTTTTGCCAACAATTATTATCGTTCAGAAATCATTTTTTCTTTGTGGCATTTTTCAATGTGCTTGTGTGCGTTTTATTGTTTTTTTTTAATTTTTGGTATTGTCTTTAAAATCACATAATATGTAGTAGAAGTATAACTTCTTACGTGCGTACAAAGTACACACACATTCTTTATATTTTTATGAAATGTCATACATAGACAAATATTTCTAGCATGGGTTGCCTATCAAAAAAATCACATTTTTTTTTAAGTATGGTAGAATTGTTTTTTAACTAAATAGGCATATTCAGTACAATTCATATACTCCGGTCAACTTACACATCCGAGGCTACAAAAATTTCCATCAAGCTGAAAATTGGCAGGATTGTTTAAAATACCATCCATAAATGAAATCTAAAAAGTCCTCATAAATACGACCCGAGCTAAAAAATTTACGCGTGGTCAAAGTCACCAAATATAGTTTTTAGCGATTTTCAGCGAAACGGTAAGTTTTATCATAAAATTAGTTCTAACAAAAAATGTAGACTAGATAATTATCTATAAAAAAGCCATATTGCTTTTTTTCCTGAGAGCCACCGTTTTTAAGGTATAACGATTCAAAAAGTGGTAAACGTCATAATATGCGCACACGTTTCCACACCACCTTTGAGGCAGTGTACTTAGCGCGTTTTTTTAACATGGTTTCCCCAGTAGGCCTATTCCACGGATCTGTTATGATTCTGTTTAATTTGAAGCTATTGAATTATTGAATAATTGATATTGGCAAGGGTTAAAAATGATAAAAGTTATATAAAGCGGTATAAATTTAAAAAAAGGGAAATTTATCAAACCGGTTCATAATTTTCTAATAGTTCTGCTTCCCTTGTTCTTCTTCTCCTTGTTCTTCTTCATCTTCTTTACCTTCTAGTTCTTTTTCTTCTTCTTCTTTTTTTCTTCTTGTTCATCCTGGGTGAGAGTAAATTGCCCCAATAATGACATCGTATGGCTCCTCGATAGAATCAAATGAATCCTCAATTGTTGGTGATTCAACATTGGAGCAAGGCCTGTTTTGACAATTAGTGTATGCTACCGAACAAAACAGTCCAACTTTTTTGCAACCACATTTAGCGCTACATCCCTTTGTACAGTTGCAAAAAATTGTGTTCAGGAGTTTTTCTGGCGCAGGTGGGAGTACAGTTTGACTTGGTTCTAATGAACTGTCGACTAATTTCCATCCCCAGTCTTTTGGATCTATCTGATAACCAAGCCACACTGGGACTTGGTAATATAACCGAAAAAGATGTTAATGAGCAGCCGCTGAGGTTGGAGGAAGACAAGATAACTGCACTTGTTTTTTTTTCGAGTAGTTTTAAAGAAACATGCATACCGAAACTTATCTAAGCACGTAGTTTTCTTAGGCGCTCCATACATAGAGAGAAGAAAGCTAATTCCGTTGGAAATAACTTCTTGTGGAGTTAAATTTTTTTTTAAACTTAGCACATTCAAGTAAATCTTGTTTTTCAAACATTTTAAAAACAGTCGTTTTAGCCCTCCTAAAAAATGCAGATGTCGTATCACAGCCAGTTATTACATGTAAAAATAGTATATGATTTTGACACTTTGCAAGAGTAGATAAACTTTTCGATGAATATATTTCCGATTGGTGTTGACATAAACAAACTAAACTTGCATAAAGTTTATTGTATATTGAAATATTTATTAGTACTTAGCAATAAACATTTTGCCTAGAAAGTTGTCTTTCATTATTATGTTCAAACCCTTCTGAGAAAAGAATAGGTAGGGTGATTAGATTAGCCAACGAACGTGTTTATTCCGACAAAATCATCTTTACAAATTGAATTAAGGCGCATAAATAAAAAGAATTATTATAAGTTATTACTTTGTCATATCAATGTACTATTTTTGTTGGGACTAAGCCGTAAAATTCAAATAATTCTTATTATTTTCGCGTTAAATTCACTTTGTAAAGATTTTTTTGTTGGCACTGTAATATATAGTATAGTAGAAACATCATATTTATAATCTTAGATTATTATGTATAATATAAGTTAATTTGACCGGTAGAATATTATGTTTATTTGTATTACAGCTTCAGTGATGTATATACCTGGTGTACTAACACATATTTATATTATGACGATTAGAAGTCTTTCAACTCTTTGAATCGTTGTATCTCAAAAACGGTGGCTCTTAGGAAAAAGAGTATTAAGATATTTTTTATAGATAATTATCTAATCTACATTTTTTGTTAGTACTAATTTTACGATAAAACTTACCGTTTCGCTGAAAATCGCTAAAAACCATATTTGGTGACCTTTGACCCCGCGTAAATTTTTTAGCTCGGGTCGGATTTATGAGGACTTTTTAGATTTCATTTATTTTGAACAATCCTGCCAATTCTGAACAATTTTCAGCTTGATGGTAATTAATGTAGCCTCACTCCTATTTTTGAATCTAACTAGACCGGTGTAATATTATATTATTCAAGAAAAAATTCAAGGAAAAATATTGAAAAATAAGCCAAGGGTGGCAAATTTTTAAAGATACCTAAAAAACAATGGGTTTTACCGTGGACTTATCAGAACTCATCATTGGATCATGGTAAACAAAAAATTCCAAAATATTTTATTAGCTTATGAGTTTCCCTAGGTTACGCTGTTGAGTTTTTTTTAGTTTTATAGAATTTTGGCATTTTGGTATAGCTCGGAAATCAAAATAACGAATTTTTTTTGAAAAAATTGAAAAAAAAAGGGTGAAAATCAACCTATTTATTATTGTTAAACAAAAAATAAGCATTAAACAAAAAATATCTCAACTGCATTACCTCAAGGAATGTCTAAAGAAAATATATACAAAATTCCAGGTGGGTCGGTCAAGTAGTCTTTGAGTTACAAGGTCTACAGCTTTTGATAAACGCACTTTTGAGGAAAAAGCGTTTAAAGTATTGTCAACTTTTATGTTCAATTTCTTTTTTGTCTGTCAAATCGTAAAATGATGCACACCGGAATATATTTTTGAATCGCGGAGTAATTTACAAAAGAAAATAAGAACAGCTGTTGACCGTTGTTCACTACGTTCAAACGTACTTGCGAGAACCTGCTGCAAAGCGAGTAGAAGGGATATTCAACACTATCTCCCTACCTCCCTACCTTCGACTCACTTTGCAGCAAGTTCGCGCCAGCACGTTTGAGCGTAGTGAGAAACGGTCCACAGCTGTTCTCATTTTCTTTTGTAAATTACTCCGCGATTCAAGAACATATTCCGGTGTGCATCACTTTACGATTTGACAGACAAAAGAGAAATTGAAAATAAAAGTTGATAATACTTTCAACGCGTTTTTCCCAAAACTGCTTTTTCAAAGGCTGTAGACATTGTAAGTCAAAAACTACTTAACCAACCCACCTGGAATTTTGAATACATTTCCTTTAGACGTTCCTTGAGGTAACACCGTGGAGATGTGCCGATATAACACGTCGACGGATCTAGTCTTCGCACCCTCCACTGTTAGTGATGAATGAGCCAATTAAACCCATAAAAAGTATGCCCTTACTTTTTGTGGCCAGTGTATTATAATTAGAAATCGTAATCCGTAGAGCGTTTAACAATTATTATTGATTTCGTAGAAATATTAGGAGTCCACTCTGATATGGTAAAATTACCTTCTATATACCTATCTAAAATGAAATCTTATTTATATCTCATATCACAATTATTATGATGTTGCTCATCACCACTACAAATGACTTACGATCTTCCGACATATGGAAGTTAATCTGCTTATATCATTTCGCTACAATCCCGAATGTTTCTCAGCCAAGAAATTTGTTTTCTCCCCATACACCTTCGACTTTTTTGCTTAAGGAAATATATTTTTATCATAATACTTTTAGCGTTCATGCTTCTACTCCATATACAACCCATCTCTGAATGAAGTTGGTCCATTATAGTTCCGAAACATAAATATTTAAACTTTTTAATTTGTGCACGATTAAGGCCCGGTATTTCACCACAGGATAACTAAATATCGGAAAGTTTATCTAACAGATTACATGCTAATCTGCCATATAAACTTCTCGATAACTATAGATCGTCCCAAACCCTTTTTTTAGTGCGTCACAGATTATCGAATCGCATTATCTCTAACGCATTACAGTTGGAAGTGACAGAAAAAACGTACCTCTGTGATTTTTTTTATTTAGCTAATGCCTCGACAACTAATGGCCATTGGCATGGTAGGTACGGTGAATTTTTGCAGTTAGATAACTAGTGTCATGTGTAGTATGTGTGTTGAGTAAGTGTCTTGTTACTTTGCAAAGTCGACGTCATTGTCTTTGCAAAGAGACGCTAATTGTATCCGAACGTCTGCGGTCCCTCCGGTGAGTACCGATCCCACAAATGATAAAATAACAATTGTAATTTCTAGGTTAGTATTTTTCAGCAACATATTCTGACACCTGTCAGATTTAACTAAAATGTCATGTAATGATTTGCGACATTCTTAAAATCCTATATGACGTCAAAATTAATGACGCACGAAAAAAAGGGTTTGGGATCCACTAGTTATCCGGAGGGGAAAAGACCGGGCCTAAATCAAGTTGTTTATTTGAATGTGGGCTACCGACACAGAAAATATTTGGTTTTATTTTTGTTTTTATTTTGTAGAGTTTGGTGGCATTTTGGTGGCAAGTTGGAATCAAATAGAATTACAAAAAAACTGAGTATCGAATGAAAGGTGCGGTTACAAAGGCAACAAAAATTGATCAACTGTCAAGCAATTTACAGCAACCTCAACAAGCATCGTTTTGGCAAAATGTTTAGCAACTACAGTGAGTAATCAATTCATACTGCACTCTGAAAGCTGCGATCGTCATGGATGACATTTTTCTTGCAGCGGCGGCTTGTAGCGCTTTTATTCTCCTTGGTCAAAATAAAAACAAAGAAGTAAACGTATCTGGTTTCAAACGTTTTTAACATGACGGAAGCAAACTTCATTGTGTTAGCTAGAATAAAGTTAGCCTACTAATTTACAAGACAGACTACCAATATGTGAGAACCAATTCCTTCATTAACAAAGCTTGCCTTAACCTTTCGATTCCTAGACATACAAAAGTTTAACGTATCTGTTTAAAATAGTCTGATAGTTGCATTGCATTATTGCAATAAAAAATCGTTTTGAATTTCTATACCCACTGTATAGTCGGCAATTGCCGCAATATTTTGCCGATTAATCCATTTGTGTCGTCGAGCAATTAATGCTAAAAAAATTGCCCGTATAAGCGCACCGTTATACATAACCCAAAGATAATATTAAAGGTGAACAATTTTACCCCGGACTTCCGGTTTCAGAGTTGCAACAGGAAGTATTGTTGTAAAGTCGCCGAAATAGTGCAAGTGATATATTATTCGACGCGCCCCAGCAAGACGAGAACAAATATATCCTTCTGGTTTTTATACCACTTCTGGTTAGAAATTTATAATCGGAAGTGCCACATTATAGTTGCAGAACTAGTACATGTGATATGTCAATTGACGCGTATTGAAAGGTTGAGCTCGTATATTTAGTTCCGGTTTTGATTTTATTTCCGGTTAAAAAGTTGTGATCGGAAGTTTGGCAAAAATTACTCAAAATTAATGAACTCGTATATCAATCGCCGCAAAGTTACACGAAGAATTCAAAATATCGACTTCTGGTTCTACTTCCAGTTACTAGCATTTGCGAGGTCCAATTGATTCTTTAAAAATGCAAATTGTCATCAATTATTCTCAATTTCTATATTTTTTTATTTCGGTTTATTAATTTAATAATATATAATATGTAAGTTCCATTTTAGTATACATTAATTGAGAGCTATAACTATGTTGATATTGTTCTGAAGCTATTTCTTGGTATAACTTATGTAATTTACTATTCTAATTGGGAAATAAGCCACAATTTAACTTAAAAATGATTTTATTGACGTTTCGACTCCCACTTTTTAGAAATATATATATATAATCTGGTTCTCTTCTACCGTGAGGAGTCGAGAAATCTGCTTTTACTTCCTAATCATCTCTCTCCAAAGTTTTCTGTTGGATGTCCTTCTCTTGGCTTCCTCCCATGTGAGGTTTCTGCTTTGTAATGATTTTCCCACAGCATCGTTCCATTGTTGACACGGTCTTCCTTTTCTCCTTGTACCAATTCCCTTTGCTTCCCAAACTACCTTGACTTGTCTATGTGGATCTAACATATTTAAATGACCGAACCATCTTAGTTGCGATCTTTCTATTGCTTTGTTGGCACTCTCAACATCTAAGTTGTTTCTTATCGTTTCATTTTTTACTTTGTCCATTAGCGTAACTCCTACTCTTCTTAAATACTTCATTTCATAAGATTGTATCTTGCTCTTCTCCCGTTCAGTTAGTGTCCATGTTTCACTTCCATATACCAAAGTAGGGAGGTATATTGTCTTATATACTGACACTTTTGTCTTCTTGCTAATTTCTCTTTTGCTAATGAAACCTGAATTCAGGGAGTGATATAGTCGTGATGTTTTAGCAATTCTGTTGTTCAGCTCTTTTTACATTTTTCCTTTTCCATCTATTATAGTTCCTAAATATTCAAAATCCTCCACTCGTTCTACTAAATTTCCGTCTAGGTTTATATGGATTTCTCTGGGTGTCTTGGATATAAGTAGACTTTTGGTCTTTGCTAAATTTATTTTCATTCCTTTGTCTGTAAGTTCTCTCGTCCATAAATTTAGGTTGTTTTGCAAAGATTTCTCTGAACTTGCTATTAATTCAATGTCATCTGCAAATACACATTCACTTATCGTTATACTTTTTAATCGATAGTACCCTAAATCTAATTTTCGGGACTCTCTACTGCATTTTTCTATTACTTCATTCACATATACAGGGTGCTTCATTAATAATTGTCCATATAGTAACTGGAGAAACCTTAGTACAAAATACGAAGATTTAACCTAAAACACTTAAATAAAATGTAGTTCCTTACTGAGTTACAGGGTGTTTTATCTAAAAATTTAAAAAATATTTTTGCTCAGCATTTTAAAACTATTCGACGTATCCTTTTCATACTGAGCAGAAAGTATAGGTACTGTATAAACTACTAAATTACGTTAAACAAACGTTTCTGGCTATTACCAGAGGCGTACGACGGGGGAAAGTGAATGGTTGACCCTTTCCAAATTCTACGCCACTGGCGGAATTGCTATTTTAGTTCAATTTTTGGATTCTCCAATACTTTCTATGAAAATAATATACTCTTCATTCGTAACGATAAAGTCATTAGTTTTCGAGATATTTGAATTTAAAAATGAAACGACACGGTTATTTTGATTAATGTACTGTGTCGCTTCATTTTTAATTTCAAATATTTCGAAAACTAATCATTTTATCGTTGCCAATGAAGAGTATATTATTTACATAAAAAGTATTGGAAAATCAAAAAATTACACTAAAATAGCAATTTCGTCAGTTGCGTAGAATTTGGGAAGGGTCAACCAGCCACTATCCCCTGTCGTACGCCTCTGGTAGTAGCTAGAAACGTTTATTTATCTTAATTTAGTAGGGTGTACAGTGCCTACACTTTCTGCCAAGTATGATAAGGATACGCCAAACAGTTATAAAGTACTGGGTACAAATCATTTTTATATTTTAATCATATGAATCATATCATAAATTAATCAAAATAACTGTGCCGTTTCATATTTAACTTCAAATATCTCGAAAACTAATACCTTTATCGTTACCAATGAAGAGTATATTATTTACGTAGAAAGTATTGGAGAATCCAAAAATGGTACTAAAATAGTAATTCCTCCAGTGGCGTAGAATTTGAGAAGGGTCAACCATTTACTATCCCCTGTCGTACGCCTCTGGTAGTAGATAGAAACGTTTGTTTATCATAATTTAGTAGGGTGTATAGTAGTCGCACTTTCTGCCAAGTATGAAAAGGATACGTAGAACAGTTTTAAAATGCTGAGCAAAAATAGTTTTTAAATTTTTAGATAAAGCACCCTGTAACTCAGTAAGGAACCACATTTTATTTAAGTGTTTTAGGTTAAATCTTCGTATTTTGTGCAAAGGTTTCTCCAGTTATTACATGGACAATTATTAATGAAACACCCTGTATAATGAATAACAGTGAGCTTAAAACTCCACCTTGCCTTACTCCTTGTGTAGTAGCAAATGTGTTTGATTCACAGTTTGATGCTCGGACAATATTCCAACTCTTCCAGTACATAGATTTTACTGCATCAATTATTTTAAAAATAAAAAGAAATTAAAATAATTTTTCAAGTTAAATTGTAGCTTATTTCCCAATTGGAATAGTAAAGTAACTATTTTAGTTGTATATTTTCTTCTTCTTCTTCACGTTCCTTCTTTGTTACAGAGGTTGGCAACCATCATTGCTATTCTTTATTTTTGAGATCTTTATTAAATTTCAATAACAGCCATGACTATATAAAATATATCATAGTTATTATAATCACTATTTTCAATTTAAATAATTATTACAGCTTATATCATAAACAAAGGTATAACACTAAAGAATTTACCATAATTAACATCTAATTATCTTGTTAATAGGTTTGTTTATATAGATCATCTGCCAAGCAAAAAACTTTTTCATTAACTGATTAAGTGATTTTTCACTAATTGAACATAAATACTATCCTATAAAGAAACAACTCATAAAAAAGAAGGAATGAATTTTCTAATAAAAAATGCAATTAAATTGATGGGATATTCGGATATCCGGTCAACAGCCTGAAAACCGTAAACACACTAAAATCAAATAGAATTGAATTAACAGTAGATTTACACAACATGAAAAATGACAAATGTGTAATCAAAATTTAAAATGTAGTAAATACAGGGTGTCCAGAAACTCTACCGACAAATGAATACAAGAGATTCCTCAGGTAAATTTAAGACAATTTAACCCAATTTCTAGCCTGAAAATGCTTCTTAAAGGAACTAGAGCTATTTGAAGATGGCGTCTGGTAATTGGTTTTCTTAAAAATATCCAGAACGGTTATATCTAGAAAAACGAAAATTGGTACACATACTTATCTTTAAGAGATAAATCGATTGCATCCATTGTAAATTTCTAGTACCGGTCGCAGACGTCCGTTTTGGGTAGGAGAACAGTTATATTATCGCATAACTTTTTGTTTTTAATTGTCAAGCATTTTTGAGTCTCGATTATTAAAATGTAAGGTATTATACTACTAAAAGTTACTCTTAGTTTAACTCGATAAGATACATCGTTTTCTAGAAAAATCGATTTTAAAATTTTTCGTCTTTTTAATATCAATAAAAAAATAAAAAAAAAAACTATTTAGAAAAAAGAAAACTGGTAATTTTATTTAAATTCTACAGATGAATCGATTTCATTAAAATTGCGAATTGCTTGTACCGGTCATATGCGGCCGTTCTCGGTAAGTCAACCGTTATTTTATCGCATAACTTTTTTGTCTTCCATTTTTAAGAATTTTTGACACTACATTATTAAATTATGAGGTATTCTAGTACTAAAAGTTTATCTCGTTTTAAGTTGGTAAAATACACCGTTTTTTTTTTGAAAATTTTTTTCATTTTTTTTTTAAATTCAGGGAACGAAAAATTTTCAAATCGATTTTTCTAGAAAACGGTGTGTCCTATCGACTTAAAGCAGGAATACCTTTTAGTACTAGAATACCTCACAATTTAATAATCTAGTATCAAAAATTCTTCAAAAATAAAGACAAAAAAGTTATGCGATAAAATAACCGTTGCCCCACCCAAAACGGACGCCTATGACTGGTACTAGAAATTCACAATGGATGGAATCGATTTATCTCTGGAAGATAAATATGTTTACCAATTTTAGTTTTTCTAACTGGAAGCGTTCTGGAGGTATTTAAGAAAAACTAATGACAAGACGCCATCTTGAAAGAGCTCTAGCTCCCTTAGGAAGCATTTTCGGACAAGGTGAATTTGGTTAAATTGTTTTAAAATTATATGAGGAATCTCCTGTCTTCGTTTGTCGGTAGAGTTTCTGGACACCCTGTATATACTTTTAAAAATATTTCTTACATTACATTAATAAATTCATTTAATTTATTATTGAGCAGTTTAATAGTATATTGTGCAACAAGTTCAGAAAGGTACTAATTTCTCACGAGTATGAAAAGTTGCGGTACGAGCGCAAGTGAGTGCCGCAATTCAAACGAGTGATAAATTACCTTTCTGCACGTGTTACACACTATACTTTTTCTACAACGACAGTTTTTGCTAAAAATAAAAATCACAATTTCAAAAATGTAGATTTATTATAATAATAAATTATAAACTTTTTAACTATGTATTTTAAATAATTATTACAAAATAATGTCTTATTTGACGTTATATTTATGCAGTCACGGAGTTCCACTAAACCTACTTCATTCGACGTATCTTGTTGAGGTTCTTCTTCTTCTTCTACGGCACTACAGCCAAAATTGAGCCTTGGTCTCCTTTATTTTTTGCCTCCACCTTTGCCTGTCTGTGGCTGCTCTTCTCCATACACGGACTCCTAAAAGGGCTTGTGCGTCGCTGTTTACTGTTTCTTCCCAGCGCTTTCGTGGCTTCCCAGCCGGTCTCTTTCCTTGCATTCTAGCATTCAGTGCTCGTTTTGGTAGCCTATCCTCTCCCATTCTTATCACATGTCCGACCCATTGCAATCTTTGTATTCTAATGAAGTCTGACAGGGCCGTTTCCTTATAAAGTTGATAAAGCTCGTTGTTGTATCGACTTCTGAAGATTCCGTTTTCCCTCACAGGTCCTAGTATTCTCCTAAGTACTTTGCTTTCGAATGTGTCGAGTTTGTTTTTGAATGTTTCTTTCAGGACCCAGGCTTCACTGCCATAACATGTTATTGGTCGAAATAAGGTTTTATAGATTCTCATCTTTGTATTTCGGTGGACAGTTTTAGACCGAAATATGTGGGAGAGGGCAAAATAAGCTCTGTTTGCCTGCGGTATTCTCTTCCGTATTTTTCCATCTTCTGATCCGTCGGCATATATTTCTACTCCCAGGTATATAAACTTTTCAACTGTTTCAATGTCATCTTGATGTAATTGTTTTCTGGGACTATATTTCTTCTCGTCTGAGTCATTATTTTTGTTTTTTCTGTGTTAATTTGCAGACCTAGCATTTTTGTTTGTGTTTTTAACTCTGCATATGTTTCCTGTGCTCCTGTTGATGTTCTACTCATAATATTAATATCATCAGCATAAGCGGCCAGTTGAACCGTTCGGTTGGTCAGTAGATTTCCCCGTCCAGTTTGCATTTGCCTAACCGCATACTCCAGTGCCAGGTTAAACAATGTTAGGGCCAGCCCATCTCCCTGCTTTAGTCCCTGCGAAATGTTGAAAAAGTCTGTCTGGTGGTTTTGTATTCGTACACATGCATGAGTTTCATCCATTGTGGCTTTAATGAGTCTTATTAGCTTGTGTGGTATTGCCAATTCAGCCAATATATAGTAATAGTTTGTTCCTTTCGACTGAGTCGTATGCCTGTTTGAAGTCTACCAACACGTTGTGAACATTAACATCGTGTTCCCATGCTTTGCTCAAGATCTGTTTGACTGTAAATATTTGATCCAGTGTCGATCTTCCCCGTCGGAAGCCCGTCTGATACTCTCCAATAATATTTTCTGCTAGTGGTTGGAGCCGCTGGTTTATAATATACGTGAGGACTTTTTATGCTGTACATAGTAGAAAGATTCCACGGCAGTTTTGCACTGGAGTTTGTCTCCTTTCCAAAAAAAAGGAGATCTTGTTGAGGTTGCTAAATCCTTATTGGTTAATTGATAATTATAAAATGTTTATTAAGAATAACATTGTAAAATAAAACAGTTGTAACGTCCATAATTTAATTTCTATTCTATAGTTAAATATAATAATTGTCTTATAGGTTATATATTTGTCTAAACTTTAACCACGGATGTAAACAGAATATGACGTTACTCAGAACGAGGTAGTCAAATGTGCAGAAAAAAACTTTCCGGTACAGAAACGTCACTTTTCTGCACACTTATGTCAAATATCTTATACTGTGATAAAATATCAAGTTTTCTAACATAAAACTGTGCAGAAAAGTGCATTTTGAATAGTGGTTGTAGAAAAAGAAATTAAAACTAACAATTACCAAGTAGAAAAAATATTAACAAATTAAATAAAACTTTATAGTCCAGGTGGGACCTGATCGAATTAGACATTTTCCATATGAGCCTATTTTTTGATAAAATCACTTCAGGATGTAACTTGTATCAATAATCACAATATGCACCAGTCGCACATCTTGTGGTTAATTTTTTATGTAGCAATATCTACAAAAAAAATCAAAAATTTCTGCTTTTTGCACCCATATTTTTGCCTATAATAACTTGAGATTTTATATATATATAATCGGTTTAAAACGTCCTCCGACGTCTTCCGATGCCCAATCTCCATGCATCTCTATCTTCCCAAAGGTCTTCGTCTAAACCTCTCTCTCGGATCTCTCTGTCTATTCCTTCTCTCCAGCTCTTTCTGGGTCGGCCTCTTTTTCTCTTACCATGTGGTGACCAATCTAGAATCTGTTTTGGCAGACGGTGTTCTGGCATTCTCTTATATCTTCGACAATCGTATGTGTGACTCCCATAATCTCTCGTATACGTTCGTTATTAATTCTTTCGAGTTTTGATTTTCCTGCGGCACGTCTCCAGTAGTCCATCTCCGTGGCTTGTAGTGTTCTTTTCAGTAGTTGTCTTTAACTGCCACACGTCACTTCCATACATTACTATGCTCTTTATAATAGTGTTGTATATTGGATGTTTATTTTTTTTGGATATATGTTGATCCCAAATAATACTATTTAGTTGAGATATGGCCCTTCTACCTTGAGTGTTTCGTTTTTTTTATAGCCTGATCTGATTTGCCGTCGTCCGTGATTTCTACTCCTAAATAAGAATATTTATTGTTGTACTTAATGTGTTGTCCGTCGTTTAAAACTAGATTCTGTTCGTTGCCACCGATGTTCATGTACATTGTTTTCTCTATGTTAACTTCTAATCCCCATTTTTTGTACTCTTCGATTAATTTCCGAGTCATGTATTCCAGATCGTCATAATCGTTGGCAATCATAATTTGATCATCAGCAAAACATAGAGTGTACAGGTTGTTATTATTTAATTGTATACCCATGCCGCTGCACTTCCGCTTCCAAAGTTTTAATGCTTGTTCCAGATATATTTTGAAAAGTGTCGGCGATAGGCAGCATCCCTGCTTCAGTCCTTTGTCTACTACAAAACCTTTGGAAACATTCGTTCCTATTTTAACTTTGGCGTTGGCGTTATCATATAGTTTTTCCACTGCTGTTATGAGATTTGAGTTGATGTTCGTTTGTCTTAGAGTGTTCCATAACTTGTTTTGGGGGATGCTATCGTAGGCCTTTTTTAGATCAACAAACAAAAAGTGGACTTCTTGATCTACAGCAACCTTTTTTTCTATAAGTTGAGTGATACAAAAAAGGTGGTCTATGGTCGATCTACCAGCTCTAAAACCCGCCTGTTCTTCTGCCTCCATATCAGTGTATTCTCTTTCTATTCTATGTTTGATCATTTTCCCATAGATTTTACTAATGGTACTAGTAACTGCTATTCCACGGTAATTGTCGCAGTTTTGTTTGTTTCCTTTTTTATGTAAAGTTGAAATGGTAGAGGTTTTAAATTCAGCTGGAACCTCTACTTTGTTTATGCAGTTTTGAAAGAGTATTGTCAGGTGTTCATATAGTTTTTCAGTTCCATATTTTATTAGTTCTGAGGGTATATTGCCAGGTCCGGGTGCTTTTTTGTTTTTGAGTGAAGTACAGATATCCTTTACTTCCTTTTTCGTGATTCTTATAGGAGGGAGATGCTTCGACGCGTATGTTTTGGTTATTTTCTTTTATTTTGAATTCTCTTCGATCTTCTTGCAACAGTTTACTGAAGTACATGTCCCATGTTTCTAACGAAATTGGTGAGATTAAATCTTTTTTCTTGTCGTTGGTCCTAAGAGATTTAATAAGTTTTCAGCTTTCTGTACTTCTGGTTCCTCCTATATACGTATTTATTTTTTGACAGTTTTGATCCCAGGATTCATTTTTTTTCTGTCTTATCATTTGTCTTACCTTTGCTTGATGGTTTTTGTAATTAGACCAATTGGTATCTGTTTTTGCACTTAAATAGTGTTCATACTTTTGTTTCTTTTGTTTTATCGCTGTGTCTATTTCTTCATCCCACCAGTATGGAGTATTTTTGTTTTTCTTTTCGTAATATCCAAGGGCTTCTTTTGCTGCAGAGTGAATACTTTCTTTAATGTAATTGTAGTGGTCTTCGATGTTATTGAAATTTATGTTTTCAATCTTCTCGTTCAGTCTGTTTTGATACAATATTTTTACACTATCTTGTTCGAGGCTTATAAGATTATATCTTAGATCTTCTGCCATCTCTGAGCGAACTACTGGTTGTTCCTTCTGGCATCTTCTTAAAAACATTATTTTTGCTTTTAAGAAATGGTGATCGCTTCCACAAACTGCACCTCTATAAGCTCTTACGTCGTAGATTTTAAGATTTGATCTTTGGCGTACAATCAAGTAATCTATTATAGATTTTAGATTCCTTGTTCTCTGTCCCCAGGTGTATTTATGTACTTCTCGATGTTGATAGAATCCATTTGTAATACGGAGCTGGTTCTGTTCGCATATTGTGATGAGTCTGGTCCCATTGTCATTTGTTATGTTTTCTCCGTAAGGACCAACTATTTTACAGTGTTGTTTGTTTCCGACCCTGCCATTAAAATCTCCAAGCAAGATTAATTCCCTCGTATATCCTATCGATGTTATTTCTCGGTTTAGTTTCTCGTAGAATTCTTCTTTCTTGTTAACCAGTGCATCGTCGTTAACTGCATATACACCTATTATTGTTAGTTTATGACCATGTATATTCAGGTTTATTTTAATTAGTCTTTCATCTATGGCTTCCCAAGTGGTGATATATCTTCTTAAGCTTGTACGAATAATTATTGAGACTCCTTGTTGTGCTCTTTTTTCTTTTGATATGCCGCTATAGAAATGGTCGTAATGTCCTAAGTTTTCTGACCCTGTACCTTTTTTCTTGGTTTCTGTTAACACCACTATGTCCATATTGAGCTTCTTTGTTTCATGCATTACTTCATTGATTTTTGTAGAGAGACCCTGTACGTTCCATGTTCCTATATTCTTGATCCATTTTCGTAGCTTAAGTCGTCGTGTTTTATTCCATCCGTTCCGAGGCTGTAGATTTGGCGTTTTAACATTTCTACATTTTTCTGAGTATTGAGGAGTTAGCCCAATGCCTCAACCCCCAACCTGGAGGACAGGGTGATTTGTTGTCAAGGTTTTCTTCCTCTAGCCTTTGATGGTTCAGCATCTAACTACAAGGCAGCAGCTTCGCCTGTACCCTAGGCAGGGGCCCCTACAGGGTGCTATCATCCGGGCCAGATGAACCCTGGTTTTTTAACGAGGTTGTTACTCCTCCCCCTTCCTTCTTTATCCGGGCTTGGGACCGGCAACATAACAGCTAAACTACTCAATTCGCCTAGCCGTCATGCAGGCGGAGTTTTAACTTGAGATTTTGCTCCTACAAAAAAAATTATACATAATAAAAGTTTCGTGTTTCCATTTTACATATTACCTGACGAACTAGAAATTGTTTATTGTTTATAGTTTAAAAAATAGCCATAATTGGGAAAAAGTCCAGAAAAGTGGAGTTTGTCCTTTAATTTTTTTCGATACATTAAATATAACTTACATCCTTATAACACGACTTATATATAACTTACAGCATAATGTCAGAAAAACTTTATAACACGACTGAAACTTTTACTAAATTTTATTAATATCGATGTAAAAGATTTTCCAGAATAATTTTCCAATGCAATCTGTTATCAGGACTATATCGTCCGCGAACCTGAGGTGACTAAGTTGAATGTTGTCGAGTCTGAAGCATGCCGTAGCATTATTGTAGATATTTTTTATGGCAGTGGTGTAGCGGTGATCTATTCGGCATTCTTTTAAAGCTTCCAGCATTTTCTGATGGTTACTGTGTCAAATGCTTTCTTATAATCCACAAATATTAAGACGAGTGGTTTGTTGTACTTTACACATTTTTAGATGAGGCTTTTAATAACTTGTAGATGGTCATTTGTGCCGAAGCCTGACCTGAATCCTGCCTGCTTGCATGATTGGTAAATGTCTATTTTGTTCGAAAGTCTGTTGGTTATGACTCTTGTAAAAAGCTTATATATGTGTGACATGAGGCTAATTGGCCTACAGTTTACGAGATTTGTTAAATCTCCTTTCTTAAATATTAGAATGATCAGGGCCGCGCCGTGCACGTGTGCAATGTGTGCGGCGCACACAGGCGCCAGCAATTAAGGGGCGCCACTAGAGTTGGTACAAAACTTTTACGCAGGTCAAAACAACACTTACCCATTTACCGACCTTGCCACCCCGTATATCTCAACTTCAAAGGTAGGTAGGCCTTTGAAATTTGCCTACATTACGTATTGATTTATACAATCTGCATAAACAAGAAAAATCCTGTAAAGACATGCCACCACCGGTCCAGCAGAATTTATTATTCAAAGCCATTGTACAAAAATTTGATAGAAATTATGATGCTTTAACTTCATGTGATATAACACATTCGGATAAATTTGATCTTGATTCAAAATATCAAGCTAGATGTTTAGGAGATAAAATATCAACATTTACATTTATATGCTCAGTCCACATTTATGGTATGAAGTTCTGATGAAAGTTAATTTCGTCAGCAAAAGTTTACAATCAAAAACAATGAATATGCTAAATGCTTTACAAGAGTTAAGCTTAAATAAATTCTAAATTCATACTGCTAAATTCATTAATTTTTTTCAAATCCTGAGAAAACTAATAGGTATTTTTGAAAAATTTAAACCCAAAATGAAAGATTGCATTATTGCCGAGGGCCGAAAGCCCCTAAAACTTCTATAATGTTTATTTTAATAAGTTACAGAGGTGAAAAGAAAAAAGAAGAGAACATTTAGTGTGACTTTTAGTTTTAAATATCTCATTCAAATGGAACTTTTCGGTTATTCTGAGGTACTTTGGGCCCTCGGTAATAATGTAATCTTTCATTCTGCGTTTAAATTTTTCAAAAATACTTATTAGTTTTCTCAGGATTCGAAAAAAATTAATTCATTTAAAACACATTGAAGCGAAATTTTACGTCTACACCCTTAAAACAATTCTTGCTCTAGTTTCGGATAGATAGCAAATTTAATGATGTTATTACTACAGCAAATAAAACTGCAGAGAAACTGGATGTGGAGCCCAGTTTTCAACCAGCCACACAGTTACGGCGTCGGAATAAAAGCAGGCAGTTCGATTACGAACATAAAGACGAACAGATTTTGGATCCTTAAATGTCATACAAAGTTCCTTTCTTTTATTGTGTTCTCGACCAAGCATTAATTTCAGTAAATGAAAGATTTTCCATATTGGAGAATCATGTTGATTCTTTCAAATTTTTATATAATTTGAACGACAGTACAGAAAACTCACAATTAAAACTTTTGTGTAGAAATTTATAAAAAAAATGAGATTTATTGATCATCTAGATATAGAGGGAGACGATTTGTTTGAAGAAATTATACAGCTTCAGCCTTTGTTAAAAGAATTAAATAATGATGATTGTAAAATTTTAAAATTTATATTTTTAAACGAATTTACTACAGTTTACCCAAATTTAACAATAGCTCTTCGCATTTTGCCCACTCTGCCCATATCTGATGCCACTAGTGAACCATCTTTTCTAAACTGAAACTTATAAAAAATTATTTAAGATTTGCCGTCAGTCAGGAACGGTTGACAAATTAATCTACCATCCCTATAGAGTCGTCAGTATTAAATCAAATTGATATTCATCATATTACAAAAAGATTTTTCGAACTGAAGACGCGAAAGACGCGAAACATAATTTTTTATAAAATAGCTATATTTTCACATATATTTTTTATAAAGTATTTCATGTTTACCTACTATACCTATAATATTTAGTTTTTTATGCTGTTACGCCAAATATTTATTTTTATTTAATTATTTTAACTTACTTTATTTTTCTGTTGGATGTGTAAGAATTCTTAGTTAATTTTTTTTAGTGACAATAAATAATTGTTCTTTTTAGGCGCCATTAAATGTTTTGCACACAGGCGCTACCACGTGCTGGCGCGGCACTGAGAATGATCACTGCACTGTTCCATTGGGATGGTGCTGTTTCTCGTTCAAGGCATTATGTGAAAAGTTGAAATGAAAAAAAAGGCGATAGACTACCCCAGCTAATTGAAATAGCATTCGAAAATAATATCTCAACCAACTAAAATAGCTATCGTTCACCCTAGCTTAGCTCAGTCTCTCAGGGTGTGTGTTCGTCTTGTCCTAATCTTAGATATGAACTCTGAAAATTTAGAATTAAAGCAAACAAAACAGTATTTTTAACCGATCATGTTTATTGTTCAATAAAGATATAAAAAAATGTGACATTAAATGCATTAACAAATATATTCAAATTCTTGTCAAAAACTAACAATTTGTAGATTATACTTATGCATGGCTTGTGGTATTTGATGGTAGATCTTCTTGATGTCGGATGGTACAGCTGTAGACTTGTAGACCTGGGCAAATGTTGTATCCCTAGGTCGTTGCAACTAGAGATGTCGGGTGCTGCTGTCTGTTCGATGCATCTTATTGTCTTGTCTTTGCCTGATGAGTAGCATCACCGGTGATGAAGGCAGATGGCACTTGAATAGAGAAAAGTATTGTATTCCCAAAAACTAGAATACAAAACGTGTATAAGTTTTGACATCAAGAAAAAAGGTAGGTACCTTGCCAAAAAGTATTCAAAAAGTATCAGATGGCAAGGGGTAAATTAAATGGAATTAATTACTAATAGTTAAACTATCTGATTACTAAAAGCATATCAATAGATAAAATGAAATATTCAAAATTAAGATATCAAGACACGTGGAGAGTCGAGGTTAGGTATAGAAACAAAAAAGGTTATGAATAACTCACCCCAAGAGAATATCAAAGTCTGGAAATAGATAGCTATTATCAGCCCTGTAATTGGCTTTATACCAAAATTAATTTTCCACCACCATTTTGAGAACTGAGAGACGAAGTGTCACTGTCATGACAGTAGGACGTAGGAGGTGGCAGGCATGTTCTGTATTAAAAGACAGATATCTAGAGAGTAAGGATATACGGGGTACGTTCAGTATGTTCAGTGGATGATTTAAATGAAAAGAGATATAGTAAATAGAGGATAATAAAAGAGGGCGCCAACGAGTTTTTTAACGAAGAAAACAGGTAAAATAAATAGAAGAAAACTATTAATGAAATATTAAAGAAAATAGATTAAAATAATTATTTAAAAATAAAATAGCAAAGATGTGACGTTTGTAACGTTACAAAGTAAGACAAGCATTTGTATATCAGTTTCCCGCCTTCTAATTTTATGGCTTCAGCAACGACCCCATCATCGCCATGTGACTTAATGCTTTTTATTTGTAGGAGAACTTTTTTAATTTCCTCTACAGTAACATCTGCCATGTGTTCAGAGCCCTGGTTTAGAACCTTTGGCATGTTGTCATATATGAAATTTTCTTCTGTTTTGTTGTAGAGTTAGCTGTAAAATTGTCCGACAGTTTGTAGAATTTCCTGTTTAGCTGTTATTATTTCGCCCTTTGTGTTTTTCAGTTTGTAAATATTTTTCTTTCCTGCTGGCTGTTTCTATCTGAAGACTTTTAAACGTTTGTTCTCTTCTATGACTTTTGATATCTCCCTGGTGTTGTAGTCTCTTATGTCTTTTCTGATGTTCTTTGTGATTTGTTTGTTTAGTTCTCTTATCTTTGTTAGATTAGTTCCGTATTTATCTGCTAATAGTTGTCTTCTTTCCTATAATAAAATTTTCGTGCTTAGGCTTAGTTTTTCTTTACCTTTTTGGTTTTTTGGGCAACATTTTCCTTGTGCTTGTTTTAGAGCTTTAACTATTTTGTAGTTTTTTGTTCGATATGTATGGTTTCTGGTTCTTTCTTCATTTTGTAATTTTTCTTCGACCGTACGTTCAAACAGTTTTGCATTTTCAGGTGGTACCCATCTTCTAAAATTTGGTTTAGGAACAAGCTTCATTCTTTCTTTTTTAACGTTAAGAATTACTTTTGTTCTTATCATCCTATGGTCGCTGCCAGCAGAGAACTTGTTGAGCTCTTGATGATGTAGAAAGATTAGAAGCATGTCCCCTCTTGCGTTTCTTATCCCGTAGCCGTATTTTCATAACGCAATCTCTGCTTAGTCTTGTTTGAATCCGAGTTTTACGTTGAAGTCGCTCATGAGAACAATATAATGTGTTCTTCTTCATTTATGTGTCCAGTTGTCGGGGCGTAGACCTGTATAACTTTTAAACTGTAACGAGAGTTGAGTAGTAATATCAATAGGATGACTCTCGTACATATGGTCTCGATTTTATTTATTTTGGCTATGTGTTTTGTATGTACAATGATCCCAATTCCACCGCTGGATAAATGTTCCTTTTCTCTGTAGTGAAACAGGTGTCCTGATTTCAATATTTGTTGTTCTTCTCCTCTCTTACTGATTTCACCAGGTACTATGACATCCAATTTTATTGTTTTTAATTAATTTGCCAGTTCTGTTAGTTTATGATCAGTAGAGAGGGTTCTTATATTATAGAATGCTAGATGCAACATTATTGTGCAGTTTGGTCGTCTTGAATGGTAGCTTGGTATATCCCGGATATTCTTAGCACTCTCTGCTCTTAATCTTTTCTGTTCGCCACCTTGGTCAGAGATTTTTAAGCTGCCGGGAACTGAGGGACGTGTTTGGTTTTTGTTTTGCGTATTTACGGGGGCCTTAAAACGCCACGCTGGCCAGACGTGTTGGCGAGTTCTGTGAGAGAGATATAGGGAAGGATTTTGGGGTTTGGGAAGGATAATACTGGGATTTGGGCCTGGTTTCCCCTAAGCGGGGAGTGGAGGAAAAATCAGGAGCTCGCCATATGACAACAGAGAAGTAGAGACGGCGAGCTACGGTCCCCCAATAGGAATAAAATCAGTGGAAAGGCCACAAAAACGATTGAACGACAACTTACTGGAAGCACATTGAAAAACAGACAGTCATGTCTACACAAAAAGAAAATGAAGTAGGTTGCATAAGGATTATCTTGCACACCTATTAGCATGTTTACTTGTAGATAATAGACGGATACGTGAAGAGACCGAAATATCCGAGAATCAATTTGGCTTTATGCAGAGCAGATCAACAACAGATGCAATTTTCATTATAAGGCAGTTAATGGAAAAATACAGAGGTCAAGAAACAAACGCTCATATGGGATTCATTGATCTTGAGAACGCATATGATAGAGTTCCTCGAGAGATTCTGTGGTGGGCACTCAATAAGAAAGGAGTCCCTGGTGAATATGTAAAGATTGTGAGGGATATGTATGAGGGAGTAACGACTAGTGTTAGGACAGGTGTGGGAGAGACTGATTTTCATGTGAAAGTAGGATTGCACCAAGGCTCTGTGCTTAGTCCGTATTTATTCTCGTTAGTTTTGGACCAGATAACAGCGAAACTACAGGGTAACATTCCATGGTGCTTAATGTATGCTGATGATGTCGTGTTAGTAGGAAATAGTGAAAGAGACTTAGAACAAAAACTGGAACAGTGGAGGCAAGCTCTGGAGGAAAAAGGTTTAAAACTTAGTAGGACAAAAACAGAGTATTTGGAATGTTCATTTAAAGATGGAGTTACTACAAATAAAATGGTATCTTTGGATGGTGAACTGATTGTAAAAAGCAATAGTTTTAAGTACCTGGGATCGGTATTACAGAATAATGGAGAAATAGATGGAGATGCATGCAGTAGAATTAGGGCTGCATGGATGAAGTGGAAAGAAGCGAGTGGTGTGTTGTGTGACAGAAAAATTCAAATGAAGCTGAAGGGAAAATTCTATAAAACAGCCATAAAACCGACTATGATGTACGGAACTGAATGTTGGGCAGTGAAGAAGAAAGAGGAACAACGAATGCATGTGGCGGAAATGAAAATGCTTAGATGGATGAGTGGAGTGACAAAGAAGGATAAAATTAGAAATGAGTATATTAGGGAAAGTCTAGGTGTGGCACCAATTGATGCCAAAATGAGAGAGCATAGGTTAGGATGGTTTGGTCATGTTCAACGTCGAGACGTTAATCACCCAATACGAAGAATAGCTAAAGTGCAGATTCCTGGAAGGAGTAGGAGAGGAAGACCAAAGAAGACCTGGAGGGAGACGATAAGGCAGGATATGTTGGTAAAGGTGATTGACATTGATATGACCCAAGATAGAATTGTGTGGAGAAATGCAATTTGGGAAGCCGACCCCGCATAGGGATAAGGCAAAGAGAATGATGGTGATGATGATGATGACTTGTAGATAATAGAGAAGAGAAGAAATACAGTGAAAACTGTGGAATACCAGTAGATCAGTAGAGTCACTTTCCACAAAATAGACTTTTTTACCGAATAAGAATAATTTTGCATCGATCTATACTATATTAAGAGCGTAGGCGCATATATTTTTCGGCTATCAATTAGTTGACAATGATATTGTCATTATTAACTTAGAGATGGTTTTTGAATGGTCTTCGATAACCGTTACTTGTTTAATCGCTTAAATTATAGTTAATTCAGCTAATTAATATGATTATTTTTCACTAACTGTATGTATTCAATGATTACAATAATTTATATACTATACAATAAAACTAATACTCTAAAAAAGAGAAAAAGTTATTTTTTTAATAAAATATTGTTACTATGGAATGCTTAGATAAATTTTGAGAACATATTTACCTAACAACAAAACACTTAGATCACAGAATATATCCTGGTGTATTATCTGCTTGTATGTTCCATGAATATTAAACAATAAATAACGTTTTAATAATTTCATGTCTTAAATAAATTATTTATCAAATAAACTACCAATATTATTTAATAAACAGCTCAAAATATTCCTGTAGTCGTGTCAAATATTTAGTAGCCTTGTTTGTCACTGTCCTGTTACCATATTCTGTTCGACTGAGTGCATTATATGGCAAAGATAGCGAATATTCGATTTGGAAAATATCACCACGGACATGGTGTTAATTTTTTTCGAATCCTAAAAAAACTAATGAATCTTTTTGAAAAAAACGCAGAATGACGTTATTACCGAGGGTATAAAGTCCCTTAGAATAAACAAAAAGTTTCTTTTGAGTGATATATTAAAAATTAAAAATCACACTAAATTTTCTCTTCTTTTTCACCCCTGTAACTTATTAAAATAAACATAAAAGTTTTCAGGGTCTTACTACCCTCGGTAATAACGCAATCTTTCATTATGCTTTTAAATTTTTCAAAAATACTTTTTAGTTTTCTTAGGATTAGAAAAAATATGAATGCATTTAAATAGTATTGGACAAAGATTATGCGCCTATCCCCTTAATAGAATGTAATAAAATAAATTAGCCTTTAGTCATTTTAAGTTTATTAAGCTGTAATATTTATAATATAAATCGATGTCAAAAACTTATATGTAACTTATTACATATACATAAGTATAACAACTGTAGTATAAGTAACTTATAAAGTTTGAAATTGCTTTTTGTAAAGAAAGTTTGCGGACATACTGTACCATACGCATACATGCATTTCCTAACTGACTAGACGCTACAAAATAATAAAAAAATCCGGAAAAGGAATTCAATTTACCTTGATACTTAAAATAAATTGCTTTTTAAGATTCTTTCAGTTACTTTCAAGGTTTCTGATTAGATTGCAATTGGTTCAAAAGTATTAAAAGTATCCCTTTGCTGATTGTTCGAAGGGTTTTGAACGGTGAATCAGACTAAAGCATCCCCCAAAAACAGCTTATTTTACGCCTCATTTAGGAAGCTATTTTATCGGACAGAACATACAATACAGAGAATTTTCTTTTTTCGGTACAGCTGTTAAGGACAAGGCCAATTCTGCACTTGTTTATTTAGGACAATAAGTATTTGTAGTTCTTCTGCTGGAGTAAATTTAGATTTATAAAAAAATACTTATTGTACGCAAATTGCTTCAAGGAAAGAGTTTGGTAGAAGACCGTCGAATTTCTGAAATAACCTATTTCTGTATGTCCATGATAATTCTTAATTAATTAAGAGTTAAGTAGAAAAGTGAAGAAACAATGGGAAACAAACAATTCGGTTTCAAAGAAGGTTTGTGAATAAGGGAAGCTTTGTTATCAATGCTAACATTACTTCAATGATCATGGAAAGTACAGAAACCAATTTACTTTATAGATGATAGGCTACCATGATGTCCAACATGATAGGCTATTTGAGTATCTAGAAATGGTTGTAATAGATGATAAAGATCTGAGACTTTCACAATATCTATATTGGAATAAAGACGCTTTTATTCTGGTAGACGGCTAAGAAATAGACCCAATTCTCATTCAAATACGTGTCACACAAGATTGTGTGTTATTCCCAACTTTGTTTAACGTGTACTTAACGAAGCCTTAGAAGGGCAATGTGGAGTTCGAATTGGGAGAGAAACTATTAACATCAGATATGCAGATGACAGATGATACAGCGATCATGGCTGAAAGTATTGAAGATCTTTAATTTCTTAGAGATCGAGTCACCAGAGAATGCTCTGGTGGCCAGCCACCTCTGGTGGTCAATAACGGACTTGACATCAATACGTCAAAGAGAAAGTTACTTGAGGTTATTAAACAAGACCTTGGCCCTATGCAACTAATTGTCAATAATGAGCCGATTACAAAAAAAGTCAACTATTTTAAATACCTAAGAGGTTAGATGAACAAGATACTAAATCTTGATGAAGAAATTAATACTTGTATAGAAATTTAAGGAGGGGCATTTATGAAACTTAAATCTATACGCAATTTTCAGCTGAACTTACAACTAAAATCAAGTTCCTAATAGTCCAGGAACCGAAGCTTTTGACCTCACAATTTTTACAGAATGGATCGATTTGCTTGAAAATTTGAGAGTAGATAGTCCAAGGATCAAAATCTATATGATGCCGAAAGGCGCTTTTACCATGGGGTGGTTGTCACCCCATCTCGGGGGTGGACATTTTTTATTATATTTTGACCACAAAAGTTGATAAAAATGTTCATTCTAAGCAAAAAATGTTCTATACATTTTTTTGATGAAATTAATAGTTTTCGATTT
Source organism: Diabrotica virgifera virgifera (assembly GCF_917563875.1). Taxonomy (NCBI): domain Eukaryota; kingdom Metazoa; phylum Arthropoda; class Insecta; order Coleoptera; family Chrysomelidae; genus Diabrotica; species Diabrotica virgifera. The sequence goes on along the minus strand of NC_065447.1, from coordinate 184,720,712 downwards.
ATTCGCTATCGAAAGTGTTAGTTTTACATATCGAAATAACCAATGTTTTTCGATATACATACTCGTTTACGATTCTCTCAATTTTTGCAGTAGATTTTTTTTCAAACCAATGTCTTGGGAATTAAATAACCTTCAGTTTCGTATTTAAACATTTTTTCGTATCTCTGCTGCTAATCTTTCTATTCTGAAGGAAATGGCATTTTTTACCAAACTACAGTAATTCGTTATTCGCTTTTAACTCCAGTTTTTTAAAACTAATCATTCTAAGCCAGTCAATGTTCTAGAATCTATTAATAATACGTAAATAAAGAAGAATGAATAAGGCCAATGACTGAAAACACCGCTCACTTGCATTATTCTGCTTCCAATTGGATGTCTCCTTTTTTTTTCAAAAAAATATATTGATTTTTTAACCGTAACTTTTTTACTTTTTCTCTTAGAATGTTTGCTAAAAAAGAATTTTGTAGGTTTTTACAAGATCTACAAGACTGAACATTAAATCTTTTTAAAATCCTCAGTCGTAAAAAAGGGTGACTTTGAAAGGGTTGGTAAAGGTGGTTTTTGCATGTTATTACAAGTTTTAATTGTCAATAGCTCACTCAGTTGTTGCTGTAGAAAAAATTTATGGAAACCAGTTTCTTGGAAATTAAATAAGCTACAATTTCATATTTAAACATTGTTTCGTATCTCTGATGCTAATCTTTATATTCTGAAGAAAATGCGGTTTTTTTCCAAACTACAAAAATTCGTTATTCGCTTTTAACTCCATTTTTTTAAAAACTAATTATTCTGAGCCGGTCAAACTTCTAAACCCTATTAATAATACATAAATAAAGAAGACCAAATAAGATCAATGACTAATTTTAATTAGGGTGGTGAATAGGGGGCAATGGCGGATCCAGGGGAGGGCGATGGGGGGATCGGCCCCCCCTCTCAAACCAAGTTATATATAAAGATAATAAAAACATTCATTTCTCATTTATTTTTCATAAAAATTTAGCCAATCGGCCCCCCCCCCCTCTTGAGGATGCTGGATCCGCCACTGATAAGGGGTTGCTTCCGATAACGTTTTCGTTGAAGAAAATAGAGACTGACATTCTTTTCATTATAAGTCACTTAATTTTTGAGATAGAACTTTTTTGTATTTCTGGAGATATATATTTTTAAATACTTTAAATTAATTTGAACAAGTTATCCTCGAAAAATGCCCAGTTTCCCCGTCTTTTGACTTTAAAACTACAATATTTAGCATTTGACGAAGAAGAGCTAACATATAATAAAGTATAGCTCGATTACTATTGGTCAAAAAAGAAAATTAATAAAAACGGTTTTGTTTATTTTTTCAAAAGCTACATTTTTGTTAAGTAAAGTTGTTTTGATAAAACCAAAACTTTTGGAGCTATTAGCAGAAAACTGATTAAAAACATTGTTTTTTTCGATATAAAACTAACATTTTCGATAGCGAATAAATCGAAAACTATTAATTTTATCAAAAAAATGTATAGAACGTTTTTTTCCTGAGAATGAACGTTTTTACCAAGCTTTGCGGTCAAAATATAATAAAAAATTTCCACCCCCGGGATGGGGTGGCAACCACCCCCCTGGTAAAAGCGCCTTTCGGTATCATATAGATTTTTATCCTTGGACTATTCACTACTAATTCTAAAATTTTCAAGTAAATCGATCCATTCTGTAAAAATTGCGAGGTTTTGTCCTATTTTAAGCTTCATCACTTGGACTATAAAACGTCATATGTATCCTGTATTACTACATAGATGTGAAACTTGGATCATGAAGGTTAATATGATAAACAAATTAAAAGCCTTCGAGATGTGGTCATATCGTAGGATGCTCAAAATATCATGAATTTAACGCATTTCAAACATACTAGTCTTAAACAGAATAGATCAAGGCGAAGGTGACTTGACGAGCATGATAAAAGAGGAAAAAAACTGGAATATATGTGGCTTATAATGAGAGGTAGTTGAAACTGGATACTGCAATTAATAATCAACAAAAGAACGAGGGAAAAAGGGGAATTGGTAGGAAGAAATATTCATGACTCCGAAACATTTGTCTTCGTCAGTAGACTGGCTTATCAGCAGACGAATTGTTACACGCCGCTCAAGATCGAGAACAATATCGGCAAATTGTCATGGAATCTACCCAGGCCTAAAATTTTGGAGTGGTACTCAAAGAAAAAGAAGGTAAAGTACCCAAAATCCGTCCCCTGCTCTAAATTCGTCCCCTAATGTAACTTCTACTGACAGTACTGCAACCTTGCCAGAAAGTAAGGAAATTCTTCAAAACGATTCAGTTTACTAGTGACAGTGGCGTAGATTCTTTGTTCTGTTCATTTACTCTTTAATTTTTCATAAATAGTTGTGTAGTAGCTTGCTACAGTGGGTACTAAATTTTAAATACTTATATTGACTCTTCAAGGTAAGTTCGGACTTATTTAGCGATTGATAATAGTAGAATGCTGTCTGAATATTATACAGGGTGTTTCATTGGGAAAGTAACATACGTTAACTGTAGAAAGAGGACACTTAGGCAGTCTCAAAAATACCATACTTAATGCGTCTTACACCATTAATAACAAAGTTACTGGGTGTTTTATCTATTTTGCCATTTTTTTCTTTGGTTCATAACTTTTTAACCACACTCTATATTTATTTTATATTTGGCAGGCAAATAACCTTTAAGGTGTACAATAAATTAATTTATATTTAATTGTAAAAAATCCAGGTCCGGATTAAAAAATATTGGAAAAATATTCCGACCCAAAAACAACACACTGTATATTAAATTTTTTTAAAATGAATTTTTCAGTTGAAAAGAGAACTAAAAACTAAATTTAGAGGTATACTTTGATTTTCGGCAAAATGATTTTTCTCGTCAAATTTTTAATTTGATTTCTGAAATTATGTGAATTGCGAGAGCTCTAAGTAGAAAAAAATTTAAATACAACTTACAACTTGTTAACCGCGCTGAAAATTTATTTTATATATAACACGCGAATATTCTTTTAGGTGTCCAATCAATTAATTTATTTACAATTATAAAAAATATAGGTCCGGATTAAAAAATATTTTAAAAATATTCAAACCCAAAAAACACCCTGTATATTATTTTTTTAAATGGGTTTTGCATTTGAAAAGGGGATGAAAAACTAAATTTAGTGGTGTGCTTTGAATTTTCGGCAAAAAGACTTTTCTGGTAAAATTTTGAATTTGAATTCTGAAGTCAATTGCGAGAGCTCTAAGTAGAAAAAATTAAAATGCGACTTAATTTTAGTTAATACCATTATTTAATCTAAATTGGTAAAATGTTGACATTTCAGTGTTTTTTTATATGTGTGAAAAATAGTTTATGGCGAATATTCATCTTTAAATAATGAATAAATAATAGAGGGTCAATAAAGAATACATCACTTTAATCAACAACGTATCTAAAAATTATAACAAAACAGAAAATTTGCAGCATAATAACTATTCAAAACTAAAGTACCTACTTATTCAAAATTACCACCATCAAGAATTATTGTTATGTGTGCAAATGTTAATATTTCATTAATTTAGATTAAATAATGGTATTAATTAATAAGTCATATTTTATTTTTTTTTACTTTGACCTTCGCAATTCACATAATTTCAGAATTCAAATTTAAAATTTTACCAGAAAAACAATTTTGCCAAAAATTCAAAGTATACCACTAAATTTAGTTTTTCATCGTCTTTTCAGATGCAAAATCAATTTTAGAAAAAAAATAATATACAGGGTGTTTTTTTGGATCGGAACATTTATACAATATTTTTTAATCCGGACCTGGGATTTTTTATAATTGTAAATAAATTAATTTATTGGACACCTAAAATAATATTCGCCTGTTAAATATAAAATAAATATACAGTTGACAAGTTGTAAGCTGTATTATATAGAGCTTTCGCAATTCACATAATTTCAGAATTCAAATTCAAAATTTGACCAGAAAAATCATTTTGCCGAAAATTCAAAGTATACCACTAATTTTAACTATTTATAATGGGAAATAAGCCACAATATTATTAAAAATGATTTTTATTAACGTTTCGACGTCCAAATCGGGTGCCGTTGTCAAAATACAAAATACTACTAACATAAACAAAAATGTTGTTGCTTAGTAAAAAAATTCTTCTAATAATTTATTTAATTTGACTCATTTATATCGGCAATTCAGATACATATGATACATTTTAAAGTAGAAGACTTTAAAATGATATTGCCAATATGTATTTATGAGTTGCATTCCTGGGACGACTTTACTGAAAGATAGTTCATTCGATTACATGAAATCAACCCCAACTCAAGAATATCCGTCACAAAAAAATCATAGCATGTGATATGTCTTTAAAAAGACAACCATATGCAACGGTGACATTAAAATTCTCGTGTTAGAGATCTCATAGTAAATCACGAGGGAAAACCAGGAAAAAACTTCATATGGTTATCTTTTTAAAGACATAAGCCGTATTTCAATTTTTTTTTACTTAGAGCTCTCGCAATTCACATAATTTCAGAATTCAAATTCAAAATTTGACCAGAAAAATCATTTTGCCGAAAATTCAAAGTATACCACTAATTTTAACTATTTATAATGGGAAATAAGCCACAATATTATTAAAAAATGATTTTTATTAACGTTTCGACGCCCAAATCGGGTGCCGTTGTCAAAATACAAAATACTACTAACATAAACAAAAATGTTGTTGCTTAGTAAAAAAATTCTTCTAATAATTTATTTAATTTGACTCATTTATATCGGCAATTCAGATACATATGATACATTTTAAAGTAGAAGACTTTAAAATGATATTGCCAATATTTATGAGTTGCGTTCCTGGGACGACTTTACTAAAAGATAGTTCATTCGATTACATGAAATCAACCCCAACTCAAGAATATCCGTCACAAAAAAATCATAGCATATGATATGTCTTTAAAAAGACAACCATATGCAACGGTGACATTAGAATTCTCGCGTTAGAGATCTCATAGTAAATCACGAGGGAAAACCAGGAAAAAACTGCATATGGTTGTCTTTTTAAAGACATATCATATGCTATGATTTTCTGTGACGGATATTCTTGAGTTGGGGTTGATTTCATGTAATCGAATGAACTATCTTTCAGTAAAGTCGTCCCAGGAACGCAACTCATAAATATTGGCAATATCATTTTAAAGCCTTCTACTTTAAAATGTATCATATGTATCTGAATTGCCGATATAAATGAGTCAAATTAAATAAATTATTAGAAGAATTTTTTTACTAAGCAACAACATTTTTGTTGATGTTAGTAGTATTTTGTATTTTGACAACGGCACCCGATTTGGGCGTCAAAACGTTAATAAAAATAATTTTTTAATAATATTGTGGCTTATTTCCCATTATAAATAGTTAAAATTGTAAAAATGCCACATGAAAATAGCTTCAGAACAACATTATACCACTAAATTTAGTTTTTCATCCTCTTTTCAACTGAAAAATCCATTTAAAAAAAAAAATAATTTACAGGGTGTTGTTTTTGGGTCGGAACATTTTTCCAATACTGTTTAATCCGGATCTGCATTTGTTACAATTGTAAATAACTTAATCTATTTTACACCTGTGGTTAAAAAGTACAGTGTGGTTAAAAAGTTATGAACCAATTAAGAAAATGGCAAAATCGATAAAACACCCAGTATCTTTGTTATTAATGGAGTAAGGTCCATTAAGTATGGTATTTTTGAGACCGCCTAAGTGTCCTCTTTCTACAGTTAACGTATGTTACTTTCACAATGAAACACTCTGTATGTGTTGTTACAGCCATGTAGTTCTACTCGTTTCGTAACGAGCAGCAGCCATGTTTTATATTACGAAATTCCTAAATCCGTCCCCTTCGATGTCCACTGGTGTCAACCGATCATAAGGATAGTTCTAGTGTTGAAGATGCACCGTGTGCTGTGAAAAGCGTCTTTGACAAGAAAAGTAAAGAGAAAAATGGATCAAGTGTTCGTGGTGTCCTGAGATGGTTTATCTTCAATCAAACTCAAAAATTTTATTTATGATTTATGTCTGGATGTGTAAATAGATATAACTTATTAAGGCGGAGATACATATGCGCTCTGCTCGGTGTGCGAGCCGCTCGCGCGCAGCGTATTCGTCAGATTAGTATGTGTTTTCAAGTGACGCACAAACGGCACGCACACGGCGCACCACGATCTAAATTCTGTCGGTTTTTCAACAAACGCTTTGATGGTTCGCAATACGTATTTGGACGGGTTTGCGAGTGGTTTGTTGGTTTTGGCGCGCATGAGTTGAATATTTGTTAGTAATGGAATGGTCGGAACTGTCGGAAGGAAATTGATGTTTACCGTGGAAAATCATTATTGTGGGATCCTCAATAAAGAACCATTTAATTTAAAGAAACAACTTAAATCCGATCTGAACGGAAATAGAAGCTGAAAATAAAAAAATGTACATGCGGACCTTTTTAAAAAATGTTAGTTCATTGTTGTACTAAAAATAACATGTATTAAAAATAAGATTTATTATTTTATTTGGGCATAAGCCACAATTCGAGTTTGAAATCAAGTTTACTTGACCTTTCGACTTTCACTTCGGAAATAGTTATCAATATCAAAAAAACATTCATAAGCAGATATATATATTATGTGTCACCGGAAAGCGAAATAGGTAACGCACGACTTGGAGAACCTATAGTTTTCTAACTTCGTGTTTGGTGAAGCAACGCAGTTGAAACAAGCGGATATATTATAATTGTGTCACCGGAAAGCGAAAAAGGTAAGGCACAACTTGGAAGACCCAATAGTTTTCTAACTCCGCTTCTGGTAAAGCAACAGAGTTGGAACAAGCAGATATATTATAATTGGGTCACCGGAAAGCCAAAAAGGTAACGCACAACTTGGAAGACCCAATAGTTTTCTAACTTCGCTTCTGGTGAAGCAACGGAGTTGGAACAAGCAGATATATTATAATTGGGTCACCGGAAAACGAAAGAGGTAATGCACAACTTGGAAGACCCAATAGTTTTCTAATTTCGCTTCTGGTGAAGCAACAGAGTTGGAACAAGCAGATATATTATAATTGGGTCACCGGAAAGCCAAAAAGGTAACGCACAACTTGGAAGACCCAGTAGTTTTCTAACTTCGCTTCTGGTGAAGCAACGGAGTTGGAACAAGCAGATATATTATAATTGGGTCACCGGAAAGCCAAAAAGGTAACGCACAACTTGGAAGACCCCATAGTTTTCTAACTTCGCTTCTGGTGAAGCAACGGAGTTGGAACAAGCAGATATATTATAATTGGGTCACCGGAAAGCCAAAAAGGTAAGGCACAACTTGGAAGAGCCTATAGTTTCCTAACTTCGCTTCTGGTGAAGCAACAGAGTTGGAACAAGCAGATATATTATAATTGGGTCACCGGAAAGCCAAAAAGGTAACGCACAACTTGGAAGAGCCTATAGTTTCCTAACTTCGCTTCTGGTGAAGCAACGGAGTTGGAACAAGTAGATATGTTATAATTGTGTCGTCGGAAAGCGAAAAAGGTAACGCACATCTTGGAAGAGCTTATAGTTTCCTAACTTCGCTTCTGGTGAAGCAACTGAGTTGGAACAAGCAGATATATTATAATTGGGTCACCGGAAAGCCAAAAAGCCGCACAACTTGGAAGACCCAATAGTTTTCTAACTTCGCTTCTGGTGAAGCAACCTAGTTGGAACAAGCATATATATTACAATTGGGTCACCGGAAAACGAAAAAGGTAACGCACAACTTGGAAGAGCCTATAGTTTCCTAACTTCGCTTCTGGTGAAGCAACGGAGTTGGAACAAGTAGATATGTTATAATTGTGTCGTCGGAAAGCGAAAAAGGTAACGCACATCTTGGAAGAGCCTATAGTTTCCTAACTTCGCTTCTGGTGAAGCAACTGAGTTGGAACAAGCAGATATATTATAATTGGGTCACCGGAAAGCCAAAAAGGTAACGCACAACTTGGAAGACCCAATAGTTTTCTAACTTCGCTTCTGGTGAAGCAACTGAGTTGGAACAAGCAGATATATTATAATTGGGTCACCGGAAAGCGAAAAACCTATTGGGTTGTGATTATTAGGTCCTAAAACCAAAAAAGTTAAGTAAAATTTTCCATTTTAGTGGGGACTTCCCATTTTCTAATTTAATTTTCCATTTCCAACAATCTTTTTTCCGATTATAGCGCCATCTATCCATAATTCAAAAAAATGTTTCGAATAAAAGTTGTTTATTTTTATACAAACAATCCAAATCTGCAATAAAAAATGGGGTCTACCATTTAAGATTTTAAAGTAACCCCCCACCTCACCTCCGTGGGGGGTCGTGCTTGGAACCATTCGATAGATTTTTCAATAACATTGATAAAGTGTATTTTGCAGTTTTTCGATATGATGTTTATTTTGCGAAAGATCGCGGGATTTGTATTTAAAATTTTAAATTTACCCCCCACCCCTCTCCGTGGGGGGTCAAGTTTGGTATTTTTCGATAGATTTTTGAAAAATATTGAACACGTAGTTTTTAGTTTTTCAGTCTGACGTTCATTTCGCGAAATATTCGCTTTTTTTTGTGAAACTTTTTGACTCACCCATTTCCGCTCAAATCGTCATATTTTTGAAATATAGACTCTTTTGCATGTACTTAACTTACCTTATCTTAATCTGACAATTTCGAATATTTTAAGGATAGATTTTTTTTCGGGCCCCCCTGAACGAACTCCCCTGTGTTAAGAGCCAATATATGGTGGAGGTACATCTGCAGGGTACCACGTTTCTCCCCATATGATAATCTGACGCGCTCGAGTAACTGCAAAAGTCCCCGCTTGGGCTCCCCTACCATTATATTTGTGTTGCCAGGAAGCGAAAAAGGTAGTTTCCGAAATGTTCCCAAACTGTGGCTTATTCCACATGTAAATTGCATAGGATGACACAAGAAAATAGTTTCAGAACAATACCAAAATAAGATGTAGTAGAAGTACAGGACAGAGACATGATTATCTACAATTACTAAACGTTCGTAAGTTTCCTCTGGATCGTCAAAATGAAAAATTTTAACGAACAATAATCGCGCCACGAACGCGCGGCGCACACACGGCGCGGAGTTCGCGGCGCGGATATGTATTTCCGCCTTTATGTATACAATGTATAAACATGTTCCTATCTCAATAAATTTAATAAAATAAGTATTTTTTTTATTTAGCTAATGCCTCGACAACTAATGGCCATTGGCATGGTAGGTACGGTAATTTTGAACAGTTAGGTACCTAGTGTCATATGTAGTGTGTGTGTTGAGTAAGTGTCTTGTTACTTTGCAAAGTCGACGTCATTGTCTTTGCAAAGAGACGCTAATTGTATCCGAACGTCTGCGGTCCCTCCGGTGAGTACCGATCCCACAAGGACAGAAACTATATTCATTTATTAATTTGTAATAAATGAAAAATTTCTGACCCTGGTGAGATTCTAACCCAAAAATAAGTATGAATACTGTTTAATTCATGTTTTACAAAAAAAAAAATCATAGATTTTATCTGGGAATGGGTGGGGGACGGAATTGGGATACCATTTTTTTCTACGAACGTGCAAAAATGTCTACTTTCGCGCACGCATTTTAGTTTAGAAAGTTTCACTTTTCCGCACGCGTGTTAATATGGCCTTAAATTAATTATAATAGATGCAATAAACTAATATTTAGATATTATTTACTAATTTATTTCACATATATCTTCTTGTGTTCATGTTTTAATGAAATTAACTCGAGAATTCGATGAAATAAAATAATTTTGAAATAATATTCGAAAGTCAAATCAGTAGACAATAGCAGTGGTTTTGAATCATCGTCATGGAAACCAAGATCGTCGTCATGCTAACCAATTATGCTGAAACTTGGGTTTTGACAACCTTGTCAAAGAATTAATTTGTGTATATACTTTCAGTAGTAATTGCAAAAGAGCTCTGAAATTATTGAATTTTTCCCGAGTGACACTTTGACAGTTTTAATTTCACGAGCCGAAGGCGAGTGAAATTATGTTAAAGTGTCACGAGAGCAAAAATTCTATATTAATTTCAGAGTTCGAGTGTAATTTGTTGCGATTATTTCATGAATAAAACTGTTCAAAACCATAATTTTATTGCAATTTATTTATGTAAGTACAAATTTTTTTTTATTTTATTTTATTCTGGCCTTGGTGGCCTTGGTTCAGAACCTTTAGCCACATAACTACATATAAAATTATTATTCTTCGTTCATAAGTATAAAATTGTCCAGTATACACTTAAAAATAAAAAATAAAAAAATAAAGCTTACAAATAACAATGCCTACGTACTATGTTAATAAATACAACTATATTAATTTTTTTTTCACTACGGTAAGAACTAAAACATACATAGGTTACAAAATAATATAATTAATTACAGTAAATATCTCATTCATACATTACATAATACAAAAGAAATACTTATTCATTCAAACGATTAGTTTTACATTCACACTTTTAATTTAATTTTTTGAAGAAATGTCATAATTAGTTTAAAAATTTTAATGTTATCCACACTTAATAGCACATTTAAGTCTAGGGGAGTACTTAAACCTACTTTCAGCAATTCTTGTAGCAGCCACATACTTGCATTGAGATTTAAGTATTTAAGTACAAATTAATACCATTAAACACACAGTTTTTATAAATATTTGACGATTGAAAGTCATCACTTTTATAATTTTTAAAACATTAATTGTCATTAATGTCACTGAATGTATTTTTTCGTAGCAACGAAGGGCATCTGACGTAATATACTTAACGACGGGAGATTATCAAAAATTATCGATTTAATTCAGATTTCTGTAGCTTTCTATTGGTCAGAATCTCCTATGAATGAAATAATCAGTAGTAATTGCACAAGAGCTCTGAAATTATTGAATTTTTCCCGAGTGGCACTTTGATAGTTTTAATTTCACGAGCCGAAGGCGAGTGAAATTATGTCAAAGTGTCACGAGAGCAAAAATTCTATATTAATTTCAGAGGTCGAGTGCAATTTGTTGCGATTATTTCATGAATAAAACTGTTCAAAACCAAAATTTTATTGAAATCTATTTATGTAAGTACCATTAAACACACAGTTTTTATAAATATTTGACGATTGAAAGTCATCACTTTTATAATTTTTAATAAAACATTAATTGTCATTAATGTCACTGAATGTATTTTTTCGTAGCAACGAAGGGCATCTGACGTAATGTAGTAAACGACTCGTGATTATCAAAAATTATCGATTTAATTCAGATTTCTGTAGCTTTCTATTGGTCAGAATCTCCTATGAATGAAATAATCATATTAATTAAATTAACTGATTAAAATTTGGTCATTTTTTAAAGACTCTTAGAAAAAATAATTGTTCCTAACGCTTGCAGAAAGTCTCTTTTCCGCACTTGACTGCTTGTCGAACTCCCGCTTCGCGTCGTTCGGCAAACTGCAGTCGCGTGCGGAAAAGTATGACTTTCTGCACTTGTTAAGAAAATATCTATTAAATAATCTAAATTTTCCTTATTTCGATTATTTATTTATTTTTGATTAAAGAAAATTTATTTAGTAGAATCGTACTAGCAAAACTCTTAGATACAGAGTTGAGTTGTTTAAATAAATTGTTTCCATTATTCTAACTCTAAATAAAATTTCAGAATTTAAGATTTTGCTTAGGGGGATGGTATTTGGGCACCTTACCTTAATAGAAACATTCCTTTTCAGTTCAGAGGTAAATAATACGTGTTTCTGAAGAAAATTGAACTAAATGGGTTAGAAGTATGTGAAGAAGTCAATCCCGTATAATATAATCATCATCCAGCCTCGAACATGCACTACTGAACATACATAGATCTCCTACCTTTGTTTCCAATCCCATCTATAATGAGCTCTTTCATCCAGTGTTTATTAATTTGCTATATAAATTGGTGATATCCAGAAGCCTCGTTTGTCCTCACCTGGTCTCCATTCCAATTGCCTATTTGTCAATCGACCATCTGCCATTCTCGCTATGTGCCCTGTCCAACTCCATTGTAGAATAACTATTCGTTCGAATGTCAGTTACCTTAGCTCTTTTTCATATATCCTTGTTTTTAATTCTGTCTTGTAAAATTACTCCTAGCATGGTCCGTTCCGTTTTCCTCTGTGTCACTTTCATTTTACTGGCTGAAGCTTTTGTTACTTCTGCTCCGTACGTTAGTAATGATTTTGCTACTACAATAGACTCTCTCTACAACGAACACGGTTATTACGAGGTTTGGCTTATAACGAGGTACACTAGATGTCCCATGAAATTTCTATTGAACTGTAAAACCTCTATAACGAGGCACATTTGGTTATAACGAGGAAAAATGAAATCGTAAATATTATGTACCTTTACCTGTTTTTAGCGCTGTAATGGCTATAAATACCCCAACTGACTGTTTAGACACATCTGTGTCGTTATCGAGGATAGTGCTGTAATAAAATCCACCGCCTAATAAACCTGTTCCTGTTCTGTTTATCTGTCGACCGATGAAACTAAATTAAAGGTCGGAGATTCAAACAGAAACTTATTCCTAAAAGCTTCACTACACTTCCGCTTCTATTGGGTTTCGGGAAAACTCATCTCACTAAAAGTGTTTATGTATATTTCATTTTGTTTGCATATTGGTATATATTATGTAAAATGTGGCACAGTCATATTTATATGACTCGCGAAGCTTTACAAAAGAACGATAAAATGAAAAACAGTCATATGCTGTAGATTTTAACTTTTCAACCATTAAAATACAATTAATAACTTCCACCGTAAAATTCTGATACACGGTAATGTGATCCGGACGATTTTCTTTCCTTCTTTTTATATTAGAAGACAACGAAGATAGAACCGAACATAAGTTTTTTCTGTTATATAGAAATCGTGCAGATGTTTCCAAGTCTCATTAAAGAATCCTGAAAAGTAATTTGAAGTTATAATTGAAATGGTGAGAGTGTAATAATTGCGATCTTGTACACCGCCCTAATAAAAGATCTCTCAGTGCCGTAGAATGTTAAATAAAATAGCTGCATTGAGAAAATGGCTTTGCTAGTTCTGTAAAACACATGGGAGAAGAAGGGATAAACTGGCTATGGAAAATATACAAAGAGGCACGAAAAAACCAACAAATGCTAATATACCAAAAGGAAGAACACGTCAACTGAAATTATAGAGCAATAAGTTTGTCATCGGTATGTTTTAAAATTAAAATATACACGAAAATAGTAGAGAAGAGGCTAAAACAAGGGGAAGAAAAACAACTGAGAGAACAAGCATCGTTTAGACCAGAAAGACAAAGAAACGATAATATTTACGTCATTAGAAATATAATAGAAAGAAGTATTGACTCGGGGGAAAGCTCATTCTGGTATTCGTAAATCTGCAACGTTCGAATCTATAGAAAGAAAAATTATGTGGCAATGCTTGCAGAAAATGAAAGTAGGTACACATTAAACTGATAAAAATAATTGAAAGTATTTACAGAGTGGTAAAAGAACGTGTACATATGTATAGCAGGAGAAAGTTCTGAAGAATTCAATTGGGAAAGAGGTATCAAACAAGGAGACAGTCTTAGCCCGCTACTATTCATAATAATAGTCGTAAAACGAATTGATTAGAAATACTGGAGAAAGAAGCAACCAAATACGGACAATAATAGGATACCAAAGATTACAGCCAGTAAAAATAGAAACCTTATTTTATGTGGATGACGTAGTATGACGTATTTTTGCATATTTTTAGATTTTCTATAGGCACCGAATTATAGTGGGAGCCAACTTTTCAAATTTACACACTGTATACTAAAATAAATTAGTGTAGAAGAAATACGTTTAATTCCAAGTCTGATAAAAGTAGCGTTACTTTTCTGCTCTTTTTTTCCAACATTAGAGGAATCCAACTCCTTTCCATTATATTCCGTTTTATTTTTTTTTCGAATTGAGTTTTTACTGAAAAATATTTATTTTTTATATCTGATGCTAAATACATCGAGTACCTATAGTACCCCAAAATAAAAAGCCATCTTCAAACAATTATAACTCGCTTGTTATTGTACTTAGACAACTCTAATACAAGACCAATCTCTTTGTTTTTTAAAAGCTTTATTTTTTTACTGGACATTTCTCAAAAAAACGTTTTTTATGAGTTATTCGTAAATCATTGGAAGGCATATATTTTTTTTGCGAAAAATTCGTTTTTAAGTGCGGATAACTCAAAAAGTCTTGATCTGGTGAAAAATTATATTTATGACATTTCTTTAAAGTTTGATTCTCTATCAATTCTCGGGGTTATTTCGAGTATAAAAAATTCATCCTACGAGATGTACAAGGTGCCAACTACCCCAGGAATAGACGTACACATCGATACCATATAATTTATGTTTTTTGAGTAATTTCCTACCAACTGTAAAAATTTAAACCAAATCGGTGCAGCTATAAAAAATGTTGAGGGAAAATCCTACAGTAACTTAACTATATCTTTGCGACTAAGTTTGAACCAATCTAAATCACATGCTTAAAAATCCAACAAGGAAATCGAATCTGTTTACCGGCAATTTCTTTGGTTGCGCTTTAAAATATGCATTGGTAATTAAATAAATACAAACAACTTCAGTTTTGGGACCGTGCAAGTTCGGAAGAGCGACACCTGGTTTCATAGCTCAGCAACATTTTTTAGCACTTTTAATGATATTGGCCAATTTTATTAGTCCTGGTTACTGGATAATTGTCAAGGCCATAGCCCAAAAAAAGAATAAGAAGAAAAAGTAAGATTGAGGTTATGTTATTAAAAGGTAAACCTTGTAGGTATGTAGTAAATAAAATTAATTATTAGAATGCAGTACTACAAGCAAAATACAATTAATTATTCTTCTTCTTCTTTCTCATAATCCTTAGTGCCCTTCAGGGCGTCGGATAAATACAATTAATTAAAAATAAAATCAAATAAAATAAAAATTCCATTTTTATTCAGTTGCAATGCGAAGGCAAAACCGTATTAGTTTTCACTTAGAACAGGGAGTGCAGACCCGCACTCTAAATCGACGATTTTCGACTCTATTTGGAGTCATCATCAGAGAGGCGTAGGTCTGCTGCTCTCTGCCCGAAGTGACAAAATTACGAAAGATTATCCCCGAATTGCAACTGACGTTTATGGAGTAGGTGACTAGCGTCATCTGGCAACTGAAAGACAAGTAAGTTTTCAATCTAAGAGAACCATTAATAATATTGAAAAATATTAAAGATATTACTAAAAGATTTTTAATTGAAAACTTATTGGTCCATTTCCCTGGTAACACCTCCATGGCTTGTAAAAATTGCAAGCCAATTCAATTTCAATTTCACTTGGAACCCGTGTTCTAAGTGAAAAATAAGACGGTTTTGCCTTCGCATTGCAAATGAATAAAAATGGAATTTTTATTTTATTTTATTTTTATATTGGTCTTTACTCCTTTGAGTAACTAGGTCCATTTTCCGTTGGAATTTACCAGCTGAATAGACGGGGTCGTGAATTGTAAGTTTTTGAATTCCCTCTTGTCTTCTTCGCTTCAGCATCCATTTGGCTTGCAATTTTTCGAAGCCATCGAGGTGTTACCAAGGAAATGGAGCAATAAGATTTCAATTAAAAATCTTTTAGTAATATTTTTAATATTTTTCAATATTATTAATGTTTCTATTAGGTTGAAAACTTACTTTGCCTTACAATTAATTAAATTCACTTTTAATTGCATATCATATCCATATTGTGGAGCAACATATAATTTTTACACAGCATTTGCGAAATCTCATTTTCTTCAATGACAGAAATATAAGTCAATGTGACAATATGAATTATTTAAGAAATATGTTAAGAAAGTTGCAAGATTTCTCCGTTACTCGCGCACGATCGTTTTTCTTATCCCCTCCAAGTACATGCACACAGCGAATACTATATACAGATAGACCCTATCTGCGTATCAGTTTAAGCCGGTGATAAATCCAATTAAGAGCACACAGTAGCGATCAACAGGTAGCAACAAACGCGGTCCAAGATTGCGACAGTTCTGTGAACTTTCAAAAGTGAGGCAATAGTGCGTCGGTAATTCGACACTGACAGTGACGTTAATATTATCAGAAACAATAATTTTTATACACATAGGCGCGAAATGTTGCCAAGTCAGTGACGTTCGATTTCTTGTTATAAAAAAATCGATTTTTAGTAGTTCCAATGTGACACAAAATCTAGGCACCATATAAAAAAGTTTATTTGAAGAAAGTGTATTTTTTTGTCTTTCTTAATGGCGGTAGAGGATCCTTTTTTCAATATTTTATTTATAGATAGTGATGTAAAAATGGAAGATTCAGAAAACAAAATAGGAAATTATGGACGTGGATCAAGGTATATTAAGGGTGAAAGACTACTAGAATATTTGAAACAACAAAACCTTCATGCAATAAATACATACTTTAATAAGAAGCCAAACCGAAAATGGACATGGGTCACCCCAAATGGGGTGACAAAAAATGAAATATACTAGTTCCTCTGCCAAAATAAACAAATCTTAAAAGACGTAACTGCACTTAATAAATTCTCAACTGGCAGCGATCACCGCATACTATGAGCCAAAATAGAAATAAGCAAACTAGAGACGCAGAAATCTAGAAGAAAACCAACGGCTATTGACCATAGCAGAATAAGACAAAACGCAGAAGAATATAGACAGACTTTAAGGGAAAGCTATAAACAACAAGTAGCAAAGGAAGAGTCAGAAATTAATAAGATTAATGAAGAAATGAAAGAAAAACTCTTGGAAGCGGGAATGAAAATTGCCAAAAAACTAAGAACAAAATGAAATTAGATTAAGTAGCCGGACAGTTAAGTTAACGGAAATTAGACGAAAACTAATAAGCGAAAACAAAAGAAACACAGTAGAATACGTTGAACTAAACAAACTTCTTCTTCTTCTTCTTCTTGTAATAGGACTATGTCCTGTTTCTTCTGTTACAGTCTTTGCTGCGATCCGGAGCTCCAACTCTCGTACCATCGTTTTTTGGGTCTTCCTATGGGTCGCTTGGTGTTGGGTTTCTGTGTTTTCGCCCAATGCGCCATACGTTCAGGGTCCATCCGATCTACGTGGTCCCTCCACATGCGTCGTCGCGCTCTTGTCCATCTCACTACGTCCTGAACGCCTAGCTCTCTCAATGTGTCTTCGTTTCGTACTCTATCTCTGAGTGTGATACATCTTATGGATCTTAGGGTTTTCATCTCTGTTGTTCTCATTATCTGTTTGGTCTTTGTTTTCTCGGCCCTTGTCTCAGCTGCGTATGTCAGTACGGGTCTAACACATATCTTATAAATGCGGACTTTGCTTTCGGTGCTCATATATTTATTCCGCCAGATTATATCCCTCAGGAAACCAGATATTCTCGCTGCTTTCATTGATTGCTGTTTTGATTCTTGCCACAGATGCCTGTCGCTAGATTAACTTATTAACTAAACAAACTTATTAGGAGAAAAACCAGAGAGGATCTAAGAAAACACACTTAAAATGAAATCGAGAAAGTAATTGAGAGAAATAAGGGCCTAAAATGCTTACGACCAAATTTAGGGAAACCACTACACATTTCAATAAAGGATGAAACAGACGGGAAGAGAGGAGAAAAGATAAGATATCAGAAGAAGTAGAAAGGTTTTATAAAGAACTATACACCTCAAAGAAAGACGCAAACTTCAACACTTAGGAATATATCAAGAAAACAATCACGAATGTAAACTCAGAAACATTACCAAAAATAGAAAATTATGAAACAGAAGCAGAACTATCACAATTAAAGAACAACAAGGCACCAGGACCAGATGGAATCCTTGCTGAAATGTTGAAAGAAGGGAAAGAAGAAATCTTACAAACATTAAGAAATCTATTTAATCAGTGTCCACATAAAGGAGAAATACCCGACGAATGGAACGAAAGTCTTACAATCCTGCTATTTAAGAAAGGCGACAGAAAGGACATAAAAAATTACAGACCCATCTCACTGCTATCGCAAACGTATAAACTATTCATGAGGATTGTCAACAACAGGTTAACACACAAATTGGACTCGTATCAACCAGTAGAGCAGGCAGGATTCCGAAAGGGATATAGCACCACTGACCATTTTCTAACAATTAGTACACTAATAGAAAAAGCTAACTAATACCATATAGATCTGCACTTAGCGTTCGTTGACTACGAAAAAGCATTTGACAGCGAGGAAATGTGGGCAATAGAAAAAGCTATAAACAACTGTAGAATAGATTCCAGATACAGAATGCTAATACATAATATATTAAGAAAGCAACAATGAGAGTACAATTGGAAGAAACCACAAAACCCATACCAATTAACAGAGGAGTGCGACAGGGAGATGTTATTTCTCCTAAACTATTTACATTAGCACTGGAAGATGTTTTCAAAACAATGGAATGGACAAACATGGGAATAAACATAAATGGAAAGGAACTAAACCACCTAAGATATGCAGACGATGTAGTAGTCATAGCATCAAGTTTTGAAGAACTACAAACCATGCTAACCAAACTAGCAAATGAATCCGAACAAATAGGTCTAAAAATGAATTTTGCCAAAACAAAAACAATGACAAACACACAAGATAATAGAAACGTTATACTAAACGACACCACAATAGAAGCGGTTAATGATTATATATATTTGGGACAGATGATAAAGATATACAAGGAAAACCAAACAGCGGAGGTAAAAAGAAGGGTCAGATTAGCCTGGGCAGGATTTGGAAAATTAAAATGGGTCCTAAAGAATAAAAAAATACAATAATACTTAAAAACAAGAGTGTTTGACCAGTGCATACTCCCAATTCTCACATACGCATGCCAAACATGGACCTTGACCAAGGAAAACATGGATAAAATAATGAAGACACAAAGAGCCATGTAGAGAGCAATGTTAGGAGTAAAATTGACAGACAAAAAGCAAAACAACTGGGTAAGAAATAAAACAAAAGTCAAAGACGCAGGACAACATATAGCCAGGCTAAAATGGAGCTTCGCGGTCATAACGCTAGACAAACGGACAATAGGTGGAATAGCACGATACAACAATGGAGACCATGGACAGGAAAGAGAGCAAGAGGACGACCCCAGATGAGATGGGGAGACGACATTAAAAATATAGGATGAACGCACTGGAAACAGAAAGCACTAAACAGAAGCGAATGGAGGAAACTGGGGAAGCCTATGTTGAAAATTGGACGAATTAAAGGGCAAAAGAAGAAGAAGGAAAAGTGATGTAAAATTTCCGGCAAGATTCGAAGGCCGGAAAGTTTCCGGAAACTTTCCGGGAATATTGGAAACTTTCGGAAACTTATGGAAATATTTCATTTTTATTAAAATTATTACTATAAATTATACAAATCAGTAGTTAGCTTTACTTTTTGTTGTGGTATTACGACTACACAAAAAATCTGTTAAAACTTAAATGTCCAAAAATACTTTTAAAATTTATTTAACTTTATTAAAAAAAATACTCTGAATATTTGTTATTACCCATTGTAATTAAAACTAAAAAAGGATATTTTATTTAAAAAAATATTAAAATAAAAAAGATAACATACAATAAATAACCCAATATTGATTATATGGGAACTTACTTCAGGTAATCTGTATTCCTACATATATACCTAGTATTAATGCAGGAACTTTTTTCTTAACTAATAATATCAAAAAACACTCCAAAATTCTTAGGAATTATAAAATATATAAATAACTAAGAGTCTTTTCTTATGAGCCAGAGAAATATTCTTCACACAAGCCGGACTCTGTATTATGAAGAGAATGTAATGAAGAGTCTCTCCGTCTCGCTTAATCTTTCATTTTCTGATATGGATTTATATTCTTGCCCTGGTTCCAACAGATGAGTTATAGAAAGACTCTCATTACATACCATTTTTCAATGTTTATGATCTTTTAGGAGTTTTTCATTATGAGCTGTAATGCATTAACTTCCCTGCTCTATCTATAGTAAGTCTATTTCTCCTATTATTATATCTATACATTATATCTATCTATCCAATAAACTTGAGATGATTGGTTAATATTCTGTCTATACACTAAATAGCTAACATACGCTCTTCACTCTCAAAATAACTCCCAAATCATGATTTACAATGTATGTACATTGTAGATCTCAAATCATGAGTTGCAAAGTGTCTACATTGTAAATCATGATTCGGGAATACTCGTCACATTCAACGTGTATTGGTTTGTTTATTTCAAGTGCATCTTTATTGTGATTTTAGTATAGCTTTAGGCATTTTTAGTATAAAAATAATGAAGGTAATTTTCATAACAATGTTCCTTTTGTACTTAGCAGTGGCGTAGGATCGCCGGCCATATCTGAATTAAATAGCGCTACTTCCATGTTAATTCAAATTACGTCACTGACTCTTAGCCTCTGGGAAATATTCTCAAAAGTTCTCGGACATATTATGGAAAGTTCTCGGAAACATTCTTGAAAGTTCTCGGAAATATTCTTGAGAATTTTCCATTGAAAGTTTTCGGGAATATTCGCGGTCAGGAGAGTATTTCCATTTTTTATAGGCGAATATTCTCAGAAACTTTCCAATCCTCGCGAATATTCGCTTGGAAATATTCTCGACTCACATCACTAGTTATAGAGTAATTTTCACATACTAACATATTTCTGAAATCGGGCTCTGTACCGCTATTCTTTATTATATTACGAATATGTGTGCCAAATATCTCGACAAAATATTCAAAATTAGAGCCGCAATCTTGGAACGCATTTGTTGCTACCTGTTAATCGCTACTACTTGTTCTTAAAAGTTTCCTATACGTATTGCCACTAACATGGATTCTTAATTAAAAATTTAATTTACTTATTGCAACCAAAAAAGTTTAATTTTAATAGGTTTAACAATAATTAGCGCCGAGCCTAGCAGGCCCATGGCATGATTGACCATTCTCCTCTACCAGTTTTTGTCCACTGCTTGATCATCCAATTTTTGACGTTGAGTCTTTTTAGATCATCTTCTACATCCATTTTCCACCTTGTTCGGGATAGATATCTTCTCTGACGTCCTCCAATTGGCATCCTCTGTATGTGTCATAGCCATCTTAGTTCCCTTTCAGACTAAGACACTGGTGTCTAACACCGGTGTCCAATTGCAGCAAAGCATTGGTGAGCTACTAAAATCAGCCAGACACTCGATAGTGGCTCGTCTGTAGTTGTTAATTTAAAACAATGCTTTGCTGCCGGTTGCGAATACCGGTGGCTTGGTCTGAAAGGGTACTTAGTCGATGTTGACGGCCGTAGATCAGCGGCAAGATACTGGCTTTGTCAGCTAGAGCGCACGATTTCGAATCTCGGCACCAACTACGACATTTTCATTTTAAAAAATGATACGCATCTTTCACCGTGCTTCGGAGGGTAAGTTAAACCGTCGGTCCCCTGGGCTAGCATGAACATCGACACTAACTACTTTAAACATCGTTAAAGATGCAAGTGGCACCGGAACCTGACCGAAAGGATCTCCATGGAAAAAATGCCATACGATATTATTATTTTTTGGTCTTAGGCTTCTTATTACCCCTAGTATGCTGGGCTCCCCATATGATCTTTCAGATCTTCATTGGTCCTTCTGATCCAATAGTCCGTTCTTTAACGGTAAAATATTGCAAAACCTTTAAATTTTAAAGAACCGCTTGGATTGACATCAAATTTGGCATACACATAGCTAACAAGTCAAAGAAAAAAAGTGATATTGTGCCGATATGTGCTTTTGCCCTGGGGGTGCTTTTCACCCCCTCTTGAGGGTGAAAAAATATTCGTCCAAAGAAAGTCAGGAAGTGGATAAACTGGCTAATTTTAAGTAACTTTTGTTCTATAGAGTTTTTTCACTAAGTCAATACTTTTCGAGTTATTTGGCAGTGAATATGTTCATTTTTTTAACAAAATAACCACGCTTTTAGACGGTTTCTCGCAAATAACTCAAATAGTATGTATTTTGTCGAAAAAATATTCTTAGCAAAAATATAGCCTCTAAAAAATTTAAAAAAATGGTGTATATATCACGTCTCTACACCTAGCAGAAGCAGAGTTATAGCTAATGAAAAATAGGTTCATATTCGTCAAATTCCAAATGGAATACTTTATCGTGAAATAACCAAAAATGAAGCACATTTCGGGTAAAACTCTTTACAACTTATTTAAATTATTTAAAAAAAGCTTCATTTTTGTTTTATAAAAAAAATTTCTAGCATCAAAATTAAACAAGTTACGCTCAAAATAAAGTTAGTCCCTTTTGGTTTTGGTAAAAAAATCGAGAAAATCACCCCCTAATTAATATCTTAAATAAACTTAATCGTTACGACTTCACAAGTTTCTTGACTCGTGTATATATTGTTTATATGATCTGTAAGTTTCATCGGTTCAAAGTTCTTATTATTGAAAGGGCTGTAGTTAAAATGGGTTGAACGAGTCACTGATCACGAATGTATGCAAATTTCGAAACATCAAATCTTAATCAATTTTTGTCTAACAGAAAAACAAAAAAATACATAATATTCAGAAAAGCAAATCTGACTTTTTTTGTTTTTTGAGATTTTTGGTATCTCCAACAATTTTTAAGTTATTTTGAAAAAAAGCATATTTTTCAAAATTTAAATTTTCAAAAATTTTACTTTGAAACCAAATTTTTTCAAAAATACAACAATTCAACAACATAAGTAAAATAATTTGTGGAGCAGTAACTATTAATTTAATTTAAGTTGCTAATTAGGGAGTGATTTTCCCGATTTTTTTTTTTGCAAAAACAAAAGGGACCAACTTTATTTTGAGCGTAACTTGCTTAAATTTAATGCTAGAAACTTTTTGTAAATACAGAAATAAAGCTTTTTTTAAACACTTTAAAAAAGATAAAATAGGTTGTCCCCAAAAAGGTCTTTATTTTTTTGGATATTTCACGTTGGAATATTCTATTTGAAATTTGGTGAATATGAATCTATATTTCATTGGCTATAACTCTGGTTCTACGAGATCCAGAGACCTGAAGCGTACACCATTTTTTTTTACTTTTTTATTGGCTATATTTTTGCTAAGGACATTTTTTTCGACAAAGTACTTACTTTTTGAGTTATTTGCGAAAAACCGTCTAAAAATGTGGTTATTTTGTTGAAAAATGAACATATTCACTTGCAAATAACTCGAAAAGTGTTGACTTGGCGAAAAAGCTTTATAAAACAAAAGTTACTTAAAATTAGTCAGTTTACCCATTTCCGGACTTAGATTGGACATATATTTTTTCACCCACAAGAGAGGGTGAAAGTCACCCCCAGGACAAAAGCACACATCGGCACAATATCACTTTTTTTCTTTGACATGTAAGGTACATGTATGCCAAATTTCATGTCAATCCAAGCGGTTCTTAAAATTTAGAGCAAAAACCGTGAAAGAATGGACTACAAAAGACATTCTCCATTTTTCCTCCAGATATTTTCCTTAGTACTTTTCCTTTCCATATCTGCACCATTTCTTGTTGCTTTTTATTTAATGTTCATGTCTCTGATGCATAAGTTACTATAGGCCTAATAAACGTTCTGAATATTCTTAATTGATATAGATTTATTTCTTAATAACCTATTTAGTGCATAAACACTTGTTTACTTTCATTAGTCTATTTTGTATTTCTTCTTCTATATTAATTGATGTTCGTGTTATAATTCTTCTTCCTAGATATTAGAACCTGTTAACTTCAACTTCCTCGAATCTGTATGTATTATTATTTGTTTGTACTGTTAAATCTTCTTGTTCTTCTTCAGCCTGTTTGCATCCACTCCTGGACAAAGGCCTCTCCATTCTTCTCTATTTTCTGCTATTTGGTGCCAGTTTCTCCCCATTTTTGATTTGATGTCGTCTGGCCATCGTTGTACATCTCTCCAGTGTACAATGTTTTTCATCCAACTTTCGATGTTTTGTCGTGCCACGTGTCCTACCCAGTTCCATTTCATTTGCACAGTTCTTTCAATTACAGTTTCCAATTAATGTTAAATATGTTCCTCGTAAATATTCTTGGTCTATGCATTATGCATTCCATTTATTTCGTATATACAGACAAGGCTATAAAGGAATTGAATCGGTTTCGCGGTAATTTCTTTGGTTGAGCTTTAAAATATTCATTAGTAATTAAATAAATACAAACAACTTCAGTATACTTATATACAGACAGACCCTATCTGTGTATCAACTTAAGCCGGTGATAAACTCAATTAAAAATTTTCCTATACGTATTGCCACTAACATGGACTCTTAATTAAAAATTTAATTGACTTATTGCAACTAAAAGAAGTTCAACTCTAATAGGTTTAGTACGCTTAAATAACAATTTCCTTAATTGCATCTTTTTTCCAGAAGCAATTTACTTTATTAATTTCCTTTCCCTCTACTTTGTACCAGCCGTAGCAAATGAATAGCTTTTTGTGACTAAATGCATAATAAATATTTGTTTTAATTATGTTGACAGAAAACGTAAAAGTGGACTGTATAATTTATTTCACTTAATTACCGTCTACTTCTGAAGTTCTTGAAGTTTTCCCGAATATTATACAACTTTTAGTATTTATTTCGTTTCTTATAGAGCACCTGGAAATAGAACTCCTCAAATAAAAAAAATCTGACAATTACTAAACAATGCTTAATACACGAGCGGCACACCCTTAAAAAAGCGCTTAGTTTTCGAGATACTGACCACGGAGGGGTGAATGGCTAATTTTATTCATACTTTATATTTTCGAGGGTGCTGAAAACGAAAATGAGGTTTATTTGAATTTTATGTGGGAGAACATTGTCAAAATCGCAATTTTAACCTAAAAATAAAAAAAATGAAATCACGTTTTTTTTGGCGTTTACCTCGCTACAACTCTGTTCTCTTTTAATATTTTTTTCTGAAATTTTTACAGTATATATTTCTCACCTTTCTAAACACAATGGTACTTATTCCAAGCTTTTAGTCTTATTCTAATAAAAGTTATGAATTTTTTAAAGTGAAAGGTGTAGATTTCTGAATTTGTAAAGTTCAATCGCAAAAGTTAAGTGACGAAGTTTGAAATTTAGCTTTTTAATCAAGTTTATGTTAAAATATAGAGCACAAAGAAATTTTCTGGAAAGTTTTAGATTATAATGTTTTATATAAAAAAATGGTGCCACTTTTAATATCGACGTTATAAATCCCCAAAATAACGAATGTTTTTTGAGATACTGGCCCTGGGCGGTGAATGGCTAATTTCAGTCTTACTTTATGTTTTTGATGGTGCTGAAAACGAGAATGAGGTTTATTTTGAATTTTAAGTTGGGGAACATTATCAAAATCTCAATTTAACCCTAATAATTAAAAAAATATGAAATCACGGTTTTCTAAGTTTACCTCGCTACAACATAGCATTAAACTTACAAGTAGCCCTTGTTGTATTCATTTATTTTTTATTTAGCGTATGGCATAAAATAATAATACATAATTAGAAACAACAGAAAACGTTAAATGGAAGATTACAAAAACGAACATCTAATGTCCCAACTTATTTTAAAACGTTTTCGGTCCAATTCAGGAACTCATCAAAAACTCCGAAGACGGAAAGTCTTTGGGAGCATTCTTCAAAAATGTAACGGACAATCTGTTGTTGCGTATCAGAGTCACAATCAGGAGGAAGGGGTTTTCCCTATCTATCTAAGCTGTCAGCACATCTAGCGCTACTTGTTCTCATTCTGTTCGGCGTAGTTCAGCGGGGCAGTTCAAAGCCTGGCGGTTTCTGATCGATAAAGACCATTTCGTGTTCTTCCTGTGGTGAGTCGCTGTCCCATTGTCTTCTCCAGACGTGAGAATATCTGGAGTACAGTCTGGATTGCAATAGTTTGGTGTTGGTCTAATTATACCTGATATCATTCTCATTTTCTTGTTTAATTTTGTGTCAAAAATTTTCGTGTGTGCGGTATTGAGCCATACCGGGGAAGAATACCCAGCTGCCGAGTATACAGTTCCGAGAGCGGATGATCTAAGTGCGGTAGTTGAGGAACCCCATATGGTGCCACAGTGCTTTTGGATTATATATTTGGCGTTATTTTTTGTTATGGTTCTTTGTACGTGTTCTTTAAAAGTTATAGTTCCGTCAAGAGCTATTCCAAGATATTTTTGGTATTTAGACAAATGTCTGCAATGATTGACCTAGGCAGGTCCGCAATATATAAATTAAGCAATAGGGTTCTCAAAACCAATCCCTACGTCATCGTCAGTCCACAGCTGAGCTTCATTTGGACACTTTTAGTTTAAGTTGGCCATTGTGACCTAAAGGTGAGCATGCTATCAATGGCACAGAATGGCAAGGAATAGTTTGCAGATTAGGTCTGAAACCTGCTTACTCAAATGATATCAATTCAAATATTATGTTTCTGTAGGGTGGCCGGAAAATCCTTTTACACTAATGAATTGTTTTTGTTATACTGCAGAGGGAAAATAATTTTGTTGCTAAGTTATTTATTAATTATTTATTTATGTAAAACATCGGTGTGCATACCACCATTGTCACAACACAACTTGGTACGACGCCATGTTCGTATGCTCATCCGTCTCTGCGTGACCGAAGTAAAATCTTGCAAAACTCCGTTTCGCATGTCTTCATTCGAAACATATCTGCATTTTCTAACCTCTTCTTTAATGAAATCCCTCAGTCCATTATCCAGCGTTGTGAAATCTGGACTTCTTGGAGGCCAATGAATTGGGGAACCTCTCCCAATCCATCGGTTCGGGAAGATTTCACTCAGGCATTTGCGAACAACGACAGCAAAATGGGGTTAAGTGCCATCTTCTTAAAAACAAACGGTGTCAGCAGTGTCCTGAGCTGTCAATTTCGGTAGTCACCACTCGTTCATTATCTGCAGATAGGTATGTTAAGTTAAGGATCCTTCAAAAAACATGGCCGTAGAAGATAAGTTGAAGTAATTCCAGCCCATATCATAACATAAGGGGGGTTTTTTTACTTCGAGATAGAATGTTTGCCGGTATTACTTAGAGCTCTCTGATTCACTTATTACGGTGAATCACTCCGCATTTTTCTTGTGTTGTGTGCTTTCGTTACAATTTTCTTCTTCTTATTTCGATATGTGCAGAGTTCCGTCCAATTTCTCACTATCAGGATTTTGATGTCCCTCATTACCGGGTCCTCCCATCCCTCTCTGGGCCTTCCTTTTGGTCTTTTAGTTTTTGGGTTTCATCTGGTGACCTTTTTAATCAGTAGGTCGTTTTCCCTTCACCCTATGTCCTAGCCGTCTCAGTCTCTACGCTTTAATAAATCTAGCTATATCTTCTGCAATCATTATATCTCTTAGTTCATGGTTCCTTCTTCTTCTCATTTCTCCGATTTTCATTTTTAAAGGAGCCATAATTCTTCTGAGGTTTTTTCTTTCGACTATTCTTAATTTTTCTTAATCTTTATCTGTGGCGCACATTGTCTCAGCTGCGTGTGTAACTACTGGTCTGATTTCAACTCTGTATATTTTCAGTTTTGTATTTCTGGATAAGTTATGGTCCTTCATTAGCCTATGATATCTCTAGTATTTGCTCTGTTACTTCTTAACTTCTCTAATTTTTGCCATTTACAATTACTCCCAAATATTTAAATTGCCGAACTCTTTCAAAAGCGTACTCTCGTCTTATTATCTTCTTTTTTTTTTCGTTAATTTCCAGACGTCTTTTTGGTGCGTCATTTGCCAGGGTTGCTACTGCTTCATTTAATATTTCCTTGTCTCTTCCCAGAACTATGTAATCTGTATATGTATTTCTGTTAACGAATGGGCTATGGTTCCCTTAATTCCGCTGGCCTTGACTATTCCTTCTGCTGCTATGTTGAATAGTGAGGATGACTGGCAATCACCTTGTCGCACTCTTTTTTTATTGCTGTTGATTTTGTGTTACCTTCTTCTGTTGTTACTTCAGCTCAAGATCCATCAGTCATTTTTGTTAATCTGATTAGCTTTTCCGGTATATCTTTATTTTTCATTTCGATAAATAATTTATTTCTTTCAATACAGTTAAAGGCTTGTCTGAAGTATACGAAGAGAGTGTGTAGTTCTATATTGTGTTCGTGTTGTATCGTTGTATTATTAATTTTTGGGGCAGTCAATGAGGGTATTTGGCTCCGAATTCCATCCTACGACATCGATTTGCATGATATTTTCACAGTAAGTAGGGAATAGATCTAGAAACAAAGTCTACCCTATGCCGATGTGTGCTTTTATCGTGAGGGTTGTTCTCACCCCTTTTTAGGGGTGGAAAATTTATTGGTTAAAATAGCCACGGAAATAGCTAGAGAACGTAATTATGAGCATAAACTGTTCTATAATTTTTTTTTTGAAACTCAATACTTTTTGAGTTATGCGTCGTTGAAAATTTACCATTTTCATTGAAAAATGACACCTTTGCGGACAGTTTTTTGCGAATATCCTAAAAACTATGCATCTAACAAAAAAACTATATAAAATATTTTTGTACCTTATAAAAAAGCAAAGAGAGTTGTTCGTACATAAAGCTTCTAGTTATAATACAAAAAGAGATATATGGTAGGTGAGAAGAGTTTGTTTTTTTGGTGCATGCTTAAATCGGTGTATTTAACTTGAAATAACAGAGAAACGGTCGATTTTAGGTGTATAATGATACTAATGCCTTTTGTAGTTCTTGAAAAGGCCTTTAAAACGAGCAATATTAGATGTCGATTACATTAAAACTAAGCGAGATATGCTGCAAAAAAGTTAATGACTAATGTATTTTAAGAAAAAAAGGAGAAGTATTTATTTAATCCCTCATCCGTCAGAATTTAAATACATCGTTTTCCTTCTAGAGCACTTTTTATTATAGTGTTATTTCTATGTTTAAAAAGTTGAAGGGGTTTAAAATGAATGGTTTTTGAAAAAAAATAAGATCAAATTATAGAGGGCATTTTTAAATTTTCTTAAAAATCTTCCTTTTTCTCCATGTAACTCGAAAATGATAAGAGATACGAACAAAAGATACTACACAAAAAGTAGGTTATTTTTAGATAAAAAATTTGTTTTTATTTTTCTTTACTCTATCGCTTATCATTTTCAAGTTACATGGAGAAAAATGAAGATTTTCAAGCAAATTTAATAATGCGCTCTATAATTTGATCTTATTTTTTTTCAATAACCATCCATTTAAAACCTGTCCAACTTTTTGAACATAGAAATAACACTATAATAAAAAGTATTGTTGAAGGAAATGATGCATTTAACTTCTGACGGATGGGGGGTTAAATATACTTCTCATTTTTTGTTAAGATTCATTAGTCATCAAATTATTTGCAGCAAATCTCGGTTAGTTTTAATGTAATCGACATTTAATATTGCTCGTTTTAAAGGTATATTCAAGCATTACAAAAGTTATTAGTATCATTATACACCTAAAATCGACCGTTTCTCTGTTATTTCAAGTTAAATAGAACGATTTGAGCATACACCAAAAGAACAAACTCTTTTTCCCTACCATGTCCCTTTTTGTGTGGTAACTAGAAGATTCATGAAGGATCGAATCTCTTTGTTGTTTTATAAGCTACAAAAATATTTGATATAGCTTTTCCTTTAGATGCATAGTTTTTAGGGTATTCGCAAAAAACCGTCCGCAAAGGTGTCATTTTTCAATGAAAATGGCCAATTTTCAACCGCGAATATCTAAAAAATATTGAGTTTTCAAAAAAAAGTTATAGAACAGTTTTTGCTTAAAATTAGGTTCTTTAGCTACTTCCGTGGTTATTTTAACCAAAAATTTTCCGCCCCCGAGAAGGGGTAAGAGCCACCCTCAAGATAAAAGCGCACATCGGCATAGGGTAGATTTAAGACAAGACAATTAAGAGATAAGTAGGGGGTATTCCCAAAATTTCAATAAAATCTATACAGTAGGACAGAATTCGGAGGTAATATCCTCTTCTTGTTGCCATTGACTGGCGTATTTATTATGTTCATTATTTTATTATTTTGACTGTTTCAACCTTTAGTTATAAGCTACTTAAAGAGCAGTGTGAGAAATACGGAAATTCTTGATGATTGCTAACCTTTTAAACTAAGATGGCTCTTGAATAATATCGTATTATTACCACTATAAATACGAACCAAAGAAAAACCAAAAAATGGATTTATTTAGAATGAGCTAAAGTCATGTGTCTCTACAAACGAAACATATTAAAGCAATAGTGTGGATAAAAGGCATCAAAATTATTTGTAAACTTCAACCGGAATGATACCGAACACGTAATATGCAATTTCTCGAATGATTGACACAAGTGAGCAGCTCCATTGTAGACTCGAAACGTAAAGAATGCATTCTATTTTATTTTGGAAATGGGCTTCTTTAGTCGCCTGGCAGGTATTCTGTACCGAAAAATCCTACATAATATCTAGAAATTTTTCAATCCGCTTTGCAAAACGTATAACTACAAGCTCGACTGGATATCTAAATGTAAATCTAAATAAGAAGCAAATAACATGTTGAAAATGGTTAAATTTAAAATAACACCGTCAATAAGTCTTTATTTCGTTATCCGCGACTTTCCCGACTGAAACCTATTTTCCGTGCCAAGCCCTCTATTTTCCGTGAGAGAGAGGGCTAAACCGCCTGGAAAATTGTCAATTCGGTTTTCCTTCGATGTGGCATCAGACAAGAAAATAATAACACAAACTAAAAGGTATCGGGTGTAAATTTCATTCTTCATTCATTGTCACAATACACTTTCCAGAAATACTAATGCATCATTAGATTGTTACAACAGCTTATATAAAAACTGGTGGCGTAATTTTTACTTGACTGTTAATTATTATGGTAGGGGAGCAAAGTATGCTAAATGTGCAGTCACTCGAGCGCTTTGGGGACATATTGGGTTGTGAAGAGTAGGTCCTAAAACCAAAAAAAGTTAAGTGAAGTTTTCCATTTTAGTGGGCGCTTGCCATTTTTTAATTTAATTTTCCATTTCCAACAATCGTTTTTTCCGATTATAACGCCATCTATCCATTATTCGAAAAAATGTTTCGAATAAAAGTTACTTATTTTTACGTAAGGAATCCAAATCTGCAATAAAAAAATGAGGGCTCCTATTTAAGATTTTAAAGTAACCCCCACCCCACATCCATGGGGGGTCGTGTTTAGTACCATTCGATAGATTTTTCAAAAATACTGAATAAGTGTATTTTACAGTTTTTCGATCTGATGTTCATTTCGCGAAATATCGCGGGATTCGTAATTAAAATATTAAATTTACCCCCCACCCCTCTCCTTGGGAAGTCGTGTTTGGTATCATTCGATAGATTTTTAAAAAATATTAGGCACATATTTTTTAGTTTTTCGATCTGTCATTCATTTCGCGAAATATTCGCTTTTTTCTTGTGAAACTTTGGGACTCGCCCATTTCCTTACGCCCG
The DNA here is from genome assembly GCF_917563875.1 of Diabrotica virgifera virgifera. Classification (NCBI taxonomy): domain Eukaryota; kingdom Metazoa; phylum Arthropoda; class Insecta; order Coleoptera; family Chrysomelidae; genus Diabrotica; species Diabrotica virgifera. Next base: position 184,689,133 of record NC_065447.1, on the reverse strand, counting down.
GCTCAAATCGTCAGATTTTTGAAATATACACTCTTTTGCATGTACTTAACTTACCTTATTTTAATCTGACAATTTCGAGTTTTTTTAAGGATATATTTTTTTTTTCGGGCCCCCCTTAACGAACTCCCCTGTGTTAAGAGCCAATATATGGTAGAGGTACATCTGCAGGGTACCAGGTTTCCCCCATATGCTAATCTGACGCGCTCGAGTAACTGCAAAAATCCCCTCTTGGGCTCCTCTACCATTATAATTTTAATAAATGGACAATTTTCAAAATTTAATATAGTGTATTTATAGATGCATTTTTGCAATACCTGTGGCAATTATATATTTGTATTACACACGGTGACCTAAGGAAAACGAAACAGAGGCATTATCAGTAACCACGACATTTTTGAATAACTCAGCAACAAGTCAATTTTTGAAAAAAGGGGGACACATTTTTGTGGTACTTTCGATTATTTTACTTTCACCCCTAAGCCAGGGTAAGAATCACTCCAACATGTTTATAAAATCATACAAATAACGAACGTAAAATTAGACGATTCTCTTGTGAATATAAGTTGTAAGCATTAATTTGTAGTTTAAAAAAATTTATTACCATGGTTTATTCCATTCAGGAAAAGAATGGAAAATTGTCAATTCGGTTTTCCTCCGATGTGGCATCAGACAAGAAATTAATAAAACAAACTAAAAGGTATCGGATGTAAATTTCATTCTTCACTCATTGTCACAGTCACAATACACTTTCCAGAATGATTGCATCATTAGAATGTGACAATAACTTGGATAAAAAGTAATAATTTTAAAGGTAGCGTAATTTTTACTTAACCGGTCTTTTAATTATAATTTTAATGAATAGACAATTATTTTAAAAATTTAATGTAGGAGATTTATAGTGGTAGGTTTATTTAGATAAGTACACGTGGCAATTATACAGTGATGAGTGCGCTAATAACCGGCAAAATAATTCAATAGATGGAAAACATATTAAGCTGTGAGATAAAAAGACGTGAAACTAGTGGAGGTGGAAAATTTAGCGATAAAAATCCTCCTTTAGACGTATCAGAGAAGTTTGTCAACTAAAAATGTCACTGTCACAGTGGTAGTTGCCAAAATCGTCAGATATATCTAAAGGTGGGAAAAAATCAATAGAATGTAAATTTATGGGTTTTTATTGCTAAATTTCCCACCTCTTCTTGTTTCGTCTCTTTTTATCTCAGAACTTAATATGTTTTCTATCTTTTGCGTTATTTTGCCGGTTATTAGAATGCTCATAACCGTATATTATTTGTCTTATATGGGCCATTCCACGAACATACGCCTGTTTTGGATTACTTCGACAACGAATATTTTACTGTGCAACATAAGAAGTACGAACGTAAATGGCGCTAATAATTATTCCAATAAACAACAATGTAATTTGCAATTTACTTTCGTTCTTCTTATTTTGCACAGTAAAATATTCGTTGTCGAAGTAATCCAAAACAGGCGTATGTTCGTGGAATAGGGTATATACAGTATTCATTAATAATTGTGAATATTTTAACTGTAGATTCCTGGGCTCAAAATATTAAGGTTTATCCCAAATCACCTAGTCCGAAAATGCTTCCTAAGAGAGCAAGAGATCTTTGAAGATGACACTTTTAATTAGTTTTTGTAGATACCTCCAGAACGCTTCTATTTAAAAAAAAACGGAAACTGGTACGCCTATTTATCTTCCAGAAATAAATCGATTTCATAAATTGCAAATTTCTAGTACCGGTCATATGCGTCCCTTTTTGGTAGGGCAACGGTTATTTTATCTCATAACTTTTTGTCTTTAACTTTTAAGAATTTTTGGCACTAGATAATTAAATTGTGAGGTATTCTTGTACTCAAAGCTACTCTTGTTTTAAGTCGCTAGGTTACACCATTTTCTAGAAAAATTGATTTGAAAATTTTTCTTTTTTTGAATTTATTGTTATTGAGTTATTTGCGAGTGAAAATGTTTATTTTTTAACAAGAAATCCAGGTTTTAAGGCGAAATTATGGAAATAACTCAAAAAGTAAGTATTTTATCCCAAAAATACTCCTAACAAAATATATCAAATAAAAAAAAACGAAACAAATGGTGTATTCATAAAGTCTATAGCCTCAGTAAAAACAAATTTGTAGCTCATGAAAAATACGTTCTTATTCGTCAAATTTCAGATCAAATATTTCAACGTCAAATAACCAAAAGCACTTTTCATGGAAAACTCGTTAAAACTTTTTAAAGTGTTTAAAAAAAGATTTATTTTTATTTTTTATACAAGTTTCTACCATCAAACCTCTGGGAGTTGCGTTCAAAATAAAGTTGGACCCCTTTTTTGGACAAAAAATTGCAAAATTTCCTCCTATTTATCACCTCTAATGAAATTAATCGTTACCGCTTTACCATTTACTTTACTTACAGTCGGAAAAATGAAAGAATACCTACCCATGAAAGATCACATCAATCACTTATTTTGTATTTGCTGTCTTTTTCTATAAATAACAAAGGTTTTTTATTGAAAAAGACAGCAAATACAAAATAAGTGATTGATGTGATCGTTCATGGGTATTCTTTAATTTTTCCGACTGTATGTATGTTTTATACAGTGATGAGCGCGCTAGTAGTCAGCAAAATAACGCATAAGATGGAAAACATAATACATTGCGCAACAAAAAGAGAAAAACTAGTGGAGGTGGAAATTATCGTTATGAATATGACAACTGTCACTGTGAGAGTATGTAGAATTTTAAAAAATACTTCTGTCACAGACGTCTAAAGATGGGAAACTATGTAATGTAATGTTCATTTATACGTTTAAAACGATAATTTCCACCTCCACTAGTTTCATCTCTTTTTGTTTCGCAATGTATTATGTTTTCCATCTTTTGCGTTATTTTATCCCCGGTTATTAGCATGCTCATCACTGTATATTATAATCTGTAAGTTTCACAACTTATTTCTAAAAGAGTTGTGGTTGAAAGGGCTTGAACGAGTCCCAAATCACACGAGTGTATGCAAACTTTGAAAAGCCATATCTAACCAATTTTAGTCAAGGCAAAAAATCAAGATAAAACCCAAAACTGTATAAAACCTACAATATTTTACTCTTTGAGATTTTTCGTATCACTAATAACTATTAAGTTATTTTTAAATAAGGACATTTTTTCCAAAATGAAAAAAAAATTAGTTTACTACAAAACTAATTCTTTCAAAAATAAGCACTTCAAACAGGTCAAACTTCCAGATCATGATATAAACAATAGATACAGTTCGTCCGCTATAACTTTTCCCATGCGTCACGATCCATTTTCAAACAAATTAAGTCAAAACATAAAGTGAAACGTAGGCCGATGTGTGTAGTATACAGGGTGAGTCATGAGGAACTGTACATACTCCTACCTCGTATAGAGGCTCCTATGGGGAATAACAAATGACCATTAAAAAGTGTCTGCTCCCATTGTTTAATAATATAGAGGGCGAGTTTCGCATTTTGACAGAAATTTGTATTCGTCATAATTTTTGAACGGGGAGATCGATGTGTCTCTTATTTTGGCCAATCGTTACACTATTACCACCTAATCATCTAATTTATTCAAACTAGAAAAAAATCAGGTCCGGCTTTAAAAAAATTAGTTCGTTTGGGTCTTAGAAAAAATTTCACCCTGTATACGCTTTTTGAAAACTCTAATATGAATTTTACAAATTAGACAAATAGGCAATTAAAATGGCATATTTATTTTTTTCCGCACACGATTACTTAATTTTTTATAAAAAAATCAAAATTTACTATGAATTAAAAGTTTGGTAAAGTGAACCATAGATTTAAAAAAAAAAAAATTTTATTACAAAAATTAATTTTTTTTTCACAAATAAGTAATTTATGTTACCATCCAATCAACTGATTTATTCAAACTAGAGAAAAATCAGGTCCGGATTTAAAAAATTAGTTCGTTTTGGTCTTAGAAAAAATTTCACCCTGTATACGCTTTTTGAAAACTCTAATATGAATTTTACAAATAAGACAAATAGGCAATTAAAATGGCATATTTATTTTTTTCCCACACGATTACTTAATTTTTTATTAACAAATCAATTTTGTCAAAATCGGAATTTTAACCTAAAAATGAAAAAAAAAAGGACTCACGGTTTAACTCGCTACAACTCTGTTCCATTTTAATATTTTTTTTCTGAAATTTTTACAGCACATACCTCTTACCATTGTGAAGACTATGAAAATTGCTGTAGACTTTCAGTCTTCTTCTTGTAAAAGTTGCAAACTTGTAAATCGCAAAAATTAGGAGGAAAAATTTAAAATTTATCAATTTGATCACGTCTATGGTAAACTATAGAGTCCAAAAGAAGTGTTATGGGTAGTTTTAGATCTAGACGTGTTATAGAAACAAAATTGGTAAAACTGTTAATTTTAAGAAAAACGTTGTTTTTGTAAATTAATTTTTGTAAAAAAAGTTAATTTTTTTAAATCTATCCAAAACCTTTGCCAAACATTTTATGCATAGTCAAATTTGATTTTTTAATAAAAAAATAAGTAATCGTGTGGGGAAAAAATAAATACGCCATTTTAATTGCCTATTTGTCTTATTTGTAAAATTCATATTAGAGTTTCCAAAAAAACTTATACAAGGTGAAATTTTTTCTAAGACCCAAACAAACTAATTTTTTAAATCCGGGCCTGATTTTTTTCTAGTTTGAATAAATCAGTCGATTGGGTGATAACATAAATTAAATATTTGTTCAAAAAAAATTCATTTTTGTAATAAAAGTTATTTTTTTTAATCTATGGTTCACTTTACCAAACTTTTAATTATTCATAGTCAAATTTGATTTTTTTATAAAAAAATTAAGTTATCGTGTGGGGAAAAAAATAGATAAGCCATTTTAATTGCCTATTTGTCTAATTTGTAAAACTTATATTAGAGTTTTCAAAAAGCGTATACAGGGTGAAATTTTTTCTAAGACCAAAACGAACTTATTTTTTAAATCTGGGCCTGATTTTTTTCTTGTTTGAATAAATCAGTTGATTGGTGCTAACATAAATTAAATATTTGTTCAAAAAAAATTAATTTTGGTAATAAAAGTTAATTTTGTTAAATCTATGGTTCACTTTACCAAACTTTTAATTCATAATCAAATTTGATTTTTTTATAAAAAATTAAGCAATCGTGTGCGGAAAAAAATAAATATGCTATTTTAATTGCATATTTGTCTAATTTGTAAAATTCATATTAGAGTTTTCAAAAAGCTTATACAGGGTGAAATTTTTTCTAAGACCCAAACGAACTAATTTTTTTAAAGCCGGACATGATTTTTTTCTAGTTTGAATAAATGAGTTGATTAGGTGGCAATAGTGTAACTATTGACCAAAATAAGAGACACATCGATCTGACCGTTCAAAAATTATGACGAATACAAATTTCTGTCAAAATGCGAAACTCGCCCTGTATATTATTAAACAATGGGAGCAGACACTTTTTAATGGTCATTTGTTATTCCCCATAGGGGCCTCTATACGAGGTAGGAGTATGTACAGTTCCTCATGACTCACCCTGTATAGTATACAGTATACAAAATGTATATACACATCGACGTTCGTTTCACTTTATGTTTTGACTTAATTTGTTTGAAAATGAATCGTGACGCATGGGAAAAGTTATAGCGGACGAACTAATATATAAGTAAATGGTATATAGAGCGGTTACGTTTAATTTCATTTGAGCTGCTAAATAAGGGGATATTTTCCCGATTTTTTACCAACTTTATTTTGAGCGTAACTCGCTTAGTATTAATGCTAGAAAATTTTATAAATAAATAAAAATAAAGCTTTTTTTATTAAAAAAGCCTTTATAAGTTTTCACCGACAAGTCCTTCATTTTTTGGTTATTTGACGTCGAAGTATTCGATTTAGAATTTGACGAATAAGAACGTATTTTTCTTGAGCTACACTTTGCTTTTACTGGGCCTATAGACTTCATGATACACCATTTTTTCATTTTTATTATAACATTTTTACCACGAATATTTTTTCGATAAATTACTTACTTTTTGAGTTATCTGCCAAAAACCGCCTGAAAACGTGTTTTTTTTTTGTTGAAAATAGATATTTTTCACTCGTAAATAACTCGAAAAGTATTGACTTGATTAAAAAACTTTCTAGAACAAAAGTTGCATAGAATTAGTCAATTTATTTGTTGTCGGACTTATTTTAAATAAGGGCATTTATACTGCAACAAATAATTAGGATTTTAGTATAAAAATGTAATCAATTTTTTAACATAAAATACATTTTATACGAATTTATAAAATAACTTTTTAATGTTATTATTGACTATAAAGTGTATATAATAATCGGCAATTACTTGAATTAAATATTTTTAACCTCCCAGTGAAAAAGTAAACATCGATTTTTGATTACTGTCAAAAACCTTTTAAAAAGAATCATATATAATTCGTTATATAAAAATATATATCAACCCTTCCATTAGACTTATTTCACTAATCTAAAGTTTCCGATTCATCCCGTTTGAATTATTGACCAAACCCTCTATATCATTTCTGCCAATCCAAACAATACTAATAGCGCTTACAGCACTTCGCACTTAGCGTTAATATGTAAACTCGGCCTAATGTGTACTTCGCCAGAACATTGATCTAAAATCTCGGTTCCTTCAACGTCCATGAATCACTACCACTTTTAATGAAATTAACTTTAAAAGCATCGTGAAAACCTTTCAATGGACAAGTCTGTGAATAAGGTGGTGCGCGGCCAGAGGCGCAGGCGAGCCTTTTAAGAGGTCAGGAGACGAAGGCACCATTTTAAGAAAATTATTTATGTAAATATTTTGAAACCCTTTCTAGACGCAGTAAATTTTTAAAATGTAATTGAGGGGATTAGAAGCTAGGGAGTGATAAAATGGTTTAATTGAGAAAAACAAAGTAAAACATAATTTTAAATAATATATTTTACAGCAAATTAATCCCTTGGCCCTTAGGGACTTATTTTGGATTATTTTTGTACATTATAGTTTTCTAATAGTAATTTTTTTTTACTATTAATTCCTAGGAAGATCTGCAATCTGCCTATTAGGCAATAAGCGTTTTTTATGACAATGAAGCTGATGAGATGTAGATTATCATTCCAATGAATAATATCTTTTAATAGTCCAGAAAGCCACTGCGCATCCGCTAGGAAAAATGTTCTAATTCGGATTTTTTGCACAATCTTACTCAAAAAGGACCCCTTTTAACAAATTTACATGTTGCCAGGACCAAAAGTTGGTCAAAAATTTTTTAAACGTTTTTTTTTATTTTTTCCTAAAATTATTTTTTTTTGCACGGAACAAATTTTTTTTAGGTTTTTTGGATCATTCCAAACAGAAAAGGTCTTTAGTGACTTTCCTTTAAAGTTGATAGTTTTTGACATATATGCGATTAAAAATTGAAAAATTGCGAAATCGGTCATTTTTAACCCTCAAAAACTATGTGAAAAACTGAAAATTTGAATGTTGACAAGGTAGATAGATATTCTTTTAACATTGATTGATGAAATCCCGAAGAGTTTTTTGCAATACAATATCAAAAACCCCCTTGTTTTTTAATTGCCAATCAAGCGTGCGCGACACTATTTTCCACCGTTGCATGTGTATGAAGTATGGTGCAAATGAAAGGAATAAATTCGTTATTTCGTAAACAGGCGACTTTAAGGAAAAATCCCGAAACAGGTCGATTTTTATATTTAAGTTATGATATTGTGACATATATGGTATACTAGTGACGTCATCCATCTGGGCGTGATGACGTAATTGATGATTTTTTAAATGAGAATAGGGGTCGTGTGCTAGCTCATTTGAAAGGTTCTTCAATTCTCCATTCAGTAATATAAACATTTAAATAATTATTTATACAGGGTGTCGAATAATTTAATTTTTTTGTCAATTTGTCAAATGATTTAATTTAATAAAAATTTTTTGGACACCCTGTGTAAACAATTATGTACATGTTTATATTACTGAATAGAGAATTGAAGAACCTTTTAAATGAGCCAGCACACGACCCATATTCTCATTTAAAAAAATCATCGATTACGTCATCACGCCCAGATGGATGACGTTACTAGTATACCATATATGTCACAATATCATAACTTAAAAATAAAAATCGACTTGTTTCGGGATTTTTCCTTAAAGTCGCCATTTACGAAATAACGAATTTATTCCTTTCATTTGCACCATACTGCATACACATGCAACGGTGGAAAATAGTGTCACGCACGCTTGATTGGCAATTAGAAAACAAAGGGGTTTTTGATATTGTATTGCAAAAAACTCTTCGGGATTTCATCAATCGATGGTTAAAGAATATCTACCTACCTTGGCAACATTCAAATTTTCAGTTTTTCACATAGTTTTTGAGGGTTAAAAATGGTCGATTTCGCAATTTTTCAATTTTTAATCGCTTATATGTCAAAAACTATCAACTTTAGAGAAAAGTCACTAAAGACCTTTTCTGTTTGGAATGATCCAAAAAACTTAAAAAAATTTTGTTCCATGCAAAAAAAATAATTTTAGGAAAAAAACAAAAAAAAAACGTTTTAAAAATTTTTGACCAACTTTTGGTCCTGGCAACATGCAAATTTGTTAAAAGGGGTCCTTTTTGAGTAAGATTGTGCAAAAAATCCGAATTAGAACATTTTTCCTAGCGGATGCGCAGTGGCTTTCTGGACTATAAATATATTATCTAAACCTAAGTTAAACATTGTTTGTATGAATTTATAAACATTTTCCTTAAAAACTAAACCAAAGTCTGTGTGATGTAGATAGGTCGGATGGTTTTAGAGGTTTTAGTCTGCGGGTTTCATTGGCATCGCGCACATTTAGTTGGACGGCTAACCGATTTGGGTGCACTGACACTCTGCGCTGTTTCACATTATAAGAATTTAAACGTGCGAGGGTTAGAACGCACGACGACATTCCAATGGTGGCTCATGTAATCATATGGAGCCTTTCTCACTAGACGGTGGTTGGAACGTTCGGTGAAGTCGCCGTGTTTATGCCGTCCTACGCTTACAACAACAGACGGCAGCCGTGCCGTACCCAGTAATATAGCGGACTTAATGCATCCTTTCATATGATACTGTCGTTCAATCGCACGAAGGTAGTTTATTATTATACAATAAATTTGAGCAGGGGTCGCGAAACCCATATGCCCATTAGACTACAATATTATTATATAGTATGCATGAAATGTTAAATTAAATAGTTACATTAAAATAGATACATATTATGCAAACTAACTAAGTAAATAAATATAACTAAATATACAAAAACATAGCACATAGGGAGCAAGTGTTTGGTACAAATTAAATGTTCAATTTTGGAACAAGTGGTCATCCAGTTTCTTTTTAAAAACATTGACAGATGGAGCATCTATAATCTCAGCCGGAAGGCTGTTCCATGTCGAGAACACTCGATTGCAAAGAAAAAATTGCCTTGTTGTTGTAAAAAAAGTTTCCTTTTTAAGCTTAAGTTTGTGGCCACGAAGACGATTGTCATTGTCTAGTATAAACATATCTCTCATATTTCCGAAGTTGTATTTTAATATTCGAAATGTAATAATTAAATCCACTCGAACCAGTTTCATTGGTTGTTTGGTACATTATTTTCATTTACACTTCGTGGCTGTTTGAAGTAGGTGCATATATTTTATATTATGATGTCTCAGATTGATAGTGAAATATTAATAACATTAATTGAAGCGAGACCTGTTCTTTGGGACAAAACAATAGAAATATATAAAGATAGAAACTTGACGAGAAATGCTTGGAATGGTGTGGCCCGTGCACTTAACAGTGAATTTGATGAATTAGGTGATACGGAAAAAACACATTTGGTAAGTGCAGTAAAATTATTTATTTGTTACTGATAACAACAATAATTAAAACTGCTAAGTATATTATAATAAACTTTATTTTACATAGTTGCAATTAATTTTGAGTATAGAGGGTGTTCCATCAAAATATGTGAATATAAAAATATATAAATCGTATCTTTTTGCGTTAATAGGATGAACCCAATGAATTCGGTTCCTCTTATTTCTCTTTCTTCGACGATAAAGTAACCACAACGCTATAATTTGATTTCGTTCCATATAATATAACTATACCTTTTATTCTACGAAATTATATTTAGTTTTATAGGGTAAACGGCTCTGTGAAGACTGGAGTAGGGCGGCGGTCACGTCTTGTGTGAAATTATCTAAAAACAACATTTAAAACGAGGGGAACAACATTTAAAAATGAGTGGATGACAGAGGGTCTTTTAAATTCTGTACATGAAAAACATAGATTGTAATGTTGTTCTGAAGCTGTTTCCTTGTGGAATTTTTGTAATAAACTATTCTAAATGGGAAATAAGGCACAATTTAACTAAAAAAATAATTTTAATAACGTTTCGACGCCCAAATCTAATGTCGAAACGTTAATAAAATCATTTTTTTTAGTTTATAAACAATAAAATACTTGATTGACATAAAAATGATGGCGTTCAACAAATACTGAATATCGATTCCATCATCCATAAAAACTAAACGAATATAGGACAAAATGGGAACAACATCTGAAAAGAATGGATAAAGTTCTCTAACTAAGCAAATACTATACTATAGACAGATAGGAAGAAGAGTATATCGCCCCATAAAAAGGTGGAGTGAAGTTTGATACCGAAAGAAGATGTTTGTATTTTAGTAACTTTACAGATACCCCCGTATGTTTAATACGAAAATGTTAGTAAAATGCACCACTAATATTTATCACTTAGTTCTTCATACGGAGTTTTTCTCCTGCTACCATCAGGCATGACACCGCCTATGATATAAGAGCATCTTAGGAGGCTGATGCAAAGTGTATTGTCAGAAACGGTCAGCCTACTTAAAATCGAAAGCGTGTCAAAAGTCGGGCCTTGTAAATTTCCCGAGAGTTTTCTCGGGTTTTCTCTTAGATTTTAGTGTACACAGCTAGCTGTCACTTAAAAGTTCAGCTAGACGGAGTTGGAGTCAGCAAAGATGAAAGCCGTTCCATGTCTCGAAAGTGTCCGCTTCGGTCAAGATGTCAGAAAAGCTTTTAAAACACACTTAGGTGAAGTTGCGATTCCACGCCAAGCTTTAATGCAGAGATGGGTTTAGGGGTAGGAGTAAAAGCTTATAGAGTAATCCTTATATGTGTGTACATTATTTATTTCGTTTGACGCACTATTTTCAGGGTAGAGATTTGGCGGATTGCTAAACACTGACAAAAATTTCTTTAACGTTGATAAAACATTTAAACCGTGTATAGGCGTAATACTTAAGTGACTATAATATTATTTATCTACTCTATGTCATATTATGTATAAGTTTTTAGTTTGTGAAAACTGTCATTATAGATAGCAGTGCGTGAAGGGTTTAAAGTGTGCGTGAAGCAAGGGCGGATTCAGGAAGGGTGTCATGGGGGCCATGGCCCCCTCCGAGAATTTAAGAAAATTTAAATTTAAATATTTGCAGTTTAAATGTTTTTGTTTCAAACACATATATATGTAAAAACATGAGATAAATATGTTATTTGGACTAGAATTGAACAAAAGCAGTAACGAAAGCTTCAAGAAGGACATAGGATGTTTTGCATATCAAAATGTTGATAATTTTACAAAGTGCCAATTGTTAGAACGACCTTGGCATCCATCAAAATCGTATCAATTTTCATATTCTGTACACACAACACACAAAGAATAGAAAAGAACTGAAGCATTATTTGGGTCACCAGCACTTATAACAAAGGAGTTAGTTGGTACTTTCGCACAGTCAAAAGGGATTGTTTATCAAGTATTGCGTTTTATTTTTCTAACGAAAAATATGGTCACAATAAAGGCATGATAGCCCAAAGTCTTGTCACAAAACCTTTAACATCTTTCGCTGACTCATAGTCGAAGACGGAGCCATACAAACCCATATCATAACACAAGCGTGCGTTCACGTTGGGCTTGATTTTCGACAAAGTTATCGCAACCCGGAAAAGTCAGTCATTAACCAGATATACTCTCAGACAGAGGTCTAAATAGCTACAAGAAAATAGAGAAAGACTACGACTAATAGTAGAGTCTATAATGTTCTTAAGTCGATAAAATATTCCTCTAATAGGCCATCGTGCGTGATGTTAGCCTTCTGCTTCTGGACGAAGATGCTGGACCTAAAAATGAGGGGAATTATTAAGGTGTAAAATCGCATCAGGAGATAAGACTTTTAAACAACACCTATCCACAGCATCTTACCGATCAACATACATTAGTAGCATCAGTCAAAATAAATTAATAACATATTGTGGTGAAGAAATAAGTGAACAATTAATGAATCAGGTTCAAAGTCAAATTATTACTCTGTTATATTTCACGAAATGACCGACGTATCCCACGTGGGACAGCTTTCTCTAAATTTGAGATACATAGACAATAACAACATTCGTGAAGACTTTGTCACGTTCATTGACGCTTATGAGAACATAAAAATAGTTAGTGAAAATCAGAAAAAGGGGAAGAATTGTTGAAAGAGGGAAAGAGAAGAAGACTTGTTGAAAGAATTGCACTTGGATCCGAAAAATGTGTAGGAATCTTTACTGACTTTAATAATGATCAGTTTTGAATGTCTTTATGGCACTCAAAAGTATGTGAAAAGTGCCTTCTTAAAACTCACCATTGTGACCCAAATTTTTAAAAATTATTCCCAGAGCCACCAGTACCCCTCTTCAAAAAAAGTGCATGGCCCCTCCCGAAAATCGGTCCTGGATCCGCCCTTGGCGTGAAGTAACAATGTATTTTAAATGAGATTTACTTTTTCGCACTCTTTCAATGGGTTTTTTGGCACACTTTCATATAATCAAATATCCTTAACTTTCGCGTTGTCATGGTGATGACAATATGAGCAATGACTTACAACAAAATTTTTTACAGTTTTGTGGTTTGAAAGTAGTTAGGATTTTTAAATGTCAAAGTTCTAAAAATTGTAGAATAGAAATGAATTCCAGTGACGAAGAGTTACAGTTTTTTTATTTGTTTATCGTAGATAAAATATTGTATGAAACTGTGCGTGAAGTACTTTTTGCGAACTTAAGCGATTTATAGCACTCGCCCCGTGGTCGCTCGTGCTCTAAAAATCGCGTGCGTTCGCAAAAAGCATACTTCACCAACTCTTTCATAAATAACTATAATATATAGGGTGGAAACCACTTGTGGAATAAAATTATTTCTGTCCTTGTTTTAAAAAAGTATAAAAATTGCTGAGAGTCGACGATTTTTAAATTTAACTGTGCGCATTTTAAAGATAAACTTAAATGTACAGGGTGATTCACGCAAGCCCAGCATAGTCCATAAGCTTTATTTGTAATGCAAAACCCTGTACATTTTTATATTTTTAAAAGTTCTTTAACAACCTGATCTCCACGAACTTTTTCATGTAGATGTAGGGTCTAATATGAATATTACAGGGTGAAATTTTTAAATTGTTTGTGTCTGATTTTAAAAAATATTAAAAAGCAATGATACACGTCAACTTTTAAATTTAAATGCTTTTTAAACATAACTGTAAATGTACAGGGTGATTCATGCAAGTCTAACATAGTCCATGATATTTATTTTTAATGCAACAGCATATACAGTGAGGACGTTTGAGTTGGAATAAATTCTATCTCGAGAATGGATGAATTTGGAAAAAAATCCTGAGACAGGTCGATTTTTATTTTTAAATTAGGACTTTTTGGCTTATATATCATACAAGTGACGTCATCCATCTGGGCGTAATGACGTAATCGATGATTTTTTTAACAATAACCTAATTATTTCTACGGGGGGGCAAAAATATTTTTTTATTAAATTATTTGACACAAAAAGAAGAATGAAAGCAATTATTTATTTATTCAAAATACATTTTACTGCTGTCAGAAAACAGGTAAAAATATTTATTTCACAAATAAACATTGCTTTTCGCTTAAATTCAATGTTCAAACTGGTAAGAGACAGGTGGGTGGCAGCTTTAACATTGAATTTAAGAGAAAAGCAATGTTTATTTGTGAAATCAACATTTCTTTCTGTTTTCTGACAGCACTAAAATGTATTTTAAATTAAATGAATTACATTCTTACCTTCTTACCTTCTTCTTTTTGTCTCAATTAATTTAATTCAAAATTAATTTTTTTTAACACCCTGTAAAAAGAATTATACTAACGTTTATATTACTGAATAGAGAATTAAATAATCTTTACAATGAGCTATCACATAACCCCTACTCTCATTTTAAAAAGTCATCGATTACGTCTTCACGCCCAGATGGATGACGTCACTATTATGAGATATATGCCAAAAAGTCAAAATTTAAAAATAAAAATCGACCTGTCTCAGGATTTCTCTCTAGATTCACCCATTCTCGAGATAATGAATTTATTCCAACTCAAACGTCCTCACTGTATATCTTTATGTTTTTAAAAGCTACTGAATAATCTGATCTTAAAAAATTATATTATGAATAATATTATGAACAATCCAAGGTAAAATTTTTGCGAAGAAATTAAATAAAAAACCTAATACATACATACAGTCCGTCTAATTTACTTATCGTTGCACGTCATTATCTACGTTTGAGATCTAAGTTGACATTGTTGCCCAATTGCAAAAAATTCTTGAATTCATTTTAAATCAAATACATCACACACTTTTTGCGGAAGTGGATTATACAGCAAAACAAATTAATATTCAATGCAAATAAATAAAAACTTTAGAAATAGAAAACTAGAATTAAGTTATAATCTTACGTTAAAGTACATAATAAAAACAGTAAATATAATGAAACAAATACTTATAGTAAAGAATATAAACAAATATGAAATGTCATCGCCGCAACTGTCAAATAAATGTTACCAATTTATGCCAAAATATCACTTTCGTTCGATTATAGTTACAGTGCATTTAGTCCAGAAAGCCACTGCGTATCCGCTAGGAAATATATTCTGATTCGGATTTTTTGCACAATCTTACTCAAAAAGGACTCTTTTTAACAAATTTGCATGTTGCCAGGACCAAAAAGTGGTCAAAAATTTTTTAAACGTTTTTTTTTTTGTTCTTTTCGTAAAATAATTTTTTTTGCATGGAAAAAGGTTTTTAGGTTTTTTGGATCATTCCAAACAGAAAAGGTCTTTAGTGACTTTTCTCTAAAAATGATAGTTTTGACATATAAGCGATTAAAAATTGAAAAATTGCGAAATCGGCCATTTTTAACCCTCAAAAACTATGTGAAAAACTGAAAATTTGAATGTTGCCAAGGTAGGTAGATATTCTTTAAACATCGATTAATGAAATCCCGAAGAGTTTTTTGCAATACAATATTCAAAACTCCTTTGTTTTTTAATTGCTAATCAAGCGTGCGCGACACTATTTTCCACCGACAGTATGGTGCAAATGAAAGGAATAAATTCGTTATTTCGTAAACCGGCGACTTTAAGGAAAAATCCCGAAACAGGTCGATTTTTATTTTTAAGTTGTGATATTGTGGTATATATGGTATACTAGTGACGTCATCCATCTGGGCGTGATGACGTAATCGATGATTTTTTTAAATAAGAATACCGGTCGTGTGCTGGCTCATTTGAAAGGTTCTTCAATTCTCTATTCAGTAATATAAACATTTACATAAATATTTATACAGGATGTCCAAAAAATTTTTATTAAATCAAATTATTTGACAAAAAAAGAAGTAGAAGGACACCCTGTATAAATAATTATGTAAATGTTTACATTACTGAATAGAGAATTGAACAACCTTTCAAATGAGCTACCACACGACCCCTATTCTCATTTAAAAAAATCATCGATTACGTCATCACGCCCAGACGGATGACGTCACTAGTATATCATATATGCATAGTATCATAACTTAAAAATAAAAATCGACCTGTTTCGGGATTTTCCTTAAAGTCACCGGTTTACGAAATAACGAATTTATTCCTTTCATTTGCACCATACTCTCGGTGGAAAATAGTGTCGCGCACGCTTGATTAGCAATTAAAAAACAAAGGAGTTTTGAATATTGTATTGCAAAAAACTCTTCGGGATTTCATCAGTCGATGTTTAAAGAATATCTACTTACCTTGGCAACATTCAAATTTTCAGTTTTTCACATAGTTTTTGAGGGTTAAAAATGGCCGATTTCGCAATTTTTCAATTTTTAATCGCTTATATGTCAAAAATTATCATTTTTAGGGAAAAGTCACTAAAGACCTTTTCTGTTTGGAATGATCCAGAAAAACCTAAAAAAAACCTTTTTCCATGCAAAAAATTATTTTAGGAAAAAAACAAAAAAAACGTTTAAAAAATTTTTGATCACCTTTTGGTCCTGGCAACATGCAAATTTGTTAAAAGGAGTCCTTTTTGAGTAAGATTGTGCAAAAAATCCGAATTAGAATATTTTTCCTAGCGGATGCGCAGTGGCTTTCTGGACTAATTCCGAACAAATGTGCTTCATAAAAACGCTTTATAATCCATTTATAAAAATTAAATGAAACATATTAGTTATTGTCTATTTCTTTTTACCATTAATAGAAATCTTTAAATCTTATTTCTACGCGTATATTATATAATATCCAGTGTACTCGGCAAAGTGATTCTTAAAAAAGAACACAGCTACCGCTTAAATATTTGGTGTTGGTATCATGTGACGTCACAGGATATGACGCGGATGACGTGCAACGGTAAGTAAATTAGATGGAGTATATACTGATATTTTGTTTAGAAAAAAGATATCTGTAATTAACTATAAAATTAGCTACAGTTGAGTCCGCGAATCTTTACCCGTGCGTCATCATTTGAAGCATACGAAATAAGTGGTTGATAAGTCGGAAATTGAAATTTACTAAACGCAACAACAAGTCACTTACTGTCACTTGATGTTGCGTTTAGTAAATTTCAATTTCCGACTTATCATCGACTTATTTCGTGTGCTTTAAATGATGACGCACGGGTAAAGATTAGCGGACTCAACTGTATATGAGATATACAACATCGTTCTAAATATTTGGATAATTTAGATTGGATGAGAAGCTAAAAATTCCCGCCCCTAAAAATATCGACCAGTTATAGGAACATATAAAAAACTGTTTACACGAAGCAGCATTTGAAGCAATGGTACATAAAAACAAAGGTAAACAAACCATACTGGTGGGATAGCGAAATAGAGGAAGAAATAAAATATAAAAGACAACTAACTATACCAACAATATTTAAGCTCCAAATCGTTACAAGACAAAATAAAATATAAAGAAAAATAAGCTGAAGTACAAAGAAAAATCTCTAAGAAGAAGGAGTCTTGGGAAAGAAACTGCCAACGAATAAATACTTATCTAGGAGGAACTAGAAGCTCAGAAAGCTGAAAATTGATAAAAAAAATTGAGAAAAGAAACGAATAAAGAAATAATACAAACGCAAAACTTGAAGACTGGGAAGAGTATTTCAAAGAACTTTTGGTAGAGAATATAGTCGAATTTCAAGAACATAGAAATCAAAACCAAGATAGAATTTCAATAGTCGGCTCGCCAATAAGATTAACAACATATGAAATTAAAAATGTGTGTAAACAGCTGAAGAGGAACAAAGTACCCTGACCAGTACTCCGGTCAACTTACGCATCCGAGGCTACAAAAATTACCATCAAGCTGAAAATTGGAAATACCATCATAAATGAAATCTAAAAAGTCCTCATAAATCCGACTCCTGCTAAACATTTTACGCGGGGTCAAAGGTCATTAAATATGGTTTTTAGCGATTTTCAGCGAAACGGTAAGTTTTATGGTAAAACTAGTGCTAACAAAAAAAGTAGACTAGATAATTATCTATAAAAAATGCCTTATTACTTTTCTTCCTGGGAGCCACCGTTTTTGAGATATAACGATTCAAAAAGTGGTAATCGTCATAATATGCGCACACGTTTCCACACCACCTTTGAGGTAGTGTACTTAGCGCGTTTTTTAACGTGGTTTCCCCAGTAGGCCTATTCCACAGATCTGTTATGATTTTGTTTAATTTAAAGCTATTTAATAATTGATATTGGCAAGGGTTAAAAATGATTAAACTTTATATAAAGCGGTATAAATTAAAAAAAAGGGAGATTTATCAAACTGGTTCATAATTTTCTAATACTTCTGCTTCCCTTGTTCTTCTTCTCATTGTTCTTCTTCCTCTTCTTCATCTTCTAGTTCTTCTTCTTCTTCTTGTTCTTCTTCTTCTTCTTCTTCTTGTTCATCCTGGATGCAAGTAAATTGTCCCAATAATGACACATCGCATGGCTCCTCAATATAATCAAATGAATTCTCAATTGTTGGTGATTCAACATTGGAGCACGACCGGTTTTGACAATTAGTGCATGCTACCGAACAAAACAGTCAAACTTTTTTGCAACCACATTTAGCGCTACATCCCTTTTTACAGTTGCAAAAAATTGTGTTCAGGAGTTTTTCCGGCGCAGGGGGGAGTAAAGTTTGAATTGGTTCTAATGAACTGTCGACTAATTTCCATCCCCAGTCTTTTGGATCTAGCTGATAACCAAGCCACACTTGAACTTGGTAATATACCCGAAAAAGTTGTTGATGAGCAGCCGTTGAGGTTGGAGGAAGACAAGATAACTGCACTTGTTTTTTGTTTCGAGTACTTTTAAAAAAACCTGCATATCGAAACTTATCTAAGCACGTAGTTTCCTTAGGCGCTCCATACATAGAGAGAAGAAAGCTAATTCCGTTGGAAATAACTTCTTGTGGAGTTGAATTAGTTTTTTTTAAAACTTCAGCACATTCAAGTAAATCTTGTTTTTCAAACATTTTAAAAACAGTCGTTTTACTTCTCCTGAAAAATGCAGATGTCGTATCACAGCCAGTTATTGCGTGTAACAATAGTATATGATTTTGACGTTTTGCAAAAGTAGATAAACTTTTCGATGAATATATTTCCAATTGGTGTTGAGCTTTTCCAGGTTTAAGAAAAGATAGCACGAAATACACGATAAAAAAAATATAGGTTTAACACGTATTTTCACTCCGGAGTAGTACTCAAGACTAATTAATACCTCGAGGGTGTCATCTACCTGAAGGATTTCGCCACCCAGGAAGATTACGGTGTAATTTGCATAAGTATTTATTAGTACTTAGCAATAAACATTTTGCCTAGAAAGTTGTCTTTCATTATTATGTTCAAACCCTTCGGAGAAGAGAATAGGTAGGGTGATTAGATTAGCTGACGAACGTGTTTATTCCGACAAAACCCATCTTTGCAAATTGAACTAAGGCGCATAAATAAAAAGAATTATTATAAGTTAATACTTTGTCATTTGTTGTATTTTGTTGTGTATTTTTGTTGGGATTAAGCCGTAAAATTCGAATAATTCTTATTATTTTCGCGTTACATTCACTTTGTAAAGATTTTTTTGTTGGCACTGTAATATAATACAGCTTATGGATTGAATCCCTCGGTAGACCGCAAGCTGTATAGTAGAAACATTATCATATTTATAATCTTATATTATTATGTGTAATATAAGTTAAGTTGACCGTAGAATATTATGTTTACTTGTATTACAGCTTCAGTCATGTATACAGGGTGAGGCAGATAACTGGCCTATTAGAAATATCTCGAGAACTAAAGGCAACAGAATCATGAAATTTGGAATACAGGGGTTTTGAAGGATGATCTATTAAATGAAAATATTTTTATCTCTTTGCAACTTCCGGTTATACCGGAAGTTGCTTATAACTTCGTTTTTTCAAATGGGACACCCTGTATATTTTTACATTTTTGGATTCTCTTCGATGTCTTCTTTCTTAAAATATGAGGATTTGTAATGTTATACAGGGTATTTTAAAAGATAATTACGTTTGTTTATTAATTTCGTAACAATATTCACACCCTGTAGAATTGTAGTAGTTTGACAACTAAAACTACTTACGTTCAAATGATTTTTAATATAGTCTACTATTGTTAAGAATCATTATTATAGCTAAATTTTTAATTTTAGTATACAGGGTTGGTCGAAACTCGGAATGAGTATTTTCTGAGTTTTCTTAAATGGAACACCCTGTATTTTAGTATTCTAATGAAATGATATTTTATGGTACTTTTTTATTTCTTAAGCATTCCCTATACCTAACTGCTTTAATTTGTGCTTAATTGTTAGTCGCACCAACAATCTTAACTACGTAGCTATTTTGATAGCTAAACCATTATTGGTAATTTTAAGGATAGGTCTGGATTAATATGTATTTATTTCTGAAAAATTGTTTGTGATTGCATATTTTCATTGCCAACCTAATAAAATTTTACGTATTTTTTGTTGCAATTATTGTTTAGCTTGAATCACCAATAACTCACAAATTAAAGCAGTTAGGTATAGGGAATACTTATAAAATAAAAAAGTACTATGAAATATCATTTCATTACAACACTAAAATACAGGGTGTTCTATTTAAGAAAACTCAGAAAATATTCATTCCGAGTTTCGACCAACCCTGTATACTAATATTTTAAAATTAGCTGTACTAATGATTCTTAACGATAATAGACTATATTAAAATCACTTGAACGTAAGCAGAGTTTTTAATGTCAAACTATTACAATTCTACAGGGTGTGAATATTGCTACGAAATTAATAAAAAAACGTAAATATCTTTTAAAATACCCTGTATAATATTACAAAATCATATTTTAAGAAAGAATATATTGAGGAGAATCCAAAAATGTAAAAATATACAGGATGTCCCATTTAAAAAAAAACAAGTTATAAGCAACTTCCGGTATAACCGGAAGTTGCAAAGAGATGAAAATATTTTCATTTAATAGATCATCCCTCAAAACCCCTTTATTCCAATTTTCATGATTCTGTTGCCTTTAGTTCTCGAGATATTTCTAATAGGCCAGTTATCTGCCTCACCCTATATACCTGGTATACTAATACATATATTATGACGATTAGAAGTCTTTCAACTCTTTGAATCGTTGTATCTCAAAAACAGGGCCTCTTAAGAAAAAAACTATTAAGATATTTTTTATAGATAATTATCTAATCTACATTTTTTGTTAGAACTAATTTTACGATAAAACTTACCGTTTCGCTGAAAACCGCTAAAAACCATATTTTGTGACCTTTGACACCGCGTAAATTTTTTAGCAGGGGTCGGATTTATGAGGACTTTTTAGATTTCATTTATGATGTTATTTTGAACAATCCTGCCAATTTTCAGCTTGATGGTAATTATTGTAGCCTCACTCCTATTTTTGAGTCTAACTAGACCGGTCTACAGCGGATATACCCGGAGAATTGTTTAAGTACGGAACGAACAAATTGTACAAATGTCTTCGACAACTATTTCAAGAATACATAAGCACAAGCGAAATCCCTATGGAATGGAAAATAATTGTAATATAAGGGGTGATAAAAATAATTGTGAAAATTACCGAGGAATAGCTGCAACCGCATCTAAGAGTAGAATATGTGGTAAGGTTTTAAAGAACCGAATAGAGAGAGAATACTTAGATTCTGAAGCAGAGGAACAAGCAGGATTTCGTACAGGTCGATCCACTATTGACCACATTTTCTCCTTAATCCAGATAATAGAAAAAAAGATGGCACGGAATCAAGAAATTCATATGTTGTTTGTAGACCTACGGAAAGCCTTCCACTGAAGAAGCTGAGACAATCAATGGAAACCACGAATATTATTATAGAATTAACAAAAGCCGTCAAAGTGCTATACAATCAACCAATAACAAAAATAAAAACAGGGACACAAATAACAACAGGATTTATAACATCAAAAGGATTGAAGCAAGGATGTTGTCTGTCCCCCACTTTATTTAAAATATACCTCGAAAGTGCTTTAAAAAGGTGGAAACAAAAATGTAGAACAATGGGGATGCCACTCACCAACACTATGGTATATCTATATACACTCAACTTTGCAGACGATTAAGTAATAATGGCTTAAGATTATGACGATTTAAACTGTGTATATTGCAAGAAAATTAATTGAAGAGTATGATATATGGGGTGTAGAAGTAAGTAAAAAGAAAACCGAATACTTGGCATTGGAGGAGGACAAAAAGATCTCATATTAGACGATAACACCACGATAAAGCACTGCTGTGACTATAAGTATCTAGGTATCACTATTTACATTATACATAAGTACCAGGGACATTAGAGAAAACCATAAGAGAGAGAAATACGCCAGTGAGAAAAGCCAGCACACTATTAAACAGCATCTTATGGGACCAATCCATCAGTAAAGAAAGTAAAAAGACGATATATCAGACTATAGTAAAAAGTATCACTTTATACAGCCGTGAGGTATGGCCACTGAAAGAAAAAACACTAGCAACGTTGAGAGCAACGGAAATGGATTTTTGGAGAAGAGGCGCAGGAAGATCTAGAAGAGAAAGGATTACCAATGAACGCATTAAAGAAATAATGAGAATCAAACGAACAATCACGGATGACCTAACAACAAAACAACTTATGTGGTTCGGACATATACAAAGAATGGATGAACAACTAATACCAAAGGAAATATTAAAATGGCAACCAGAAGGAAAGAGGAAATGAGGTAGACCGAGAAAAAGTTGGAGCGAAGGAATAAATAAAGAGCTGAGAGAGAGGGCCATAGAAGAGGACCTTGATTATCAGTAGCTCGACAATCCTTTTTGGGTCCTGGCTTGTTCTAGGATTTTCCGCCATTCTGTTCTGTTCCTTGCTTTGTTCTTCCAGTGGGTAATCTCAAGTGTTTTCAGATCATGTTCCATGTATCTAAGTTTGGGTCTTCCCTTTGACCTTCTCCCTACTGGTGTTTGCCTTAGTATATGTTTTTCGGTCTCCAACATCCGTTCAACATGGCCCATCCAGCGCAGACGTCCGAGCTTTATGGATGTTTGAAAGAACATAATACGAACTGCAAAATAAATTTTGCAAATGTGATAGAAAAAGATAAATTAAAATATAAAATATAAATTAAATTAATTCTGTGTCCGAATCTTTTATTTCTTCTTCAATCTCTTCATCTGAGCTAAAATACTTATTTTCTTTTTCATTTTCTTCCTCGTGTGCCTCATCCTTTCAAGACAATGGTCATCATTATGGCCCGTTTTATTCTGTCGGCAACGGTTCTAAAGAGTTCGATTTTTGTCAAACTGTCATAAGGTGTAGTTGACAGTAGGGGGAGGAGAGGATGGGATATAAGATGTCTGTGAGGAAATTAATGAAAATGGAACACGAATGGGACCCAGAAAGAAAAATAAGACTTGTTGGTTTGGTTTTAATATAGATGAGTGTTATATGCTATTGTAATGGAAGATTGAATAGATGGGGTAAAAATAGTCATATGTATAATTAGCCAGCCATGACAGTCTTTGACTTTTCACAAATCTTACGATATCACACCCTTCATTCAGGTAATTAACCTCGTCGTTCCTCCTGATTCTCCATGTGCCGTATTCCTCTTGCAGTTTGCACCAGGCCATATACTTTCCTCAGTATCTTTCTCTCGAATTTCCTGAGTTAAGTTTCATCTTTTTTGTCATTATCCAGGTTTCACAACCATATGTTACCAGGGGTCTAATCAATGTTCTGTAGATAGACAATTTGGTTCTTCTGTCTTAAAAAAGAAAAGTTATTTTAGTACTGATTTAGTACAATAACAAATACCCAAACAGTGGAAAGACGAAACGTATTGTTAAAGAATGAAGAAATATAGCATTGGTATTCCCCCAAGAACCATAAAGCTAATTCTTAAAGCTATAGGGTTCTTAGCTATTGTATATTTATGAATGTGCATCCATTTCGTCTCTATAATGAAGAATAAAAGCGCGTTAAAAAAGTCCACAAAAATTATATGCCAGAAGGAAACCAAATACTTAACAAATAAATAAAAATAAATGCGAAATAAATGCTAAAAAAAGGAATTACTATTATAGTAGAGTATAGTTGATCCAAAAGATGGCATAACCCAGACATCCAAAGTGAAAGTTATCCTTCAACACCAAATTGTTCTATATGGTTCACACAATGTCCAGAAAAAAGTCACACCATTTTGAGCGTCGGGTTTGGGGGGGAGACGGGGGAGAAATCGGTAAATTCGTAGTTTTTTAAGTTTTTCGTCAATATTTCTAAAACTATACGGTTTAGCGTGAACAACCTTCTATACAAAATTGTTTTACATTAAATTTGAAATAAAAAAGGCCCTATGCATAATCTTTCTAAAATGAATGGTTCCAAAGTTACGGAGGTAGTAAAGTATAACTGGTCCAAAAAAAGGCCTAACCCAAACATCCAAAGTAAAAGTTTTCCTCCAACACCAAAATGTTCTATATGGTCCACATATTGTTCAGTAAAAAGTTACACCATTTTGAGCGTTCAGTTTGGGAGGGAGATGGGAGAGAAACCGGTAAATTAGTAGTTTTTTATGTTTTTCGTCAATATTTCTAAAACTATGCTTTAGCGTAAACAATGTTATATACAGAAATGTTCTACGTGAAATTTAAAACAAAGAATGTTGGATACATAATTGTTATAAAATTAACGGTTCCAGAGTTACGGAGGGTGAAAAGTCGAGGTTTTCGATACTTTTTATATTTTTTGGGCAATATTTATGATATATCTATACCAAAAACCCAGACATCCAAAGTGAAAGTTATCCTCCAACACCAGATTGTTCTATATGGTCCACATAATGTTCAGAAAAAAGTCACACCATTTTAAGCGTCGGGTTTGGGGGGGAGAGGAGGGGAGAAATCGGTAAATATAAAAAGTATCGAAAACCTCCACTTTTCACCCTCCGTAACTCTGGAATCGTTGATTTTATAACAATTATGTATAGAACATTTTTTGTTTTAAATTTTATGTAGAACATTTTTCTATAGAACATTACTTAACGCTAAAGCATAGTTTTAGAAATATTGACGAAAAACTTTAAAAAAATACTAATTTACCGACTTCTCCCCCATCTCCCCCCAAACCTGACGCTCAAAATGGTTTAACTTTTTACTGAACAATATGTGGATCATATAGAACAATTTGGTGTTGAAGGAAAACTTTTACTTTGGATGTCTGGGTTAGGCCTTTTTTTGGAGCAATTATACTATACTACTTCCGTAACTTTGAAACCGTTCATTTTAGAAGGGTTATGCATAGGGCCTTTTTTATTTCAAATTTAATGTAGAACAATTTTGTTTAGAGGGTTGTTCATGCTAAACCGCTTAGTTTTAGAAATATTGACGAAAAACTTAAAAAACTACGAATTTGCAGATATTTCCCCCCTCTCCTCCTCAAATCCGACGCTCAAAATTGTGTGACTTTTTTCTGAACATTATGTGGACCATATAGAACAATTTGGTGTTGGTGGATAACTTTCTCTTTGGATGTCTGGGTTTGAGTCTAACTATACCATACTATTAACCATCAAAAAACGTAAGCTTTTTGTCAATGTCAAACATCTTAGACATGTCATGACAAGGCAAAAATATCAACTTCGACAGAATATCATCCAAATGCTATTGTAGAGAAAAAGAGTACAGGAAGAATAAATATCTCATGGCTCCAACCAACTATTTCGTATTAGTGGTGTCCAGAAAATAGCTATGATGATAGATAAACTTCGAAACAGAGAAGGCATGTGTGATGAAAAATGAGGACATGTAGTACCAGTGGCGTAACAAAATCCGTCGCCCCCCCCCCCCCCGCAGAGTTACAAAGGGGGCCCCGTTTAAAAAATTACTAAATGCGACATGTGTAACAAAAAGTTGGGGTTATAGCCCAGTAAATGAACGTGAAATACGGCGATACTGTGGTGTGATTTTTAATGTCACCACCGAAGTGGTCCAGTCAACACTTTTCGAGTTATTTACGAGTCAAAATGTTCAACATTGTTAAAAAAAAACATGTTTTCAGGCGGTTTTTCGCAAATACAGAACTCAAAAAGTATGTATTCGTAAGTAAGTAGCAAAAATGTAGCTTATACAAAAATGAAGTCTATCGACAATGCATATTTGTAGCTCATGAAAAATTGTTCTTATTCGTCAAATTCCACATCGAATATTTCAACATGAAATATCCAAAAAATGAAGCACTTTTCGGAGAACACACATTAAAACTTTTTTAAAGTGTTAAAAAAAGTTTTAGGTATTTTTACTTTTTATAAAAATTTCTCTCGTCAAAACTAAGCGAGTTACGCTCAAAATACAGTTAAAGCCTTCTTTGGTAAAAAAAATTGTGAAAATCTCCATCCATTTAGTACCCCAAAAGAAACTAACCATTACCGCTTTACAAATTACTTAAATTCTTTTTATATGAGCTGTAAGTTTGACCGGTTTAAAGTGCTAATTTTTGAACGGGTTTTATTTGAAAGGGCTCTAACTAATTACGAATGTATGAAAATTTTTAACAGCCATATCTTAACCAATTTTTGTCTTAAAAAAAAAAATAAAACCAAAATATTTATAAAAGCAAAACCTACATTTCGTTTTGGATTTTCGGGGGGGGGGGGGCACATGAACTATTTTTATGATAAATGTATAGCTTAGGTTACCTCACACTTTACCTCGTTTAACACAACCTTTACTACCGTTCAGCACAAAGCTAAAAACATTTTTCTTGTAGCAAGCGGGATATGTGTTTAAAACTAAAACTAAAAACATTTAAACTGCAAATATATAAATTTATATTATTTTAAATTCTCAAAGGGGCTCTCTGGATCCGCCCTTGCTAGTCATTTTTAAGTTATTCTGAAAAACGGGCATTTTTCTAAATAAAGAAACTTCTTTTATTATAAAACGATTTTTTTTCAAAAATAATAAATTCGAACCGATCCAACTTAGTGGAAGATTTTCATCTTTTTTTAGCAAAAAAAGGGGCCAATTTTATGTTGAGCGTAACTTGCTTAGTTTTGATGCTAGAAGCTTGCTTGAAATGCTATAAAAAATAAAAAATAAAGCTCGTTTTAAAACATTAAAAAAAAGTTTCAATGAGTTTTCCCCGAAAAGTGCTTCGTTTGTTGGTTATTTCACGTTGAAATAATCGAATTGAAATTGAACGAATAAGAACAATTTTTCGTGAGCTACAACTTTCCTTTTATTGTGTCGATAGACTTCATGAATAGGTACACCATTTTTTTTTTGTTTTTTATAAGCTACATTTTTGCTAAACATATTTTTTCGATAATATTTAATTCGAAAAAATACTTATTTTTTGAGTTATTTGCGAAAAAACCGTCTGAATACGTGGTTTTTTTGTTGAAAAATAAACATTTTCACTCGCAAATCAATTGAAAAGTATTGACTTAGATAGAGAAGCTCTATAGAACAAAAGTTGCTTATAATTAGTCAATTTATACATTTCCGGACTTATTTTAAACGTATATTTTTCACCCCATAAACATCTTGCATCATAATCTCGACAATTACATACTAAGCGCGAATAATCTAACAACAGAAGAGGTTTATAATATATACAGCATAAAAGCAGCTGCAAAGGAAGCCCTTGTTATCAGAGAAATTAGAAAAAGTAACAAATACTGGTGGAATTCAGAGACAGAGAGACTAGTCAAGGAAAAAAAGATACTATACCAAAAATGGCTTAACACAAAAAATGAAGAAGACTACAACAGATATAGAGAAAAGAAAAGAGAATCAAGACATAAAATCATTCAAAGTAAGAGAGAGACCTGGGATCGAAAGTGCCAAGAAATCGAAGCACACATAGGAGGACGAACATGCAGTGAATCATGGAAATTTCTGAACAAGATCAAGAATAACGAAACACGCAACGACAAACTACAATTAATACCAACAGATAATGGGTTCAACATTATAAGGACTTATTAACTGAACACAGGCCCGAATACTCACAACCAACAGAGACGGAAACACAAATTGTAGGGGAAGAAATAAACATAAACACTGTAGCAGTTAAAAATGCAATTAAACAACTAAAAAATGGAAGATCTCCTGGTCCAGGTGGAATCAATGCCGAACTACTGAAAAATGGAACTAAAAAACTTTTCGAATCTCTGGCATATGTATTTACAAAGTACATCAATGGCGAAAATGTACCCAGTGACTGGAAAATAGCTTATATATCATCGATTCATAAAAAGGGCAATAAGCTAAAATGTAGCAATTATCGCGGAATATCAGTAACAAATACAATAAGCAGAGTATATACAAAAATTTTAAGAGAACTGATTGAACAAGAATACTCAGAATACGAAGAAGAAAAACAATGCGGGTTTGGAGCTGGAAGGTCCTGTACGGATAATGTATTTTCGTTAAAGCAAATCATCGAAAAAAAATTAGAACGGAATAGGCCAATACACCTAGTTTTTATAGATTTACAAAAAGCGTATGACAATATACCGATACCGAAACTATATATTTACTCTCATAAAAGCTGTCCAAAATTTATACAGTGACATGAAATATGCAGTAAAATTAGGAAACAAAATAACAGATTTGTTTACAGTCAACAAAGGTCTACGACAAGGATGTTGCATATCACCGAGTCTGTTTAAGATTTATATCGCCAAAGCCCTTGCAATATGGAAAAGAAAATGCAGTGGAATGGGCATCCAAATCGACGACAACACCTGCCTGTACACCCTTCAGTTTGCAGACAATCAGATAATATGTGCAAACGATAAAGAAGATTTGGAATATATGACTCGCAAATTGAAGGAAGAATACGAAAAATGGGGATTGCAGATGAATGTAGAAAAAACACAATATTTATGCCTAGGTGAGGATTCAACTGATATGATATTGGACAATAATCAGAAAATAACTAGCTGTGATAAATATAAGTATTTGGGCATTAATTTCAACAAGGAAGGTACTGACGATGCAGAAATTAAGAGCAGAATAAATAAAGCAAGAACGATAATTAAATCATTGAACGGAGTTTTATGGAGTACCGAGATAGGGAAACAGAGAAAAATGCGAATATACAACACCATGATTAAGAGCACATTGGTATACGGATCCGAAACATGGAGAATAAAGGAACACCTAAAACGAAAATTAGAAGCTACTGAGATGGATGCCCTAAGAAGAGCAAGTAGAACATCGAGATTGGACCGGGTTAGAAATGAGGAAGTAAAGCGAAGAATGAATTTACAAGAAACGGTTGTAGAATGCATTGAGAAGAAACAATTAACATGGTACGGACATGTTCAGAGAATGGGGGAGGAAAGACTGCCAAAGAAAATTATGAAATGGATACCCACAGAAAACAGAAAAAGAGGAAGGCCAAGAACGACATGGATACAAGGAGTAAGACGATCAATGAGTGTACGAGGATTAGAAGATGAAAACTGCAATGATAGAAGATATTGGCAACAAGGCATCAACTCTCAACATTGGCACAACTCTCCAACTTTGAAGTGGAGGATAAGTAGGATCTAAATCCAAATTGCCAAGCAAATTTGTCGTGACGCTGCTAATTACACTCCCAAACGATCATTTACTGGGCTATTAATATATTCATGCACTGTTTATGAATACGGCCGGTTTGCGCTCGACCGTTTTGCGCCCTTACCTGAAATCGACTGGTTTGCGCTTTGCAATTTTCATAATAGAAATATCTAACTGCTATAGTTTCCTTAATCGGCCGATTTGCGCTCTCTTGCAATATAATTTTAATTTCATTCTACAATAATAGTCTGGTGAACCTACCTGACTCAAAATCTGTGGGGAAAGAGGAAGACCCAACCCTTCGGTCCTAATTTAACTTTCGGGTATTTCCGTCTTTAGACATTAATTTTCGTAATATTATCAAGAACCACATACTTCAGTGAGATATTAAATTGACAGTGAGACATACATAAGATTTTTTTATGTTTCCACCTTCGAATTGCTGTGCACATCATCTAGACTATATCCATTTTGTTTATAGTTTTATGATTTTTTAAAACTAATTTTACTAGCCTAACCGTTACCTGATCGTTATGATAGAATAAAATTAAACGTCGATTACAAGAGAGCGCAAACCGGTCGATATAAGAAAATAATTAGCTATACATCTCCGTTAAGAAAGTGTTAGAGCGCAAACCGGCCGATTTCAGGTAAGGGCGGAAAACGGTCGAGCGCATACCGGCCGACACCCTGTTTATGACAACTTACATTTTTCATCTTTATTGGTATAGAATAAAATAGAAAGAATATTAATAAACGACTACATTATTACATAGTATTATTCTATGAGATGAACAACTTTCTTCGTGCACTACTATCAGCGAATACAATATCTACAAATCTACAACTTTATTAATACTTGCAATACATTACATACGATACATTGTCTCTGTCTGATGGGCAACTTTATTTTTAATATTACATTGCTTAACAAATGTTGCGTATGTGTGTGCAAAATAATATAACGATGACACATTTTTAGATATATGTATTAGACGACAAGATGGGGCCCCTGACATATTGGGGCCCCCGCAAGCTTGATGTTGCAGGGGCCTGTGTTACGCCCCTGTGTAGTACCTATATGTTATGCGTTTCTCTAATTTTTTTGTATGTTTACCAAAAATCTACTTGAATAAAACCAGTAGATACCACTCGGATAAACTGTTGTTAAAAATTTGTTTTCGTATGAAAATCTGTTCGATCTAAATAAGTCATAAAAAATTATACTAGCCATAATGAAGAGTTAGCTCCAATATTACATTTAGGAGCATTATCCAAACGAGGCCCATCTTGTTAAAATTTCCAATTTCTACCTTCGAACGTTTCTTGGAAAAGTGTTCTCCTCTATTGACCGATTAATTAACGGCTAATTAATCTGAATAATAATTAACAGTAGAAATTAATTACAAACGTACTCTTAAAGACAGTGGAGACGGGTAGGTGTGCTCCGGGATATTTGTCCTCGCTAATTAGCTTCTACCTTCGTTAAATCCATAACGGCCTTTGTAACATAGTCGGAGGTATCGCTGCTACTGTTAAATTATAAATCGTATCTTTTATTCAGATTATATTCAAGACCAGCTGCACAGTAGACGTGGAGAAGTGGTGTATTCATACATATTTAAACACATTTTAGAAAAGAACTTTATATTAGCGTCACTAAGCGTAGATTTTATAGCGATTATTAAAACAGAATAAACGTACGTATATATAATTTAGCTCTTCAGACCTAAAAGGCCCATGGCTTGGTTTACTATCCGTTCCCATTTTTTTCCTGTTTGCTGCTTCATTTTTTCAATCGTAGATTTAATGTTCTTGTATGTATTTTTCAACATCCTTCTTCCATCTGGTTTTCGGCCTACTGTTCTTCTTGTTTCGTTTTCTATTCCTTCTGTTTATATTATTTTGAGTAGTCTAGTGTTTGGCATCCATTGGATATATCCCAATCATCTCAGTCTTTGTGATTTTATGTTCACTATGATATTCGATTCTTCATACAAATTCTCTAGTTCTATCTTTGATATTTTTATCCATATTCTATTCCATAGTTTTCTTGAAGATTTTTCTGTTTCACACTCTTAACATAACTCTTTAGCATATGTCTTATAAAACGTTCGGAACTGTCTTTATATATTCTGATCTTAGCACTTCTAGATATTTTTTATTAAACACCTACGCTGTGTTTAAACTATTTGATCACAGTTGACCAATTATCAGTTCTTCTTTGACTCCTTCTTCTTAGGTTGACTTTATTTGGTTGCTATACGGAATAGTTGTGTTGAGGTCTTTCTATATCATATTTCAGGTTAACAAGCCAGGATATTCTTCTTCGTCCTGAAGCCCTTTTTCCTTCAATTTTACCTTGTAAAATGTATTGAAGTAGCTCGTATCTACCTTGATTTCTCATTATATGTCCCAAGTACTGCAGCTTATGACCCTTCACGATGTTGACTAAATCTGCGGTTGTGTTCAACCTCCGTAGTTCTTCTTTATTGGTGATTTTGTCTGTCCATGGTATCTTCAGGATCCCTCTGTACAACCATAGCTCAAAAGCCTGAAGTTTCGATAGAGTTTCTGCCTTGAATATCCAATGTCCTTCAATATTCTTTGACTTAAATTACTAAAATATACATAAGTTCTAAAAGCTTAACCCTATGCTGTCCTCTCATTTTATTTAATAAGTATGCACTATAGCTAACATACAACAGCGCACTATGCTCTGCTTTGACACTAATTACCACTTTACACTAACTCAAATGGTTTTCTTCATTTGAATGTTCTTTCTAACCCAATATTATAGAGAAGCTGGGTTGCCTCGATGTTTACGTGACTATGGAGAGGGTTATTCGTGACTACCTGCCATAGTCTTGATAACTTTATTTACATCTTCTATCTCAAGGTCTTTGTGGCATTTATGATATACCAAGGAGCATCAACGATGTTTATTAACACTTTATTCTAAAATCTCTAGATGATCTGGATATCAACTGAATTGACACAGCCGCAGCGTAGGTAACCATAGGTTCATACTGGTCTCAATATTTGGTTGTATAGCAGTTGCTTGTTATGTACGGACAATTTCTTCCCATCAGCCAATACATTTTTTTGTAACGGATATCCAATTCGTCCCCATTCTATTTAATATATAATATTTTCCAGCGAAGTCTTGCATCACGTGTGATGTCTAAGTATTTTACGACAGGTGCATACGGTATTAACTTGGGTATCACTTACTGTAATTGAAATATTTTGGATTTTTTATTTGTAAAATTAATGTGAATTAATTTAGATTCAGTTTGATTTTCCACTTTTTAGTCCAATAATGGATTTTATTTATTGACAACTGTAATTGTTCTACTACTTCTTCGCTGGAATCATCTACCGATAGGAGAGCAGTATCATCTGCAAATGTGGCTGTAGTATTATTTTCTAGTTCATGTATGTCGTATGTGTATTATAATATTAAGAGGACCGGACCTAATACGCTTCCTTGTGGGACTCATGCTTTAATTTCTTTTAGATCTGTGTACACGTCTTCTTGATTAATTCTGAAATATCTACTTCAAGATATGTTTAACTTTTTAATAACTTATTTAGAGCAATGATACAATGATTAGCAGCTATAATCCTCGCCTGGATTTATTCATTCACATTTGGTCTCTTGGTGAATGTCGCTCATAGGTATAATCTTTCTACTTCTTCGAATTTATATATTTTTGTATCTCATTCCTTGTATGTATTATTGTTCTGTCCATTTCATATATTTCGTCTTATCTTCGTTTAAGTATATCCCTTTCATTCTCGCTTTCGCTTCTAGTCTTTTTAATATTTCTTTTATTTCTTATTTTCTTCTTGTTATCAGCCCTATTTCATCTAGGTCTGGATGCCGCGTACCAAAAAAAAGTTGATTAATAGCAAGCTGAAAATTTGTTAATAGCTTAAGGGTGTCTAGTCGGATAAACTTTGATATATTGGAACACTGCAACAGGGGAAGTTTTAATTGTGGAACAGGTAAAAAATTTGTAACGTCAGACTACGAAAACGTCAGAGGTTTTTTTTTTCGACAGAACTTCCAATTTATTTGTTACCCTTTCATTAAACTCTCATGCAAAAATCAGACTGCTAATACTAACCAACATGATTCTGTCATTTGACATGTTCTTCGTGTTCCACTCATTAAAATGCCCAGTTGGTGATACACACCCGTCTGACTTTTGCATGAGAGTTTAATGAAAGGGCAACAAATCAATTGGAAGTTCTGTCGGACAAAATACATCTGACGTTTTCGTTGTCTGACGTTCCAAATTTTTAACCTGTTCCACCATTAAAATTTTCCCTGTTCCAGTGTTCCCATACATCAAAGTTTGTCCGACTAGACACCGTTAAGCTATTAACAATTTTTCAGCTTGTTATTAATCAACTTTTTTTTCTTATGCGGGATCCAGACCTAAACAGAGAATTGGTGTTTTCGTTTATATACAAGTCTTGTTCTGATGAGTCCGGCTTATTTGACGACAAATTCAAGAAAGATGCTGAACAAGAGTGATGAGAGTGGGTTCCCTTGTCGCACTACCTGATTGACTTCAAACTTATCTGTTTCTTTTCCATTTATTGCATCCCTATTTTCTGTTTTCCTGAGTGACATTATTCAGTCTTATTAATTTTTTAATGAATTTCCATTTCATGTAATGCCTTGTATATTTCTGTCCGTTTTACTCTGACTAAAGATTGTTTAAAGTCGATTAATAGGACCCCGGTAAACTACTATTTGTACTCCTATTGTAAAATCTACAACGAAAAAGATAAAGGTATTAGAATATCCAACCTATAGTACCGATTTATCGCCTTGTGATTTTCACATCTTGCAGCCACTAAAAAAGGCGCTAAAAGTAATTATTTTCAGTCGGATGAAGAAGTACAAAATACCGTAAAAGAGTCTTCACGCAACAGCCACATGACTTCTTTAAGCTGGGTATTGGGTATACCTTGGATGATAAAATAATAGGATATGTGCCTTCATTGCATGTAGTTGTAATTAGGTATTTGTAGATATATTTACCAATAATTTGTTTCTAGATCAAAGATAAGTTTCAATTGAAGAAGCCTTGTACATATAGATAGATAATTTGAAGAGAAATATAGTTCACAGAAACATGAAGAGGCAAAGGAAATCGTTGCAGAAAAGCTCTATAAGATGGTATGTTTATAATTAGATAAAACTTTTGGAGTTTAAGTTTAGTTAAGAAAATGGACAAAATGTTAATCCAGTAGAGTCCTGAAGAAATTAAAACGTGTCAAATAAAAAAATAATACACATAATAATAAGATAAGGCTACCAAAAATGGAATTTAATAACACAAGGAAGAAAAAATAAACCGCTCGTCAAAAGTGAGGGATATGGAATATTATGCTCATTGTCATAGTTGATTTTTTTGTGAACAGATTAACGGATTCCGCTAATTGTTTTTTATTATTTTAAATATTTATTTAGTATTTATACAGTTGCACAGAGGTTTACTCAAACTTCTCTTTTGTACTTATACTGGGTGGAAAAAAAGAAATGTTTTTCTTATGTTAAGTTTGTGCCACACTGTAGGGAGGACGAGGTACAAATGTTAGCATACATCGAAATCGTATTGTAGGCTTATGTTTTGTGAACATTTTCTTTTTTGAATGTTCTTGATATCTTTAGAATCAAAGAAGATAGGTGGTTTTACTCTTTAACAGGTGTTTTAACTGAAACAAAACTAAATTAACAATAAAAAGTAACAGTTAACAAAACTTTAACAACAAAAAGGCACATAAGGTAAACAAAGATATATTTGTCGACCAGGTTAGCGGTATGCATAGCGTAATATAAGAGAGACGAGATTGTTTAAATGAATGCCCTGTGATGTTTTGTGGCTGAATTTTCTTGAGAATAAGTACGGATTTGGTGTCTCCATGGAGGCTCTTTAAATAGCGAGAGGTACATTACACAGATTTTTTTCTTGACACTCTGTTCCTTTCGCACTATATGTAGAAAATAATTTCATCGTAGTGGTATGACAAGACATGGCCTCTTCACGTATCGCATGTCTAGTTTCTTTGTTATTAAAGATATCAGAAAGATTAAAAAACAAAATATTCGCAAGATATGAGACTACAACATAATATTGACGTATACCCATCTTTGTGTCTTTTCCTCCCTACAAGGCGTCTCAAACTGTTGTTTCGGTTAAAACACATGTTAAACTACAAAACACTATATTTTCTTTGTGTCTAAAGATATCGCAAGATATGAGACTACAACATAATATCGATGTATACCCACCCACCTTTGTGTCTTTTCCTCTCTACAAGGCGTCTCAAACTGTTGTTTCGGTTAAAACACATGTTAAACTACAAAACAATATATTTTCTTTGTTTCTAAAGATATCAGGGACAATCAAAAACCAAATGTTCACAAAACATAAGGCTACAATACGATTCTGATGTATACTCAAATTTGTACCTCGTCATCCCTACAGGGCGTCTCAAACTTAACATAAGAAAAACATTTCTTTTCTTCCACCCGGTATAAGTACAAAAAAGAAGTTTGATTAAACCTTTGCACAACTGTGTAAATACTAAAGAAAAATCTTAAATAATAAAAAAAATTAGCGGAATCCGTTAATTTGTTCTCGAAAAAATCAGCTATGAAAATGAGCATAATTTTCTATATCCGTAACTTTTGAAGAGCAGTTTAGTTGCCGGCAATACTTTTTATGTCATCGCCTCTTTGGCTAATGGTCGTCCTCGATGTTTTTAATAAAGTATTTTTTTGTTTATTCTATTATTCTTCCAATTTACTATTTCGCGTTCTCAGAAGTAGCCTAACCAATTTTATTTCAGATAGGTGATTCTATCGATTTTGTGCTAGATTTATGTTATTTCTTTATGTGTAGGAAATACTAAAGATAAATTAGAACGTAGACTGATACAGTCAATTGAATTAAAAGATTTTAACATTAATAAACAAAATAGAGTAATTATAATACCGGGTGTCCACTTAAATTTTCCCCCATTTTAACTGCCTATAATTTCTAAACGGTTCAAGATAGAAATATGCGGTTTTCGCTGAAATGTTTTATTTTAGTAAAAGTTTTGTCTGAATGGATTGAATTTTGTATATCGCTTTCAAATACGAAATAAAAAATAGCGGATTTTTGAAAAAAACTTTGTTGACTTTTGTTTAATGGAACACCCAGTATATTTTTTTTGTAAATTAAAAGAAAGGTCATTCACCTATCCAGCGATATAAAGTTTTTCAAAATTGGTTGACAAATTACTGGAGTTATTAATTTTTAAAATGAGGGGTGCAACGTCGATATCACATACCTAAATAACATAACTGAGCAAAATGATATAATGTATGTGATTTCCACATTGCATCTCTCATTTTAAAAATTAATTGCTCAGTCATTTGGCAACCGATTTTAAAAAATTTTATATCGCTGGATAGGTAAATGACCGTTTTTTCTAGACACAAAAAAATATACTGGGTGTTTTAATAAAAAAAGTCAACAACGTTTTTTTTTTTCAAAAATCCGCCATTTTTTATTTAAAAGCGATATAAAAAATGGTCATTTATCTAAAAACTTGAAAAAACGGTCATTTATCTATCCAGCGATATAAAATTTTTTAAAATCGGTTGTCAAATGACTGAGCAATTAATTTTTAAAATGAGAGATGCAATGTGGAAATCACATAACTTAGTTATGTTATTTAGGTATGTGGTATCCACGTTGCACCTCTCATTTTAAAAATTAATTACTCAGTGATTTGACAACCGATTTTGAAAAACTTTATATCGCTAGATAGGTGAATGACCTTTCTTTCAATTTACAAAAGAATATACTGGGTGTTACATTAAAAAAATGTCAACAAAGTTTTTTTCAAAAATCCGCCATTTTTTATTTCGTATTTAAAAGCGATATAAAAAATTCCATCCATTCAGACAAAACTTTTACTAAAATAAAACATTTCAGTGAAAACCGCATATTTCTATCTTAAGCCGTTTAGAAGTTATAGGCAGTTAACATGGGGGAAAATATAAGTGGACACCCGGTATAATATACAGTGCTAGTCAAAAGCCCGTACCCCCCTCGTAACTTTTGAACGGTTATACCTATAGTAGTGAAATTTGGAGGGAGGAAATAAACGGACGTAGGCTTCTTAACTAGTCATGACAGGTGACGTAATAGTGACAGATGACATTAAAGAGCCACTGTGACCAATAATTTTAAATGGGACTTTATGGCAAGTGATACCACGTGTAAAAGGTATTCAAAATACCTATTCAGTCATACTAATTTTTTTGGGTTTAAGTTGATTTTGATTTTAGTGAATAAATTAAATAAATATAATATTGTATTTTCGCATTTAATTAATAAATGTCCGTCTATGGTTTTTTTGTCAAAAAAGTTGACGTTTTTCAATTCTCTAGTAGTTTTTACGTCAACGTCCCTTTTTGATAAGGAACCATAGGCGAAATTTTGAATTTTTATTAATTAAATGCGAAACTACAATTTTATATTTATTTCATTTATTCATCAAAATGAGCTTAAAGTCAAACAAAATTAGTATAGCTGAATAGGTATTTTGAATACCTTTTAAACGAGATATCTTTTGCCATAAGATCCCATTTAAAATTATTGGTCACAGTGGCTCTGTAATGTCATCTGTCACTATTACGTCACCTGTCATGACTAGTTAAGAAGCCTACGTCCGTTTATTTCCTCCCTCCAAATTTCACTACTATAGGTATAACCGTTCAAAAGTTACGAGGGGGGGTACGGACTTTTGACTAGCACTGTATGTATTTGAAGATGGAGTTACTAATATAAACTTCATAGTCACTTTTAAAGGCAAAATCATTTTAGAAAATAATAGGTAGATACATCTCGTCAGATCACTGTATTTGATATACTATATTTAAAAGGGTTTAGCATCATCTTTTTTGTATTATTTTGGAACATTATGGTCTTATAATACATGCCTTGGAGCCGAAAATTCTCTACTTTTGGTTATTTTACCAAAAGTATACCAGACTGGAGAGAAAAGAATACTCTCTAAAAATCAGATTGATTGGGTGGAGCAAAATTTTTTAAAATACAGCATGTTAAATAATATCCCTAACTTCTACTGGCCTTTTAACATCAGCACCAGCGCACTTGAGCGTAGTAAGAAATGTTCAACAGCTGTTCCCATTCTCTTTTGTAAATTACTCCTCAATTCAAAAACATATCCCAGTGTGCATCACTTCACGATTTGAAAGACAAAATAGAAATTAAAAATAAATGTTGACAATACTAGTTTTTCTCAATACTGCTTTTTTCAAAGGTGATGAACAATGTAACTCAAAAACTACTTCACCTATCCACCTGAAATTTTGTATACTTACAGTGAGGACGTTTGAGTTTGCATAAATTCATTATCTCGAGAATGGGCATATTGGAAGAGAAATTCTCAGACAGGTCGTTGTTTATTTTAAATTTGGACTTTTTGGCATATATATAATACTAGTGACGTCATCCATCTGGGCGTGATGACGTAATAGACGATTTTTTTAAATGAGAGTAGGGGTTGTATGATAGCTCATTTGAAAGGTAATTCAATTCTCTATTCAGCAATATAAACAATACCATAATTATTTATACAGGGTGGTCAAAAAAATAATTTTTGAAATATATTAATTCACACAAAAACAAGAATGTGTGTAATTTATTTAATTCAAAATACATTTTACTGTGATTAATTATTTATATGGGAAATAAGCCACAATTAAAATGAAAAAAATAATTTTATTATTTTTTAATAAAATTATTTTTTTCATTTTAATTGTGGCTTATTTCCCATATAAATAATTAATCATAAAAATGCCACAAGGAAATAGCTTCAGAACAACATTTTACTGTTGTCAGAAAACAAGAAAAAAGGTTTATTTGTTAAATAAATATTGTTTTTCGCTTAAATTCAATATTAAAGCTGCCACCAACCTGCCCCTTAGCAGTTTGAACATTTAATTTAAGCGAAAAGCAATGTTTATTTTTCAAATTAACATTTTTTTCTGTTTTATGGCAGCAGTAAAATGTATTTTGAATTAAATTAATTACATACATTCCCCTTTTTGTGTGAATTAATATAATTCAAAAATAATTTTTTTGACCACCCTGTATAAATAATTATGGTATTGTTTAAACTGCTGAATAGAGAATTGAATTACCTTTCAAATGACCTATCACACAACCCCTACTCTCATTTAAAAAAATCATCGATTACGTCATCACGCCCAGGTGGCTGACGTCACTAATATGATATATATGCCAATAAGTTATAATTTAAAAATAAAAATCGACCTGTCTCAGTATTTCTCTACAAATTTTCCCCTTATCGAGATAATGAATTTATACAAACTCAAACGTACTCACTGTATACCTTCTTTACACATTTCGTGAGGTAACGCTTCACCGTTACCATATTTTTTATATTTTTGTTCACCAAAGCGTTCACCAAAATGAAGAGTAGGATACTAAGCTCTAGGCTAGGATACGATGCGATGGTCTCCGTAGTGAACGCACCACGGAGACCATCGCATCGTATCCTAGCCTAGAGCTTAG
Organism: Diabrotica virgifera virgifera; assembly: GCF_917563875.1. Lineage (NCBI taxonomy): Eukaryota > Metazoa > Arthropoda > Insecta > Coleoptera > Chrysomelidae > Diabrotica > Diabrotica virgifera. The sequence goes on along the minus strand of NC_065447.1, from coordinate 184,648,961 downwards.
TATCCTACTCTTCATTTTGGTGAACGCTCGCATTTAAAATAATGCATCCTGCGATCGATAATATGGTACGAGCAGTACGAGGGATACCAGGGAGCGAGGGTCGGCGCCTCGTCGTGAGCACAACTTTAGGTTACGTTCACTACGAAGACCATCGCATGGTATCCTAGCCTAGAGCATAGTATCCTACTCTTCATATTCGTGAATTCTCGCATATAAAATAATGCATTTATTTTACCTGGCGATCCAAACTATATTATCGATCGCTATGTAAAATAAATGCATTATTTTGAATAAAAGAATTGACGAATATGAAGAGTAGGATACCATGCTCTAGGCTAGGATACCATCCTTTGGTCTCCGTAGTGAGCACACACTTAGCATATTGCACACTTCACTGTGATGGCTAGGTTCATTGACCGAATTTAATATGGCATTTATACATGTATCACTATCACACAAGTTCAAAAGGTTTGGTGGGTTTGGGTGGGCCTGCGGACTAAGTTCTGAATATCTAAAATTTCTAACACTTCCCTGTTTGTATGGTTGTGGAGTCGGTTTCCGTAACTCTTGGTTTCCTTATTTTTTTTTTTAAATGTTGCTATTGGAAGTTCCCTATGTAGGCCTTTGTTGCGTATATACAATGGAGCGATGAATATGTTTCTTAGTATTCGGTTTTGGACTCTGTGAATACAAGCATAATTACTTTCACTAGTACAGCCCCATAACTATAAACCGTAGGACCAAGCTGTTTGGTACATTTGTTTGTAAACTAATACCTTGTTATTGATTGTAAGTTGTGAGCTTCTAATATAACTTATTGTATATCAGTTTCAGTCCTTTGGTTTTCTTTCTTATATGTTCCAGCAACTTAAATTGCTATCCAAAGGTAGCCCTAGGTATTTAACTGTTTTCTTTTACAGAATGATTTCATTATTTATTTATTTTAACTAGGTGATTATTCTTTTTTTTTTGTAAGTGAAATCGATATGAACAGATTTCGCTTCATTAATTTTTATGCGCTATTTATTATTCTTCACTAAAGCGTGTGATACACAGGCAAACTTTAAGTACGCGGGTTTAAAGATCGCGGACTTACTCGGCTCGCCGTCGGTGATACACGGCAGACTTAAAGTACGCGGTTTTAAAGATCGCGGTCGCCGTCGGTTTGACACACGGCAGACTTACTCATAACTCATTGCAATGTCGTCGAGTGAAGATGCTTTGTGCTATTTAGGAATTTTATAATGATATCAAATGTGGAGTAAATGTTGTACATAAAATGGCGTCACATTATAATTTGTCTAGAAATATTAAACGATGGCCACTTTTAATTTTTTTATGAAGTTCTAAATATCGCCAGTATAAACATTTACCTAATAACCCTAAGCCCGGCCGCACATCAAAGAAACATGAAACGTAAATTACGTTTCATGGAAATAAACCACTGCTAAACAAATATATATCCGGCCATTTATGAGACTCTCCGAAAATAAAAATGTGTCATGAGCATGAATCACACTCGTTTCATTAGTAGGCGGACTTTGAGATTTTTTTAGCAGTGTTTTCTTTTCATGAAACATGTTTTTCGTTTCATGTTTCATGTTTTTCGTTTCATGTTTCTTTGGTGTGCGGCTTGGCTTATAGGGAATATACTAAACAACGAAGACAATTATTTATTAAAAGAATTATAATAGACCTAGTAGAAACTTATTTTCAAATTAGGACTGCACCCTCAGAATGACTTTCTCATATTCGATAAGCTGTTATGAAATACATACTCTGGAATGCCTACACAAAACCGACCTAATCCAACCACCAGGTAAAAAAGCATTTCAAACACTGTACGAAAAGGAAAACCAGATATTTTGCACACTTTGCAAATGTTGCTTATGCATGGATCCTATTGTAGCCTGCTGTGAGAAGTGTGTTTAGCAAAAAATTTAGAAACTGTCCTCTTGGTTAAATTTTTTATTTTCTGTGTACCTAATTTTGCTGAAATCTTATGTTTTTTAGTAGAGTTTGATTATTTTTTTGATCAGGTTTTGTTAAATAGAAGAATAATTTGATTTTTTATAAGTGTGGTAAGCTGTCAAAATCATGATGTATATCAGTAATGATGAAGTATAGCACTTGTTTTTGATCTATTTTAATTTAATACAAGGTAGGCATAAACAAACAAAATATCATAGATAAGAGGGTAATATTTTCATCAGGAGGATAAAACAGCCTATAAATAATTAGGTTTACTCAAAAACAAATAATCAAAAATAATTTATTATAGCTTACAATAGTGTTTTAAGGTTTTCTCAAAACATATAAAATGTAACTTGTCTCCTTTCAACAATAAACGATTAAATTATTTCTAGGCAATTTGCTTAATAAGTGAAAATATAAGTGTGACTTTAAACGCAATAACATGATGGCTCGAGGCTCGCGGCTCGTGGCAGTGATACACGTACGGGTTACGAGTAAGATTTCAAACTTGTTGGATCGACGGCGTACTTACTCGGCGGACTTAAAGTACGCGTACTTGCTGTGATACACGCGCGAAAAAGGTCGTCGAGCCATAAGTTCGCGTATTTACTCGCTTGTGTATCACCCCTTTTAGTGTTTATTTTCTTCACTGCATTTTGGAGGTATTTAGCTGTTTATTCGAATGTTTCACCGACTGCTAGTATGACAGTGTCGTCTGCAAATCTGGCCAGTTTAATATTTTCTATAACAGGGATGTCACAAGTATATAATCAAATATAGTGTGGGTCCCAGAAGATTGCTCTGAGGGACTCCTGTTTTGATTGATCGTAGTTCTGAATATTCGTCTTAACTCTAAAAGTTCTGTCTTCCAAATATGATTGTATTACATGGACATATTGGATGGGAAGATATCTTTTTAGTTTTAGTAATAAGCCTTTGTCCCACACTTTATCAGATATTTTTGCTATGTGTAGGAAAATAGCCTGTGCATATTTTCTAGTGATCTCTCTATAAAATAATGATTTAAATATTAATGAATAAACCTGTGACGTTTATAACGTTATATAGTGATGTTCTTAGTAGTGTCCATTTTGGTTTATAAACGTTTCGTTGTGCGCCTATGGTAGTTAGATTTTCGCTTGTTTGGTAATCGACACTAGCAACTCAGGCGGGCTAATTAGTAGCATGATAAATGAATAGCATCGCAACACAGCACACTGTTGTATTTTCAAACAAAAGCTGGTCTGGCTGGTGTAATTGTTAAAACCAGAGCCGTTCCAGCAAATTGCCGGATTTTATTCAATTAATTCGTTGCGGATTCCATCCAATAGCTTGTAATGCATCATTTAATTTTGCTTTATTTTCCCTAATCCATTTCAGATTAATTGGATGTGATGAATCGCTATATTCAAGTTCATTAGTTTGTTTTTAAAATTAACGAATAACTGGATCAATTATTATTGTTAAGTTGATTGTTGCCATCCAATTGACTTTGTGTAGCATACATAGGTATCATTATATTTTATGTATACCCAAATATATTATATTACAACAAATTGAACATGTAGGTACTTATAACTCGATCATCATCATTATCATCATTGATTTAGTTACATTTCATTTTCGACGTAAGCCAATCACTATTTTTTAAAGGTCAGAAATTGTCCGCTGCTTGTAATAAGTTTTAGTGTTATTCGTTATTTATTCCAATCCTTTTACATTAATTTATTTATTTTATTTAATATGCTTTAGAGAACTTGTAGGCCAAGGGCTTTACAATTTTACAATTACATATGTACAATTTTACATATTACACATGACAGTATATACTAATGTTTAAACATAATTTTATTGTCTATGTAATAATTGCGGCACTTTTTATTTATTTATTTTTATTTTTTTATTTATTTATTGTTTATACATATGACCTGGCCTCTAGTGACTAATCCAGGTCGTTTTTCCTGATGGGATTACAGATATTTTTTTAAATTTTTACATTTTTTACTAAACTACTAAATCTATTTTTACAATTAATAATTTGCCATAATCTATTAATTCCATTTAACAAATACATTTAACAAATTTAAATAAACAATATACATTTGTTAAAATATTTTTGGTACTATCAACTCCCTTCTAAGTTATAAAGACAGTCCCTCTATTTTCAGAAGAGAGTTGGTTTGTTTTTTAATTTAATGAATTATTTATTGAATTATTATTTTTATTTATTTATTTTATATTGAATTATTATTATTATAATTGTAAATATCTATTTTTGAATTTATATTTTATTTTATTTATTTTAACTTTATCTTACTCAACTTCATCAGGGTTGGATTATTTGTTGTCTTCTTCTATTATTATAGATTTCTTGTTGTTTTTTAGATATTATTTCTGTTAGATTGTTTAATATTCCAAAATATTCTTCATTTTGTAATATATCTCTTATTTCAATTCTTTCTAATCTTCTTCTCATTTCTCTATGTTCTTCATTTTCTATAGTATTTTCACAATATAACACTATATGTTCTGGTGTACCTAGTTCTCCACATTCACAATATGCATCATCTTTTAAGTTAAATCTTTCCAAATATGTTTGTACGGTCCATGTCCTGTTAAAAAGTGTACTAAACCTTGTTTTGGATTAAAATAATTTGGAATATTTTCTAATATCGGTATAAAATTGTATAAACGTGTAGATTTTGTTGAATTTTCCCATTCATTTTGTCTTTTTCTATTTATTATTTATTTTAATTCTCTTTTATTTCTTATATCTAATCCTACTATTTGTATTATTTTTTCATATTTTTCTTTTTTTAGCCAATAATTACATGCTCTTTTTTGTGTTTCTAAATGCATTGGCATTACTCCAGTTAAAACTGTGAGTGCTTTTGTTGCAGTTGTTCCAAATGCTCCCGTCATTCTTACAAGAAATCCTCTCTGAGCTCTATTTAATTTTTCTGCATTTTTTTATTTATTAATCTATGTGCCCATACACTTGAACCGTACCCTACAATTGATGCAAGTATTGTACTTAGGTATATTCTCATCTGTCGGAACGAAATTCTATATTCCTTCTGTACTAGACTAGCAATGCTATGCATGATTTTTGTTGCGGCACTATGGTTCTCCACCGCATCCTATTTTTCGCCGTCTCTTTCCAGTCTGTAATTTCCATAGATCCTGTATCTTGCTGAAACTTTTCGTGCCATTGTTTCTTGGTGTACCTCGTCTCCTTGTCCCTACTGGTCTTCTTAGCAGTACCTTCTTTGGCATTCTTGTCCTGTCCATTCTCTCGACATGACGTACCCACCTGATTCTTTGTTTCTTTATGTATCTTGTTATACTTGGTTCCTTGTAAAGCAACCTTAATTCTTGATTGCTTCTTCTTTGCCAACCGTCTTCCGTGTTTTTACCCCCCGAAAATAGATCTCAGTACCTTCCGTTCCCACATCTCTATAATTTCTTCTTGTGTTTTATTTAGCATCCAGGTCTCACATCTACAGGTGACGGTTGCTCTTATTACGGTTTGGTATATTCTGGTTTTCGCCTTTCTCGATACGTACATTGACTTTAGTAATTTTCTTAAACTGCCGAACTTTTGGTTTCCTTTTGCTTCTTCTTCTTACGGTTCCGTATTCTTAAGGACGTTGGCCAGTACATTTGACCATTTAATCCTATTTGTAGCCGCCCTGACTAGTTCTATGGAGGTCATATTCGTCCATTGTCGTAGGTTTTTAAGGCCAAGAGTTCGTCTTCTTCAAAGTCCCCTTTTGCTATTGATTTTGCCTTCGATTATAAGTTGGAACAATTCATAATTTTGATTTCTTACGATGTGACCAAAATATTGTGTTTTCCGTTCTTTTCCTTCTCTGTCATCCTCCGCAAGACTTCCGCATTTGTTGTATGGCTCAAGTAGGCTATTCTGAGCATTTTACGGAAGCACCAGAGTTCGAATGCATGGATTCTTTTTTGTGTGGCTTTTGTCATTGTCCAGGCTTCAACACCACAGAGCAAGATGGAGAAAACATAACACTTAAGTATTCTAGTTCTCAATGAGATATCGAGCTGGCGGTTGCATATAACTTTTTGCATTTTGTAAAACACTGTACGTGCGTTTTCCAGACGTGTTCTGATCTCTAGTGAATGGTTCCAAGTTTTATCAAGGTTACTTCCGAGGTACGTTATTCTTGTTACCCTTTCCAGTTCTGTTCCGTCAACATTGACCTTCACCCTTAGGCGTTGCAGTGCTTCAGCATTATCTGCCAGAATGACCGTGTCATCAGCTTATCGCAGGTTCTTTATACATTGCCCGTTTATAATTATACCATCCGCGGTGCCTTCCAAAGCTTTCTTAAATATCTTCTCAGAGTAAACGTTGAACAGCAAAGGTGCCATAACAGATCCCTGTCTTACTCCCTTCTCGATATTGATTTCTCCAGATGTTTCGCTTTTTATTCGGATTTTAGCCTTTTGTGCTTGGTAGAGGTTTAAAATGATCTTTAAGTCTTTATCGTCGATATTACAAAACCTTAAAATATCTATTAGTTTGTCATGTTTCACCAGGTCAAAAGCTTTCTGAAAGTCTATAAAACACAAGTATAGGCACATCAGAATCGACATCTCTACATCTTTCAACTAGCACACGTATTCCTTTAGCTATTCTGTGCTTTAGTTCCTTTTGATCGTGTCCATTTTCGTTTATTTTACTCAGAGGTGTAAACAGGATGGTCCTAAGGGGGGAGGTTACGGGGTTACGTCTACTTGAAGGTCTCTGGGGTATGGAATAATAATGGTGTTAAGCTTATAGACCTCAAAGTACATCCAAAAGGGGGGGGGTTATAACCTCCAAAACCAAACCTTTTTGTTTGTGTTTTTAACTCTGCATATGTTTCCTGTGCTCCTGTTGATGTTCTACTCATAATATTAATATCATTAGCATAAGCGGCCTGTTGAACCGTTCGGTTGGTCAGTAGATTTCCTCGTCTAGTTTGCATTTGAATAACCGCATACTCCAGTGCCAGGTTAAGCAATGTTGGGGCCAGCGCATCTCCCTGCTTTAGTCCCTGCGAAATGTTGAAAAAGTCTGTCCGGTGGTTTTGTATTCGTACACATGCCTGAGTTTCATATATTGTGGCTTTATTGAGTCTTATTAGTTTGTGTGGTATTGCCAATTCAGCCAATATATAGTATAGTTTGTTCCTTTTGACTGAGTCGTATGCCTGTTTGAAGTCTACAAACACGTTGTGAACATCAACATCGTGCTCCCATGCTTTGCTCAAGGTCTGTTTGACTGTAAATATTTGATCCAGTGTCGATCTTCCCCGTCGGAAGCCCGTCTGATATTCTCCAATACTATTTTCTGCTAGTGGTTGGAGCTGCTGGTTTATAATATACGTGAGGACTTTATATGCTGTACATAGTAGAGAGATTCCGCGGTAGTTTTTGCATTGGAGTTTGTCTCCTTTTTTTTAGATCGGGCATACTATACTTTTCTTCCAGTCGTAGGGTATTTTCTCTTCTTGCCATGCGTCTTTGATGAGCGAGTGGATGTGACTTGCTAGGTGGTCGCCTAGTTCCATGTCTACTTGAGTTCCAGTAGTGTCTGAAAATAATGCTTTCAGGTTTCTGTGACTTTCTGTTGGTCACTGATTATTTGCACACTTTCATCTTTACATAGACTTGTTTGAGGTTTATACCCACTTTTTATCTTTTTTAGGTATTCGTAAGCCCCTCTAATTTCGTTGTTTTTGAAATTTTCTCCCATTTTTTCTATATGTCCATTTTCATAGGCTCTCTTTTTATTTCTACGTGTCTTGTCTGCTTTCCGTCTTGCGACTTCAAATAATGTAATTTTTTTTGCAGCATATCTCGCTTATTTTTAATGCAGTGGACCTTTAATATAGCTCATTTTAAAGGTCTTTTTAAGCACTAAAAAAGGTATTAGTAGCATTATACAGTAGAACCCCGTAAATCCGAACCCCGCGAATCCGAACTTTCGACAAATGCGAACCAACGGAAAGTGAAAAAAATTTTAAAATTCAAGACAAAAACCTAAAAACATGTTTATTATACAGAGTAAAGCCCGAAAATTGGACAATGTAGGATTACTAGAACTTTGACATTTAAAATTTCTTAAAAATAAATATTATACTTTAATATATAGGTTTATAAAGTGTTTATAAAGGTTAAACACAAACTTACTTTGGTTCTCTCGTAGTCAACTTGAGTCCAAAAATATTGTCCACACTCTTGCGAGAACGTTTGGCTACTCAAAATCACAATGAAAGCTTTGAACTACTAGTTAAGGCTAACTTTTGGATAATCCGAACAGGCTGTCCCAACAATTAGTTCGGATTTGCGGGGTTCTACTGTACAACTAAAATCGACCGTTTCTCTGTTATTTCAACCTCTCTGTTTGAATACACCAATTTGAGAATGTACCAAAAAACAAACTATTTTCACCTACCACATCTCTTTTTGTATTATAACTAGAAGATTTATGAAGGCAAGTGTCTCTTTCTTTTTTTTATAACCTGCAAAAATGTTTAATATAGTTTTTTAGTTAGATGCATGGTTTTTAAGGTATTCGCAAAAAACCGTTCGAAAAAGTATTGTTTCAATGAAAATGGCCAATTTTCAACCACGAATATCTCAAAAAGTATTGAGATTTCAAAAAAAAAATATAGAACAGTTTTTGCTTAGAATTAGGTTCTCTAGCGAATTCCGTGGTAATTTTAACCAAAAAATGTTCCACCCCTAAGAAGGGGTGGGAACCACACATCGGCATAGGGTAGACTTTGAATTAGGAGATAAGTAGAGGCTTGCTCCAAAATTTCATTAAAATCAATGCAGTAGGATAGAATTCGGAGGTAATATCCTATTCTTGTTCCCATTGACTGGCGTAGATTATTTTTTATAATATCATTGTTTGTACATATTATCAATTATTGTCCATTAGTTTGAACAACGAATCATTATCGTATTAATAAAGATAATACTTTTCCAATTACAGGGTATTTTATTCAGTTTATCTATTTATTTTGGCTTTGTAGGTATAATATAATGTTTACCCTAGGCCGTACTACTAGTTTATCCTACAGTGTCCGTATTAATATAAGAATAAACGAGTTTGGCCTAGGCTAAACCAGTTTATCCTATCGCGGTCAGGACAGTTTATCCTGAAATCGAGATTGCCCGGTAACATATACATCAAAAACATAACTAGGTTACATACATATGTACAGGGTTATTCCCTATATTTTGACCCACCCCCTGTAAACTGCTTTATTTACAGAATTAGAAAAAAAATATTAAATGAAAAAGTTATTCGATTTTTAAATTATGATTTTTTGACATATATCCTCGTCCAATTTACTTACCGTTGCACGTCATCCGCGCCATAGCCTGTGACACGATACCAACACGAAATATCTAGGCGGTAGGTGTGTTCCCCTTTAGAATCATTTTGATTCTAAAAAAGAACACACCCACCGCCTAAATATTTCGTGTTGGTATCGTGTCACAGGCTATGGCGCGGATGACGTGCAACGGTAAGTAAATTGGACGAGGTATATATCATACTAGCGACGTCATCCATCTTAGCGTGATGACGTAATCGACTATTTTTTAAATGAGAATAGGGGTCGTGTGATAGCTCATTTGAAAGGGTATTCAATTCTCTATTCAGTAATATAAACATTAAGATAATTTTTATACAGGGTGTCAAGAAAAATTTTTAATTTAATTAATTGACACAAAAAGAAGAATGCATTTAATTTATTTACTTCAAAATATCTTCTACTGCTGTTAGAAAACACAAATAAAAGTTTATTGCACAAATAAACATTGCTTTTTACTTAAATTCAATGTTTAAACTGCCAAGAGGACAAGAGGCAGATGGGTGGCAGCTTGAACATTGAATTTAAGTGAAAAGTAATGTTTATTTGTTCAATTAACATTTATTTCTGTTTACTGACAGCAGTAGAATGTATTTTGAATTAAATAAATGACATACACTCTTCTTTTTGTGTTAATTAATTTAATTAAAAAAATTTTTTTGGACACCCTGTATAAATAATTATCTTAATGTTTATATTACTGAATAGAGAATTGAATAACCTTTCAAATGAGCTAGCACACGACCCCTATTCTTATTTAAAAAAATAGTCGATTACGTCATCACGCTCAGATGGATGACGTCACTAGTATGATGTATATGTATATATATAATCTTTAGACCTTCTACCCTCTCGGGTGTAGGTATCTGATGTATATGTCAAAAAATAATAATTTAAAAATCGAATAACTTTTGTATTTAACATTTTTTTCTAATTCTGTAAATGAAGCAGTTTACAGGGGGGTCAAAATATAGTGAACAACCCTGTACATCAAATCAATACTAAATTTACAATCAAGATGCAGTAGAAATAAACAAACCAAGACACGTTAAATGCTACTAGGAGCACTCCCGAATTATAATTTACAATGTATAAACTTTGGAAATCATGATTTGGGATTTACAATGTATATACATTGTAAATTATGATTCGGGAGTGCTCCTAGTAGCATTTAACGTGTCTTGGTTTGTTTATTTCAACTGCATCTTGATTGTAAATTTAGTATAGGTTATACAATTTTCCCTCAATTTTTAGAATAATCCTTTTGAGAACGATTTCCGAAGTGGACATCGAATCCTCAACCATTAGTTAATTAAAAATACAGTGATGAGTGCGCTAATAACCGGTTATATCAAGGAAAAGACGGAAAACATAATACGTTGTGCAATAAAACGAGATGAAACTAGAAGAGGTGGAAATTATCAATAGAAACCTATAAATTTACATTATTTTGATAGTTTCCCACATTAAGACGTATATTAATTGATAGCCATTTAAAAATGAAAATTGACGTGTTTTAAGATTTTTTAAAACCGTCTCTTTCTAAAATATAATCAATTAATTCCATATTTTTTATCATATTTAACTAAGTACATATTGATTAACCCTGTGGAAATAAATATTCGAATAGAACATCGTTGCAAATACGATTGTATTTAAAAAAAACATCGATTACGTCAATACGCCTATACTGATGACGTACTGTCCAACACATATAAACATGGCAATTAATGGCCTTTCTTTATTTTTTTTCTATCTTTGAACCTGCTAAGTAAGTAGGCTAATAAAAAGTATAAAAAATGGCTTAATGTATCCAGAGTATGTTGAACAATACAATTTATCTTAAAAAATAAAAATTAAGCCGTCGTGTTACGAGAAAATTCAAGCTAAATTAAGCGACAAAAATGTTGCAATCAGAGTGTAGCAAAATTACAGAAAATAAATTGTGAAGTTGTTAGCAAATATTCTTTCGAAGTTGCAGCTCGCGGCTTTAACAGCTAACGAATCGTGCTAAAGACTAACAAGCTCATCCCTGGTTTTAAATGTATATTCTAGCCGGTATCCTTATATCCTTATGCCCTTTTTTCCGCCTTTCATCTACTCGAATTTATTTAGACTGGAAAAATTTTCAACAGGGCCGACAACGTTCTGTTGTGCTTCTAGTTACACTTTTAGTAAACAGAATTTTATTAGATTTTTTCTAAAGATACACCTCGTTAGATAAAAGCTCTAAGTGCTATTTTCTGATTATGCAGTACTTAGTACAATTAGTGCTATAGGTGGCTCGCTAAATGTCAAAGCGAAAACTCACTTTTTAAAATCAAAATATTTTGTTTTAACTGAAATTATTTTTTAAACCAATATTTGTGCCTGAAATATTTTGTATTAGTATTGTGTAAAATGGGGCAGCTGATGAAAAATCCGTGAAGACGTACTACGCCAGTCAAAGGAAGCAAGAATAGGATTACCTCCGAATTCTATCCTACTGCATGGATTTTAATGAAATTTTGGACCTGGCCTCTACTTATCTCCTAATTCAAAGTCTACCCTATGCCGATGTGTGCTTTTATCTTGGGGGTGGTTCCCATCCCTTTTAGGGGTGGAAAAATTTTTGGTTAAAATTACCACGAAATTCGCTAGAGAATCTAATTCTAAGCAAAAACTGTTCTATATTTTTTTTGAAAACTCAATACTTTTTGAGATATTCGTGGTTGAAAATTGGTCATTTTCATTGAAACAAAATACCTTTTCGAACGGTTTTTTGCGAATACCTTAAAAACTATGCATCTAACTAAAAAAACTATATTATACATTTTTATAGGTTATAAAAAACAAAGAGACACTTGCCTTCATAAATCTTCTAGTTATAATACAAAAACAGATATGGTAGGTGAAAATAGTTTGTTTTTTGATACATTCTCAAATTGGTGTATTCAACTTGAAATAACAGAGAAACGGTCAACTTTAGGAGTATAATATACTTTTTGTAGTGCGTGAAGAGACCTTTAAAATTGGAAGTCCATTATATTAAAACTAAGCGAGATATGCTGCAAACAAAATTGATAACTAATGTATTTTAAGAAAAAATGAGAAGTAATTTTAACCCCCATCCACCAAAATGTAAATGCATCGTTTTTCTTCTACAATACCTTATATTATAGTGTTATTTCTATGTCCAAAAAGATGGACGGCTTTAAAATGAATGGTTTTTGAAGAAAAAAATTAAATTATAGTGCGCATTTTTAAATTTTCTTAAAAATCTTCCTTTTTCTCCATGTAACTTGAAAATGATAAGAGATACAGTAATGAAAAGAAAATTTATATCTGAAAAACCCCTAAATTTTTGAGTAATCTCTTGTTTTCGTATCTCTTATTTTTTTTTTCGAGTTAAATGGAGGAAAAGGAAGATTTTTAAGAAAATTTAAAAATGCGCTCTATAATTTAATCTTATTTTTTTCAAAAACCGTTCATTTTAATCCTGTCCAACTTTTTGAACATAGAAATATCACTATAGTAAAATGTATTGTAGAAACACAACGATGTATTTAAGTGCTGATGGATGAGGGGTTAAATATACTTCTCATTTCTTCTTAAAATACATTAGTCATCAACTTTTTTGCAGAATATCTCGCTTAGTTTGAGTGTGATCGACATTTAGTATTGCTCATTTTAAAGGTCTTTTTAAGCCGTACAAAAAGTTATAAGTATCATTATACACTTAAAATCGACAGTTTCTCTGTTATTTCAAGTTGAATAAACCGATTTTAGCATGCAGCAAAAAAACAAACCCATCTTTACCTACCATACCCCTCTTTGTATTTTAACTAGAAGATTTATGAAGGAACAAATGTCTTTGTTTTTTTGTAACCTACAGAAATATTTTACATAGTTTTTTTGTTAGATGCATAGTTTTTAAGGTATTCGCAAAAATCCGTCCGAAAAGGTGTAATTTTTCAAGGAAAATATCCCATTTTCAACCACGAATAACCCAAAAAGTATTCAGTTTTCAAAAAATAATTATAGAACAGTTTAGGCTTAATATTAGGTTCTCTAGCCTCTTCCGTGGCTATTTTAACCAAAACATTTTTCACCCCCGAGAAGGGGTGGGAACCACCCCCAAGATAAAAGCGCACATCGGCATAGGGTAGACTTTGTTTCTTGAGCTATTCCCTACTTACTGTGAAAATATCAAGTAAATCAATGTAGTAGGATGGAATTCATAGCCAAATACCCTCATTGACTGCCCTATACCGTTTTTGGGTAACAGTTGATCCGGATGTTGATAAGATTGTTATAAACAAAAAACTAGCAAAATGTTTTTGTATCTTTGTATCTTTTGTGTCATTCTAAGCAAGAAATGTCCGTACAAGGTTTTTCGTAAGGTGCATATTTTTGGAGATAAACGCAGTTCAACTTTGCGAAAAATTGCAATTTTTGAACCCGAATAACTTTTGATTAAAAAATAAAATAGCATTTCTGCTTGCAGCATTTGAAAGTTCAAGTCAAATTAAGTATATCGGTTTTGATTATTTGCATTGCTAAAAATTAATATTTTATTGTTAAACAAAGCTATAAACAAATAGTATTTGAGCGTTTTGGTGCGTGCCCGCTATGCATGATACGAAGAAATTGCCTATTTGCAGGACATTGCACTTGTACTCACTTTAATTGTCGAGTAATTACTTTCTTGTTAATATTATACAATAATAATTATTGTTCATTTTTGTCATGAAAGCACAAAAGGTGCAACAAAGTATTTTCAACCTGCGGCAGTTACATGTTGGACCGCAAACTGAACAATTACAAGCAGCTGGTAACTTTTCAGGTGGAGGAATCAAAATATTAATTTTCTGTGGCATTAATAAATTATCTCATATAACAAATCCATATGATGTCGGATCTAATTTATCCATATATGAATTCAAAACATTTGTCTGAATGTAAACAACATAAAAAGCTCTCAAAATATGAATTTTCATTGAATTAGAAGTGGGTGGCAAATTTTCTATTAATGAATTTTTGTGTTTATAAATCCAAACTCTCAATTCATCGAATGAATTAAAATCGCAGTCAACAGTCTTAGCAATATTAACTAAAATTCTTCTGCATTCTTCGTGTATTCTTCTATATTAAATGGAGAACAGTCTGTAAAATAAGTGATAATTAATTATATGAAAGAACCATTTGTAACAATTTACTCAATAATATACTTTCATTTAAAATCTATAAACCTCAAACAAATAATTCAGATTATAGATTTTTGCAGATTCAATTGAAACTAAAAAGTACTTACCCGACAATTGAATTCACTGATGTTTTCACTGTTTTCAGTGCATTCCTCGTTTAAAATCGAACGGTGCGCGACCGCGTACAGTACACGGGCAAGCGCCTGCAAACAGGCAATTTCTTCGTAGCTTGCATGGCGGGCACGCGTCAAAACGCTTAAACACTATTTTTTATAGCTTTGTTTAACAATCAAAAAATTAATTTTTAGCAATCCAAATAATCAAACCATATAATAGGTATAATTTGACTTGAACTTTGAAATGTTGCAGGCAGAATTGCTATTTAATTTTTTAATCAAAAGTTATACGGGATCAAAAATTGCAATTTTTCGATTTTTTGAAAGTTCAACCGCATTTATCTCAAAATCTATGCATTCTACGAAAAAAACTTGTAAGACCATGTTTTGCTTAGGACCAAAAACATACAAAAAAATGTTTTGTTTTGCGAAAAATCACTTTTTTCACATAAAAAAAACTTGGGTAAGTCCACCTAAATAAAGGAGTCCGTTGTACCCCCCCCCCCTGGCGACAGCACTATAAAGAGAAATGGTTTAAATAAAAGTTATAGATTAAAAAAGTTCTTTGGTGTTGTATTAAAGTACATAAACAATAATTGACCGAGTATTTTTTCAGTAATTTATAAATGTTTTTTTTTTCTCAAAATCATATTTTTATTGTTTACTAATATTAGGAACTGAAAATTTAACGGGCTCCAAATGAAGATCTAAATGTTATGTTATGATCCAACTTTAAAATGGTAATAATTATATAGGGGAGTGCATATATATTTTCACTTCGGAAAAAATCAAACAAGATAGAACTTTTTGTAATTTCATTAAGAAATTAATGTTTAATAAAAAACATATCAAAAAGTTCTACTCGAGAAGTGGGTGCTTCATTTTTTATTAAACAAATGAACTACGAAATTTGATGTTTTTTTAAATAACTCCGAAAATATAAATTTTAGGACAAAACTGACTTGACCATTGAAAAATTCAGAAACGTTTACAAAAAAAAAACTTATATAAAGATTTTTCTAAAATTAAATCTATAGCTTCTATAATTTTTTATTTATAACGCTAAAGTCACCCTTCTCACAAACATTGGCGCACTGTAAACTAGCGTACGGCGAAGTGCACGGTTGAGTTATTTTAATGTAGTTCTTAACTAATGGATCAGTTGAAATTTTACAAATTGAACCTAAAAGAAGAATAATTAAGCTATCTTATGATTATAATAAAAATAAATAAAATGTATGGACATAAGTACGGTGGGGGCGGAAAGTGAGCCTTACATGAATTTTGTTTAAAAATATGTAACCAATACAATTTTTCTTACAAAACCCTCAATTTTGCACAAATTACGTTTCAAGCATCGTACTAAATTATGTTTCATTCAAAAAAAATCTCAAAAATGTAAATGTACTAAATTATGTTTCATTCAAAAAAAAATCTCAAAAAAATGTAATTTGTGAAATCTTCATAGTTTTAAAGAATTACCACCAATTTAAGACGGTATTACTCAAGTTTGAACAGATCTATTACAGTTTTATAAGTGCTTTTTTAAAGCTTAGGAATGCACTAAATTATTATACTTTAGAGATAAAATAGACTATTTCTTTTTGAGAAAATTAAGAAAGATAACAAAAATGTAATACAAAAACCGAAAATTACCAGCTAAAAAAATAATTGATGGATTCGACCGTTACTTGATGGAAGTTCATTTTATCTCACAATAAAACACTGAAAACTTTTGTTTTCTATACTTCCACAAAATTTATTATTTACAACTATGTGACTACAGCTGTTTCGGTAGAGTGACTTTCTCAAGTGATATAATTTACAACGTGTTTGCCTTTTTAAGTCTCTAACTGAAGAGGTTGAGGAGTGGGGAGCTGTTTGTCTCGAGTTGGTCATTCAGAATTATATCTGTATTTTTCAGTTTATTATTATCACAAAAATAGCCAGATACATAAAAAAGAAAGGAATAATACCAGCTTTCAGAACTAACAACAACTTAAGCAAATATATTAAGAACAATAAAAGCCGAAAGAGAAAGCAACTACAGATGGTATGTACAAACTAACTTGTGGTGACTGTCCGAAAACGTACATCGGTGAAACTGGCAGAACTTTTGACAAACGGATAGCAGAACACAAAAGGGCTTTCAACAATAGAAAAACAGACACCTCTACATACGCACTTCACCTTCTAGATCATAATCATTCTTTCAATGAAGAGTTTCAAATTCTGCATATCCAAAATAAAGGCCTTAAGCTATATTTTTTAGAATTTATGGAAATTAATAAACTGAAAAATACAGATATAATTCTGAATGACCAACTCGAGACAAACAGCTCCCCACTCCTCAACCTCTTCAGTTAGAGACTTAAAAAGGCAAACACATTGTAAATTATATCACTTGAGAAAGGCACTCTGCCGAAACTGCTGTAGTCACATAGTTGTAAATAATAAATTGTGTGGAAATAGAAAACAAAAGTTTTCAGTGTTTTATTGTGAGCTAAAAAAATGTTTATATAAAGTGATCAAAATTTTTTTCTGTAAAAATTACCTAAAATACATTTAATAATAAACTTTAACAATAATAAATCTTCAGCAAAAAAAAATTTTTTAGCTCTTATACAGTATGTCTGCGTAACTTGGAACCTATTGATAACTTTTTTATTACCAGTTTTACGAAAAAAAGTTATTCTTTATAAAATACTCTGCATCGTATATAATCTAAGATGCAATCATCAAATATCAAATTTAATGAATTTTATACGAGGTATGTCAAAAAATATGAATTTCACTCAAGAGTAAAGTATCGTTAAATTTCACAATATCGAAAATTGTTATTAATAAAAGTTGTTTGGAATTAAAAATTTGTTTTAGTGTTCAAGTACATCCTCCTAATTAAAATATTGTGAATAATAAAGGCACTTAACTCTTAAGAAAAATTCATATATTTTACATACCTCGTATAAAATTAAAAAAGTTTAATATCTGATGGTTGTATCTTAAGCTCGTGATACACACGCAATCTTTAAGTACGCGGGTTTAAAGATCGCGGACTTACTCGGCTCGCCGTCGGTGATACACGGCAGACTTAAAGTACGCGGTTTTAAAGATCGCGGTCGCCGTCGGTAGCAAAAAATTTAGAAACTGTCCTCGTGGTTAAATTTTTTATTTTCTGTGTACCTAATTTTGCTGAAATCTTATGTTTTTTAGTAGAGTTTGATTATTTTTTTGATCAGGTTTTGTTAAATAGAAGAATAATTTGATTTTTTATAAGTGTGGTAAGCTGTCAAAATCATGATGTGAAGTATAGCACTTGTTTTTGATCTATTTTAATTTAATACAAGGTAGGCATAAACAAACAAAATATCATAGATAAGATGGTAATATTTTCATCAGGAGGATAAAGCAGCCTATAAATAATTAGGTTTACTCAAAAACAAATAATCAAAATAATTTAGTATAGCTTAAAATAGTGTTTTACGGTTTTCTCAAAACTTATAAAATGTAACTTGTCTCCTTTCAATAATAAACGATTGAATTATTTCTAGGCAATTTGCTTAATTAGTGAAAATATAAGTGTAACTTTAAACGCAATAACATGATGGCTCGAGGCTCGTGGCAGTGATACACGTACGGGTTACGAGTAAGATTTCAAACTTGTTGGATCGACGGCGTACTTACTCGGCGGACTTAAAGTACGCGTACTTGCGGTGATACACGCGCGAAAACGGTCGCGAGCCGTAAGTTCGCGTACTTACTCGCGTGTGTATCACCCCTTTTAGATTTTAATGAAAATAGTTTCTGTCCTTGTGGAATCGGTACTCACCGGAGGGACCGCAGACGTTCGGATACAATTAGCGTCTCTTTGTAAAGACAATGACGTCGACTTTGCAAAGTAACAAGACACTTACTCAACACACACACTACACATTACACCTGAGTTAGTGATAAGTTATACAATTACGTGGCTAAAGGTTCTAGTTCTAAACCAAGGCCAGAATCAGAGAAAAAGAATCCTAGATTTTAGACCAGGGAGAGCATTATATGAAGAATAACTTTTTTTCGTAAAAGTGATAATAAAATAGTTATCATAATTGTAATAAAATGATGATGAGTATCCGTAATTTGAGAAAAAATTGAAAAATTTTTTCGATTAGAATAATGAAATTGTATATTTAAACATAGTTTTTAATTTCAAACAACTTTTCATAATGCATTTTTTGATATTCTGAAATATAAAGTACATTACTCTTTAACGAGATTTATATTTTTGACATAACTCGTATAAAATTGATAAAATTTGATATTTGATGGTTGAGTTTTAGATTTTTGACTATCCAGAGCATTTTATGAAGAATAACTTTTTTTCGTAAAATTGATAAATAAAAAAGTTTTCCATGTGGTTCCTAGCTACGCAGACATACTGTATAAGAGCTTCTGTATAAGAATTTTCAAGTTGCAATGCCATATTCGGATTCAGTATAATCAAAAACAAAATAAAAACATATTTGATCAAAGTAAAATGATGAATTTAACGATATTTTTAAAATCATTAATACAAAACAATTGTTATTGTTTAAACAATTAGCGGCCAAATCCGCGAGTAGAACTTTTTACTTTGACATGTATATAAACTAACAAAAAAAGTTTTAGAAAAATATAAGCTTGTTTGAATTTTTCCGAAACAATGCATGTTTTCGTTCTAATTGCACTCCCCTAATACAGTAGATGATTAAACCGAAGTGATGGTATCTACTCGTAAAATAGCGCAACAGAAAAATGGATGGGAGAACAGTACGCTGCAATACTCTAATCTACTCAAATGTTTCTGACTTCCTCCTATTTTATCGTATCTCCCTCCAATTTTATTTAATTGTATTTAATTTTATTTATTTTTATATAATTTTGTTTAATTTTATTTAATTTTATTTAACTTTATTTTATTTTATTTTATTGTCGATTCTCAAGTTGTTATAAAAAATATATTATAAAAAAAATGTATATGTATATTTTTCGAATGACGCTAAATAGGTTTTTTATGCAAAACGGTAAATAGGCTTTGCATACAATTTTATTAAACATTTTAAAAACAATAATTTTATTCAAACTAGATCGCTTCCGTGTTAGATAAAAGTGTACTTTAAATACTACTTCGGATTATACAATAGTACAATCACTGCTATTAGGTCTGGATCCCGCGTATGAAAAAAAAGTTGATTAATAGCAAGCTGAAAATTTGTTAATAGCTTAAGGGTGTCTAGTCGGATAAACTTTGATATATGGGGACACTGAAACAGGGGCAGTTTTAATTGTGGAACAGGTTAAAAATTTGGAACGGCCAGACCACGAAAACGGCACATTTATTTTGTCCGACAGAATAGACTTAAACTCTCCGAACAGAGATTAAACTCACATGCAAAAATTAGACTGCTATTTATCACCTGTCATAATTCCTGTCATTTGACATATTCTACATGTTCCACTCATTAAAACGCCCATTTGGTGATAAACAGCAATCTGATTTTTGCATGAGAGTTTAATCTCTGTTCGGAGAGTTTAAGTCTATTCTGTCGGACAAAATACATGTGCCGTTTTCGTGGTATGACCGTTCCAAATTTTTAACCTGTTCCACAATTAAAACTGCCCCTGTTCCAGTGTTTCCATATACCAAAGTTTGTCCGACTAGACACCCTTAAGCTATTAACAAATTTTCAGCTTGCTATTAATCAACTTTTTTTTCATACGCGGGATCCAGACCTATATATTAGTATGATAGAATTGATTAAAAAAATGACATATCCCAGACATCCAAAGTGAAAGTTATCCTCCAAGACTAAATTGTTCTATAAATATGGTCCATATAATGTTCAGAAAAAAGTCACATCTTTTTGAACGTCGGGTTTGGGGGGGAGATGGGGGACAAGTCGGTAAATTCGTAGTTTTTTGCGATTTTCGGCAATATTTCTAAAACTATGAGGTTTAGCATGAACAACCTTCTATACAAAAATATTCTACATTATATTTAAAGTAAAAAAGGTCCTATACATAATCCTTCTAAAATGAACGGTTCCAAGGTTACGGAGGTAGTATAGTATAATTGGTTCAAAAAAAGGCCTAACCCAGACATCCAAAGTTAAACTTTTCCTCCAACACCAAATTGTTCTATATGGTCCACATATTGTTCAGTAAAAAGTTACACCATTCTGAGCGTCCGGTTTGGGGGGGAGATGGGGGAGAAGTCGGTAAATTAGTAGTTTCTTTACGTTTTTCGTCAATATTTCTAAAACTATGTTTAAGCGTAAACAATGTGCTATACAAACACGTTCTACATAAAATTTAAAACAAAAATAGTTCTATCCATAATTGTTACAAAATCAACGGTTCCAGAGTTACGGAGGGTGAAATGTGGAGGTTTCGACACTTTTTATATTCTTTGGGCAATTGATGATGATTTTGGGTGGTGAGGTTGACGTTTCTTCAAGTGCTTATCACTAACATACCATCGGCCATTGAAATAGCAAATCCTATTAAAGAAAATTTCCTTCAATCAGTAAAAATATTATAAATTGCCCAAAAAATATAAAAAGTATCGAAAACCTCCACTTTTAACCCTCCGTAACTCTGGAATCGTTGATTTTATAACAATTATGTATAGGACCTTTTTGTTTTAAATTTGATGTAGAACATTTTTATATAGAACATTGTTTACGCTAAAACATATTTTTAGAAATATTGACGAAAAACGTAAAAAAACTACTAATTTTCTCCCTCATGTCTCCCCCAAAACGGACGCTCAAAATGGTGTAACTTTTTACTGAACAATATCTGGACCATATAAAACAATTTGGTGTTGGAGAAAACTTTTACTTTTAATGTCTGGGTTAGGCCTTTTTTGGACCAATTATACTATACGACCTCCGTAACTTTGGAATCATTAATTTTAAAGGATTATGCATAGGGCCTTTTTTGTTTCAAATTTAATGTAGAACATTTTTGTATAGAAGGTTGTTCATGCTAAACTGCATAGTTTTAGAAATATTGACGAAAAACTTAAAAAACTACGAATTTACCTATTTATCCCCCTCTCCCCCCCCCCTACTCCGATGCTCAAAATGGTGTGACTTTTTTCTGAACATTATGTGGACCATATAGAACAATTTGGTGTTGGAGGATAACTTTCACTTTGGATGTGTGGGTTTGGATCTAGTTATACCATACTATATATGTTTCGCTAAAATTCAAAGAGGAAACTCAAATTCAAAAATCAAAATACATATTTTGTTGTAACGGAAATTATTTTTTAAGCCATAATTTTATGCCTGAAATTTAAATTCGGTCTTGACGGTCCAGTTAGCTGGGGCTCAGTCGATCGACAAGTTTAGTGGATTTGCGATTTGCGGTCGCTGGTTCGAGCCTCAGCTAGGTCATGAAATTTATAAAAGGCCAACGCCGTAGTATAAAACTCAATAGAGTCTACGGCTTGGTCTGGAATAAACTGGCGTCTGATCGACCTATGGAGGAGCGGTACGGGAAGGGATAAGGGCTTCCGGCTTGGTGATACTCCTCCATAGATCCCTACCGAAGGGCGTTGACGCCTAAGAACGGTGTATACATACATTTAAATATTTTGGATTAACGTTTATATATAAAAAATCAAATCTTGCCTAAGCTTGACAAGAAGAAATAAAAATGTAAAAAGATACTTATTTAGATTGCTATATCTGCAATTATAGCATATAGTCCGTTCGCTGACGGTAAAATATTGCAAAACCTCTAAATGTTAAAGAACCGCTTGGATTGACATGAAATTTGGCATACACAAAACTTACAAGTCAAAGAAACAAGTGATATTGTGCCGATGTGTGCTTTTGCCCTGGGGTGAGTTTCACCCCTTCCGGGGGTGAAAAAATATACTTCCAAAATAAGTCCGGAAGTGGATAAACTGACAAATTTTAAGCAACTTTTGTCCTATAGAGTTTTTTCACTAAGTCAATACTTTTCGAGTTATTCCAGAGTGAATATTTTCATTTTTGAACAAAAGAACCACGTTTTTAGACGGTCTTCGCAAATAACTCAAAAAATTGGGGGTTTGGTGGAAAAAACATTATTACCAAAAATATAGCCTGTTAAAAAAGTGAAAAAATGGTGTATGTATTAGGTCTCTAGACCTAGCAGAAGCAGAGTTATTGCTAATGAATAATAGGTTCATATTCGTCAAATTCCAAATCGAAGCCTTGTAATCAATAAACAGTACTTGTGCTGGAATACTGTATTCATAGCAATTGATCAGGATTTGTTTCATCATAAAAATGTTACCGGTTGTTAATATTCCCCTATGAAATCCTTCATGGTATTCTTCTAGATCCTTCTCCACATATTTTTCTAGTCGATTTTTGATTAATATAGCGAACACCTTGTATATTACCTCTAACAATATATGGGCATTATAATGGACTTGTTCCAATCTTGTGGCATGTCTTCAGCGCTCCATACTTCTACTATTAACTTACTAATTTGGTTTCGTAAGGCCTCTTCTCCGTGTTGTAAGTTCTCTGCCAGAGTGCCACTCTCATCGGGGTTTTTGTGACTTTTCGTTTCTTTTTTATTACTTTTTCAATTTCTTCTTTTGTGGGATTTGAGATTTCCTCTCCTACTATTTGGTGTTCTTTCCATCTTTCATGTAACTGTTCTTCGTACACACCAGGCTTTCTTGCTTATCTTTTGCACTCATAGTTCTTCCCTGGTACTCAGTTTTAATGTATTTTACCTCTTTGTAGAAATTTTTTCGGTGCCACCCAAAAAGCCCGACAGCCAAAATCCCGACGGCCAAAACACCGACACGCCAGAATCCCGACACTCCAGAATCCCGACAGGCCAAAATCCGACATGCAACAATCCTCGCATAAGTAAAAATTCCGACTTTTGTTTAATACTTTTAATACAAAATACTTTTGTTTAGTAACAAAAAATAAAAACAGATGGCCATAAACAAAAAACAAGAAATAAATGTAATTATATGTTAAAAAGAAACTTATCAAACCTGTCGGGATTCTGGCCTGTCGGGATTTTGGCCTGTCGGGATTCTGGCGTGTCGGGATTTTGGCCGTCGGGATTGTGGCTGTCGGGATTTTGGCTGTCGAGATTTTGGGGTAGACCCAAATTTTTTATATCATTTTTGTTATAGTTGTCTTCAATACGTTTTACTTTATCCTCGATATACTTCCTTTCCCGTGCTCTTAGAATTTTCTTTACTTTCCTTCGTTTCTCCCCATACTTTACTAGGTCGCTTTGTTTTTGTGGTTGCAGACTTTTTAAGATTAAAAAAGATGATAAAAGTATTAGTAATTTCATCAGAGACAAAGACATAACGGGACAAAGGCACTAAGTAACTGCACTTCAGATATACAGAAAAAATTAATTAAATGATCTCATTAAGATCATATGAAAAGCTTAACCAGAAAACTCTAATTAAGTTAATTAGACCATAAACTTTCCTAGTATAAATGGATATTAAAAGTTGCCGTAGCGGTTATAAAAAGTTTGAAGATTTTTTAAGCAAATTTTAACAAAATTATGTGCAAGTGAAATGAACTTAACTAAAAATACAATTTTCAAATACCACAAGCAACTCCGACTAATTGGAAAAAATAAACCAGAATTGCCTTAATGGCACAAACTTCGGCAGTAACTATTACCGGTAAATAATTTGCTTTATGTGGCATAATAAAGTTTAATTAGTTGGCTGAAGTGAGAGTATAATAAAGCTTTCGTGAAAATTGATGCTTTTTTAAAATATAATACTAGGGTAGTTTTAATGAGGGGTCGTTAGAGAGCTTCTCGAGCACTGGCGTTTTTCATCCACCATCTATTAGAACAAATTGACACCTAGGTAGAGCAAGCGCTGAAGGCAGAACTAATGGTGGATGATTACAGTGAAGGAGGAGAAATATTTCGATTCACAAGTAAGTGCGGAGTGCTGTACTCTGATTTGAAATGTAAATAAGGCATCCAGTTGTGTTTATTAACATAACCTAAAAAATAAATTCAAGACGAAAAATTTCCTGTGAAGGTCCCGGGCGAAGTGATATTGTAATCTTATATCATATAAACTATTTAAATCTCATATTCTCCTCGCTTTTCGTTTTTTTTATTAGACATTATTAGTATCATAATGGCAATTAATATATCTTTGTAGTGTACACTTATAGAAATAGGCTAGCGGCAGACACCCCAAAAATTACCAGGTACTGACCAAGGAGATGTGAATGGCCAATTTTAGACATACTGTATGTTTTTGGCAGTGCTGAAAACGAAAATGAGATTTATTTTGAATTTCATGTGGGGGAACATTGTCAAAATTGCAATTTTACCCTAAAAATAAATAAAAAAATCATATTTTTTGCGTTTACCTCGCTACAATTCTGTTCCATTTTAATATTTTTTTCTGAAATACAGTATATATCTCTAATATTTCTGAAGCTGAAGACAACGGTACATATTTCAAGCTTTAATTCTTATTCTGATAAAGGTTATGAATTTTTCAAAGGAGAATGTGCGGATTTGTGCATTGCAAAGTTTAATCGCAAAAGTTGAGTCGCGAAATTTAAAATTTAGCCTTTTAATCACGTTTATGTTAAAATAGAGAGTACAAAGAAGTTTTCTGGAAAATTTTAGATCAAAGTGCAGCTTTTATTATCTATATTAGAAATCGCCAATTTAACGCTTATTTTTCGAGATATTGACCATGGGTGGTGAATGGCTAATTTTGATCGTGCTGAAAACGAAAATGAAATTTATTTTAAATTTTAGGTGGGGGAATATTGTCAAAATCGCAATTTTACCATAAAAATAAAAAAAAGTGAAATCACGTTTTTTGCGTTTAACTTGCTACAACTCTGGTCCATTTCAATATTTTTTTCTTAGGTTTCTACACTATATGTTGCACACATTTTTGAAGAGAATGGCATCTGTTTTAAGATTGTAGTCTTATTCTAGTAAAAGTTATGATTTTTTTAGTACAAGGTTCAGATTCGTGAATTGCAAAGTTTAATCGCAAAAGTTGAGTGGAAAAATTTAAAATTTATCTTATTAATCACATTTATGTTAAAACATAGAGTACAAAGAAGTTTTCTGGAAAGTTTTAGTTACAAATGTTTAACAAAAAACATCCCCAAATTAACGCTTATTTTTCGATATACTGACCATGGACGGCGATTGGCTAATTTTGGTCTTATTTTATGTTTTCGATGGTGCTGACAATGAAAAAGAGGTTTATTTTGAATTTTATGTGAGGGAACATTGTCAAAATCGCAATTTTAACACATTCACGGTCATGACTGCATATGAAGTCTTCTTACTCCATAAGAATACGTGTATACAATGACAGCGTGTCCGTGAATATGTTAACCTAGAAATGAAAAAAAAAAGTGGTCACGAATTTTACTCGCTACAACTCTGCTCCATTTTATTATTTTTTCTAAAATTTCTACAGCATATATATCTCATCTTTGTGAAGACTATGAAAGCATCTGTAGTCTTTCAGTCTTTTCTTCATAAAAGTTATAAATTTTTAAAAATCAAAGATACAGATTCGTGAATTGCAAAGTTAAATCGCAAAAATTAAGTGACAAAATTTAAAATTTATCTATTTTATTAGTTTATGTTAAACCATAGAGTTCAAAGAAGTTTTATGGGGAGTTTTAGGTCTAGATGTGTTATAGAAAAAATATGGTGCAACTTTTAATTTTAAGAAAAACGTGGTTTAATTGCTTTTTATTTTTAGGGCAAAATTGCGATTTTGACAATGTTCTCCCACCTAAAATTCAAAAAAACTTGATTTTCGTTTTCAGCACCATCAAAAACATAAAGTAAGAGCAAAATTAGCCATTCACCAGCCATGATCAGAATCTCGAAATATTAACGTTATTTTGGGGATTTATAACGTAGATGTTAAAATTTGTACCATTTGTTTTCTATAAAACATTTTAATCCAAAACTTTCCAGAAAACTTCTTTGAACTCATGTTTTATTTTTGAATTTGATTTAAAATCTATATTTCAAATTTTGTCAGTCAAATTTTGCAATTAAACTTTGCAATTCACGAATCTGCGCCTTGTACTTTAAAAGATTCATAACTTTTACTAGAATAAGACTAAAAGCTTAAAGCAGAAACCAAGGCGGATATAAAAGGTTTGTTCCAACCCGTCACAAAAACCGTTCTTGAACGGTTATGAGTATGCGCAGTAAAGAAAAATGTGTTACTGCGCATAATTATTCGTTACTGCGCATGCGCGTACGATTCAAGAACTGTTTTGTATCGAGTTGAAACAAACCTATTGTGTACAAACTTTAGAAAAAAAATATTAAAATGGACCAGAGTTGTAGCGAGCTAAACGCAAAAAAAACGTGATTTTATTTTTTATTTTATTTTTAGGGTACAATTGCAATTTTGAGAATATTCCCCCACCTAAAATTTCAAATGAAATTCATTTTTGTTTTCATCGCGGTCAAAAACACAATCTAAAACCAAAATTAGCCATTCACTACCCGAGGTCAATATCTCGAAAAATAAGCGTTATATTGGGGATTTCTAATATCGACATTAAAAGTTCTATAAACATTTTGATCTGAAACTTACCAAAAAACTTTTTTGTACTCTCTATTTTAACATAAATGTGATTAAGAAGCTAAATTTTAAACTTCGTCACACAACTTTTGCGATTAAACTTTGCAATGCACAAATCCGCACCTTTTCCTTTGAAAAATTCATAACCTTTATGAGGATAAAAATAAAAGCTTGAAACAGGTACCGCTGTCTTCAGAAATGTTCAGAGCTATATACTGTAAAAATTTCAAAACAAAATATTAAAATGGAACAGAGTTGTAGCGAGGTAAAAGCAAAAAAACGTGATTTTATTTTTTTATTATTTTTGGTGTAAAATTGCGATTTTGACAATGTTTCCCCTCATGAAATTCAAAATAAACTTCATTTTCGTTTTCAGCACCATCAAAAACATACAGTATGACTAAAATTAGCCATTCACCTCTCCATGGTCAGTATCTCGAGAAACAAGCGTTTTTTGGGGGTGTTCCGCTCGTCTAAAATACAATATGGGAGGTTCTAAGTAATACCGTCATCATCAATTAACCAATCGCGTCCACTGCTGGACATGGGCCTCCTTCAGTTCTTTCCAGTGTTCTCTAAATTGTGCCGCTTGTAGCAAGTTTTCCGCTACTCTTTTTACGTCGTCACCGTCGGTCCGTCTAGTCGGTGGTCGTCCTCGGCATCTTTTATAGGTTCTGGGCCTCGATTCCTTAATTCGCTTTGCCCACCGTCCATCTTGCGTTCTAGCTAAGTGACCTGTCCAATTTCAATAAAGCATCGTACTTTGTTCGATGACGTCTTGAACTCCTAATATTTGCCTGATTTGTTGGTTTGTTATGTGGTCTCGAAGGCTCACGTCCAGCATTGCACATTTTATGACTCGCTGTGTAACTGTGGGTTTATTTGCGGATTTTTGCGTCAGTGTTACTAAGTAATATCTTCCCTTCCTCTTCTTTAGGTGCCGTCTTCTTAGCGAAGGTTGTCGATGACTTCTGCAAAGTCTTCCCCATTTTGGGCTCTTCTTATTAAACTTTGAAAGTCTAATCCTGCCCATTCTTTGATGTTGCGTAGCCCGTGCCGGATAGACGATAATTTTATGACAATTTCTGTGAGTTCACGTTCTCTATTCATGCCCCTTAAAACTTCTTCTTTTCTAACGTGGTCGGTCCATGGAGTTTTCAGCATACGACGAAATACTCACATCTTAAAGCTCTGTAACCGTCGTAACGAGCTGACTGCTAACGTCCAAGCTTCCAAGCTGTGTAATAGTACACTATATAAATAACACTAAGTAATATCATCATCATCAACCCGTACTCGTCCACTCCTGGACATAGGTCTCCCACAGCTCTTTCCATCTTTCTCTGTTTTGTGCGGCTTGCATCCAGTTGCCGACAATACGCTTCAGATCGTGAGCCCATCTGGTTGGTGGTCGTCCTCTGCTCCGTAGTGCTTCTTCTCGTGGCCTCCACTCGACAATCTTCTTCTTCTTCACGTGCCATCTCCGCGACGGAGGTTGGCAATCATTATGGCTATTCTGATCTTAGATGCTGCTGCTCTGAATAGGTCGGTTGATGTGCATCCGTACCATTCCTTCAAGTTACGCAACCACGAGATTCGTCTCCCTCCTACACTTTTTTGCCCTGGATTTTCCCCTGTATAATCAACTGAAGTATGTTGTATCTCTCATTACGCATAACATGCCCCAGGTACTGCAGCTTTCGTGTCTTGATGGTTTCCAATATTTCCAGTCTTTTGTTGACTCTTCTCATGACTTCGTTGTTTGTTATATGCTCGGTTCATGATATTGTCAGGATTCTTCTATACACCCACAGTTCAAATGTTCCCAACTTTTTAGTAGTCGATGCATTAAGTGTCCATGCTTCTATCCCGTAAAGCAGAGTCGAGAAAATATAGCACCTTGCCAGCCTAACTCTCAAGTCTAATTTCAGTTCTCTTGCACAAAGTACCTTTCTCATTTTATTGAAGTTTTTCTTGCTTTCTCTATTCGAACTTTGATTTCTTTGGAATAATCGTTTTTGTGATTAATTGTTGTGCCAAGATAGTTGTAGTTTTCTACTTGTTCTAAAGTTTTACCTTTAATTGTCAGGCTTTCATCATTATTTTGGGTTTTTGATATCCTCATAAATTTAGTTTTCTTGATGTTTATTGATAATCCATATTATTCGCCATACTCAACTATCTTGTTCATTAGCTTTTGGAGGTCTTTAAGGTTGTCTGCTATTATGATAGTATCGTCCGCATATCTAATGTTGTTAATTGGCGTTCCATTTACCTTTATTCCTGCTGTTTCTCCCTCAAGAGCTCTTTTCATAATTTCTTCAGAGTATGCATTGAATAGTAGTGGTGATAATACACACCCCACCCCTGTCGCACTCCTCTTTTAATTTCGAACTCTTCTGATGTGTGTCCGTTAATCCTTATATGCGCCTGCTGTTTATAATATAGATTTGTTATAATTCGAAGGTCATTGTATTGTAATTGTTTTGCTTTGAGGACGTCCATTAGCTGTTTGTGGCGGACTTTATCGAAAGCCTTGTTGTAATCTATGAAACATATCCTGGTTCACGTCCAAGCATCTCTGGATTAGTACGTTGAATGCAAAGAGAGCTTCACAGGTACCTACGCCTCTACGGAATCCAAATTGGGTTTCTTCAATATCCATATCAAGTGTTTGGT
The DNA here is from genome assembly GCF_917563875.1 of Diabrotica virgifera virgifera. NCBI lineage: Eukaryota > Metazoa > Arthropoda > Insecta > Coleoptera > Chrysomelidae > Diabrotica > Diabrotica virgifera. The sequence continues at coordinate 184,618,978 of NC_065447.1, read as the reverse complement.
AAATGCGTTTATATCGACAATACGTTTAAGTAATATACTAATATACTAAGTAATATACTGGAGAGTAATACAAAGGACTGTCTCGGTACACAATGTTCACGGCAATAACTTATCGAGTTCTCGATCAGCAAAGGCTGAGTTACACAATGCTAGTAAAGCAGCGTTTAGACACAGCGATAAATCGCAGCAACTTATCGATATCAATCGAGTTGCTTCAATTTATCCTTGTGTGTAAGCGGTACATCGCAGCGATTTATCGGAATTGGAACTGGATTGGAGTTGGTATCGGATTGCATCGATTTATTGTAACGATCGAGTTGTTTCAGTTCATAATCAATCGCAACAATTTATCACAGCGTCTAAACAGCTTTAAAAGAATCAGTAAATTGCAGCAATTTATCGTCACAATAAATTGCTGCGATTTATCGCGGCGTCTAAACACCACTTAACTCGTACGAGTTACTGGTGCGACTACTGGAGACGAGTGTTTGACAGAGATAGTGGCATCTACATCCTAAAATCGTTTTAATACAGAGTGAGTTTTATGTATGGAAACCCTCAATTATCTCGGAAAGGGCTTTACGATTTTTATAAATTTTGGTGGGTAAGGGTTTTCTAACGCGGCCGACAGTATAGTGCTAATTACATTGTTGTCAGATTTTCCGTTTTTCTGGAAATTCAATGAACTTTCTTATTTCAAATGGAACACCCTGTATATTTTTTGCTTTTTGAAGTCCTTAAGAAATAATAATTATTTTTCTAGACTTCCAATGTAATACTGCCTATACCTAAATGCCATAACTTCGGAGTTTTTGCTATATTTATTTAAAAAAAAAATTAAACAAATTATAAAAATAAATGTTTTCGGCCCGGCTATATAGTTTTAGGTTCTTTGTATCATTGGGAACAAAAAAGTTTTTTGTAATTTTTCTCTAAAATAATCGTTTCCGAGTTATAAACAATTTAAACTGAAAAAAATCGAATAATAACGATTTTCAAGGTTCAAAAACACAAATAAAATGTATTATTTTTGAAACTTAGAAGTAACTAAATTCAAGTTCAAGCCTTATTTTATCAGTTACCAATAAGTAATTTGAGCTTGTTTCATTTTAGAACATTGTTTTTTAGTTGTTAATGCAGCCCGATTTCCCGTGCCCGTCCTCTCATATTATGCACTTCATTAACAATTAAAAAGCAATGTTTTAGAATAAAACGACCAAAAAATCTTATGGCAAGATATTACAAGAAGAGTTGACCTTGAATTTAGGTACTTCGTAATTTCAAAAATTATATTATTTACTTGTGTTTTTGAACCTTGAAAATCGTCAAAATTCGATTCTTTTCAGTTTTAAATTGTTTATTACTCGAAAACGATTAAATTAAGAGAAAAATTACAAACAACATTTTTTGTTCCCAATGATCCAAAGAACGTAAAATAATGTCTACCAACCCGGGCCAATAAAATTGATTTTTATAATTTGTTTAATTTTTTTTTTAATAAATGTAGCAATAACTCCGAAATTATGGAATTTAGGTATAGGGAATATAACATGAAAAATAATCAGTATTTCTTTAGTACTTCAAAACGCAAAAATATACAGGGTATTCCATTTGAAATAAGAAAGTTCATTAGATTTTCAGAAAAACGAAACATCTGACAATAATGTAATTAGCACTATAATATCGGTCGCATTAGAAAACCCCCTACGTACCAAATAAAAATCTTGCAAGCCGTTTTCGAGATAATTGAGTGTTTCCATACATAAAACTCACTCTGTATGTATGCAGATGCCCCTAAGGAGACTTCTTGACACCTCAACTAATCACTGGTGTCAGCTACGAGATTTCAGTTTCTCCAAGACTTGTGTTATGGGAAAATTTGGACCAGTCACGAGTCAGAGATTTTCGATTTGGCACTTGAACAGCTGGTCATCATTCTTTATCAATTTATTAGACAAATAATAAATAATTTGGGTAAAATAATAATTTAGAATGGTACTTATGTGTTTATTTCATTTTAGGCTTTTTCTGACCATTTGTTAAATATGTGTACGTTTGATGGGTAATATTGATGATACATACTGGCATGAACACTTGCAAGCAGGGCTGCTTCATCTATTAGGCAATATAGGCAGTTGCCTAGGGCGGCACATTATGAGAGGGCGGCAAAAATACTATACAAAAAATATTTGTATATAAAAATTATGAATCTAGGTTCTGTCATTAAAGAGTATCTCTTTCAAATTACTTTACCGCAAGGAAGCCAAAAAATTGTGCCCAAATAAAACATATAAGGAAATAAGAAAGAGAAATTCAATTTGACGAGGAGACCGATGATGAACTAAACTTTTCAGCTAGGGATGAGATGAAAATCCACATATTCTATGTTATAATCGACACTCTGATAAGAGACCTGAATAGACGTCTGGAATCTTATCAACTAATTTATTAACGTTTTTGTATTATTAACAGATTTGCCAAAATTAAGCAATGAAGAAATTATTAAAGACGCTGAAAATCTGCGTGAAAATACAAAATAAAGACGACGAAGATACATCATTCATACATGAATGTGTTCACCTAAAGGGTCATTGGGATACCACAATAAAATCACCAATTGATATATGCTAATATTTAAAGAAGAGTTAGTGCAGTCACTGAAGGTGGATATGAGCTATTACCTCCGATTTCGTTGAACCTCCATCGATTTGCATGAAAATTGGTGAGTGGTTAGAGGATATCTCAAGGAACAAAGGTTATATGGTGTCAACTTGCGCTTTTACCCTGGGGGTGGATGCCACCCCTTCTCGGGACTGAAGACTATTTTATTAGAAATATCCCCTGAAAATTATAAATTTTATTAGAAATTCGATAGAGGGACAAATTCTAAGCAAAATTTGTTAGATAAAGTTATTAAAATAAATCAATACTTTTTGAGTCATTAAAGATCAAAGATTTTAATTTTTGTGAGAAAAATGCATGTTGTTGCCGATTTTTCATAAATAACTCAAAAACTATAAGATTTTACAAAATAGTTATTACTACCAAAATTAAAGCTAATAGAAAACGAAATAAACTCCGTACTGGAAAAACCTTTTAATGTTAACTAAAAGTGAATTATAGGTAACTGAATGTATATTTTTTCGGCGAGTACCCAAATCTATGTATTCAAGTTTATATAACGGGAAAATGATGCATTTTATAACACAACCTTATAAAACATTTGTCAAAGTACTTAGAAATATCTATCAAATGAGTCCTCGAGCAAGTTGATAGCATTAAAATTTATGCACCAAATATTTTTCAAAATTTATCTTTAAAAATTTTTTCCAAAAAGCTATTGTTTTTTTTTTAATAACTCCGTTAATTTTTACGATATCAGGTTTGCCTAAAAACCATTTGAAAGTTAATTTTAATGGCTATTAAACCCCGTTGAATTTAATCTTTTAAACCCCTTACTTTTTTTGAAATAAAAGGTTAAATGGCCCCGGTTACATGGTTCTCGCAGCAAAATTTAAGTTTTAAACGTTTCTATCCCGGTTATTTTTTACCCTACAGAAGTAGTAAAAAGGTAAAATATTTGATTCAGAAAAAACTAAAATTTGGTTATACATATATCACTTTTTACGTATATTGAGTATTTTTGGAGTTAAGTATTATTAAAAGAAAATGAAAACTACGATAATTTTAAAAATTCTGTTTTTTAAATTACATCTTTTTTTTCAAAAATATGCAGTCTAAACCGCTAAAAATTGTTGAAATCATTACTTATGCTAATATAAAGAAATTCTATGGATTACTATAAATTTTGATTTTTGTGGAAATGGCGTATGTTTTATTTTTCACGTTTTCCTAAAAAGTTCTAAAGGGTTCTCTTATTTTCATCATAACTTGCTTAATTGTGATGCTATTAACTTCTACTAGAGCTCATTTGATAGGTACTCCGAAGTACTTTGACAAGTTCTTAACAGGTATATTTTATAAAATGCATGCTTTTACCGTTATTTAAGCTTGAATACTTAGATTTGAGTACTTGTCGAAAAAATATTCAATTACCCATAACTAACTTTGAATTAACATTAGTTTAGTTTTTTAAGTGCGGAGTGTAGGTATTCAGCTTTTTATTATCTTCAATTTTGGTAAAAATAACTTTTTTGTAAAAGCTTACAGTTTTCGAGTAATACGCGAAAAACAGCTTTAAAACATGCATTTTTACGAAAAAATAAAATCTTTGATCTTTAATAACTCAACAAGTATTGATTTATATTAATAACTTTATATAACAAATTTGGCTTAGAATTTGTCTCTCTATCGATCTATGGTATTATTTCTTTCACCCCCACTTAAAGTGTTAGTTTTCACCACCACGGTAAAAGCGCAAGTTGGCTTCGTGTCATCTTTGTTCCTTGAGGTATCCTCTCACTACTCACCAATTTTCATGAAAATCGATGGAGGTTCAACGAAATCGGAGGTGAAAACCTTTAGTGACTGCACTAAGTGGATTGAAAGATATTTTCCCTAATTTTGACATTGCTTTGCACATTTATTTGTGCTTCCCAGTTACCAACGTGTCCGCTGAAAGGTCATTTTCGAAAATATCAAGAATTAAAATTATTTTCCCATTCAGTATGACGCAAGACCGTGTTAACAATTTGTCGATTTTGTCAAGAACAAAATTTTTTTAAGTCTTTTTTTAAAGATGTATTTTCAATGAAGAATGACAATTTTTTCTATTATAGGTATATAAATATCGTAGTTTAAATCCATTTTTAGTGTATTCTTATTTAAATAAAAATTTCTGCAATTTTGAAGGGCGGCTACTAGAGAATTGCCTAGGGCGTCAATTGACCTAAACGCGGCCCTGCTTGCAATAAGTATGCTACGGGAATATAAAACACCAATTTATACAAAGAGAGTACTGAAAGTCAGTACTCGGTTTTAGTGACCCATACGAGTTCTGAGCCTTGAGTCGCAAGTTCGAGTCTGACTTATCACATCCCTTCCATTTATCTCTGTCCTGGGCTAGTTGTTCTGCTTCGTGTAGTCCTCGGTTAATCAGTATTTTTGTTTGATCAAAATATTTTTGTTTTGATTTTGCTATCGTTCTGATGTATAACTTTGATTCTTCTTCTCTTTTCAATATTTTGCAGCGTTAAGTCTGCCATCCAATGCTTTTTCTCCACTTGATTTTTTTTGCTATTCCAATTATTTCTATAGAGGTTTTTGTGTCAATTTTGAATACTTTCCACATTTCTTCTGGGCTGTCCTGTGTCAGTTTACTAAAATGCTAAATGTTAAAAGTTTACTAAATGCTAATGTTTCCTGATCGGAGTACAAATTTTTGCTGTTATTTTTTCTGTTTCTTTTTCAATCGGCTACGGCTCCACGGGCGAGAAATTGACGCTAGCAGTAGCAGTAAAATGAACTTAAGGTTCCGCGGAACGGAATGGGAATAGCCGAACTGTACCAACTACAGGACTTGTGCGTAGTCGGTTCAGTTCGGCCACTCCCATTCCGTTCCGCGGAACCTTAAGTTCATTTTACTGCTACTGCTAGCGTCAATTTCTCGCCCGTGGAGCCGTAGCCTAAGGTTTTTGGGAACCCAAAATTGGGTGGAAGGTGTTAAATTTTTGTCATTTAATATTATGTATCTCTTTTCAGTTTAACACGATCTCTCATTCTTAATAGAAGCAATTTTTTAATACATGCAAACAATAAAAAGAAATAAGCATTTTCTGATTTTATCGATATTTTCATAAAATAATTTTTTTTCAGGGACGGATCGAGAATGAGGTGTTCAACATTTGTTCGACACATTTGAATCTGGTCAGAATTTTGACGACTATGCATAGTACGGAAAATGATACTGGTAAGTACAATATACGTTTAAAAGTTTATATACGTATAGCAAATACCAATTTAATGATTTTCGATACAAAGATTTTAAAACGATTCTTTATAACGGTATTGGTTAAGGAATTCGTCACAGTCAAATAATGATTAGATAAGTTGGCTGAATAGCAGGTAAGGCTTAAAACACGTAATCGTTTCGGCTAAGCATCTCATCTTCAGGTTGTTTGTTTATTTATTTCGTGTACGGACTACATTGCCCACAAATTTTACAATTGAAGTTAAAACAACTTAAAATAAAAATAAAATACAACACAGTAAAATTTTATAAATAAAATACATTCAAATCACTGTTAAGCAGGCCGCGCACTGAATCGGCATAGAGCGATCGGCTCGGCTAAGAGCAATCGGCAGATTTTGCTATACATGGAAATAAATGAGCCACCGCGCACCGCCTAAGAACGTTCGATAGTCGAACGTTCTTAGGCGGTGCGCGGTGGCTTATTTATTTCCATGTATAGCAAAATCTGCCGATTGTTCTTAGCCGAGCCGATCACTCTATGCCGATTCAGTGCGTGGCCTGCTTTAGTCGATTTCATGGAATAAGTTTTTGACAGTTAATGCTACATCGTATCATTGCCAGTCAGTCTGCATCACAGCTCTCTTTCTGACAGTTTACGAGACTACACTGCAGTAGGTGTCTCCTTGATTGGATCAAATCGCATGAACAGCTATCATCTCCCTCAATGTATCCCCAGGATACCATATTTTGGTTGGATCTTCCGACACATGTACGTAGTCTATTCAGTGTTTTCCATCTTTGCCGGTCAAATAGTGCACCTGGCGGGAGTGCTTCCGAAGTATTTGTGATATTTCCTATTTGCTGTTCTTCCTATATGATAGGTCAAGTAAGTTTTTACGTTATGAGATAATGTCTCGAATGTATCAATGGATGATCTTCTAGATTTAAGTCATTTATATGTAGGAATAAAAATTAAGACATATTGTAAGAAACGAGAAAGTTCATAGACGAACCGGAGTGGAAGATATTATCGAACGTATTCATTCATTCATTCATTAAGCATTACAATCCCTAGGAATTATAGCTAACGCCATGGCGTTTAAAATCCTATTTTTGGCTGAGGTGGATTACTCCTCTGTCATTAACGTTGATGACATATGTAGTTTGATGCCTAAAATGTAGTTTTGACAGTGTCTTCTAGAGCTAGATTAAACAGCTTTGGTGATATTAAATCACCTTGCCCAACTAATGGGTATGGGATTTGTATTTTTGTCTTTAAAAAAGCTTTATTTGAATTTATTTAAGAGATAATTGCATAGTAGAAAGCAAAAATTGCACTGTAGTGTTTTTAATTGTTGAATTTGGCAACACTGATGTGATATTCTCCTCCCAATTGGCTGCACTTTGAATATTTGTAATAGTATAAAGACTACTTTATTCTGTCAGTGTTTGACATTAGTCAGTGTCACTGCCAAGTTTATTCTCTTGTTAATATTGTTTAATTAGGTACAATTTTATGTTGATTAAAACCTTACATCACAGGTTTTACTTAAGCATTTCAATTTAATCAACATAATGGAGAAGTATCTAAGAACCGAAAGGTTCGATGGGGATCCATCTCTGAAATCAACAGCAAAGGAACGGGACCATTGGAAAAAAACTTTTATGAACTTTTTGGCTGCCCAGGTTGTTACCCCCGCTGTTTCTGCTGATGGTTCTGCTGGACCACTCCTTGATATTAATAATATTTAGCTACAACTGTTAATAAATCATATTTCGCCACGAGTATATACCTTGACAAGCGATTGTAAAACTTACAACGAATCCATTCAAACGCTTGATAAAATATACATCAAACCAAATAATATTATTCATGCTCGCCACATGCTAACCACTAGACGACAACAAACAGATGAGACTATCGATTCTTATATACAATCTTGCTGTAGATGCTGATACTAATAAAAATGATACGATCCGTGGAGCTTTTATCGCTGAAATGACGTCCACAAAGATACGATCAAGATTATTAGAGAGTCTGACATTAACTTTGGAAGAGACTTATAATATAGCTATTTCAATGGAAATGGCAGAACTCATCTCTCACGTTTATGCAAGTCAAAATCCAACACTCAGTGCTCTACCTGGTAACTATCAATTTGAGTCACAGAGGTCTCCAACGAATTCTCGGGCAAGAACTGTCCTGCTCGGAAATCCATCTGTAAATCCTGTAATAAAAAGGGGCACTTTGCAAAGATTTGCCGCTCCAAGAGCACTAGTGTATCTACCAATGTATCTGAAGGTTACGATAACTGTACAGCCTGCATTATTGCTGCTACTCCTGCTTCATTGAAGAAAGCTATCGTGCCTGCTTTTATAAAAGGCCTTCGTGCTGACGCCCTTATAGATACGGGTAGCTCTGTCAGTTTTGTTAATGAAGACTTCGCTAACATATGCAAACTCCCTAGGAAGCCATGTACGCAGACTGTTTCTATGGCCTCATTATCGCATTCTTCTCAATTTAAAGGTGTAACTTGTGAAAATATTAAAATTGGTGACCACTCCTATGACAATATTAACTTACTTATAGTTAAAATCTCTGTGCTGATATAATAATTGGTCATGATGTTCTATCTAACGACTCGAGTCTAGAGTTTGAATTTGGAGGACCTAAAGAAGTATTCAAAGTGTGTAGTGTCGTTGAAGCCTCAGTTCCTGCAGTTCCTTTATTTTGTAACCTGACTTCAAATTGTAAACCAGTCGCAGTAAAATCACGCAGGTACAGTGCTGAAGATCAGATTTTTATTAAAAATGAGGTGAAGAAGCTTTTAAACGATGACATTATTGAAGAAAGTCAATCTCCTTGGAGAGCGCAAGTCCTTATCACCAAAAACGAAACTCACAAGAAGCGCCTTGTCATTGATTATTCTCAGACAGTTAATCGATTCACACAACTTGATGCCTATCCACTACCAAATATCGAGGAAATGGTTTTCAAAGTGTCACAATTCACTGTCTTTAGTGCACTAGATTTTCAAAGTGCATACCATCAGGTCCCAATCCTTCCACATAAAAAGCTGTACACAGCTTTTGATGCCGCTGGTAAACTGTACCAATTTCGACGTATTCCGTTTGGTGTTACCAATGGTGTAGCCAGTTTCCAAAGAACAATCGACTGACTCATACGCACAGAAAATCTTGAAGGGACATATGCCTACATTGATGACATAACTTTGTGGCAAGACGAAAGTAGAACATGACAAAAATCTTGAGAACTTTCTGAAAGCCACAAACAAATAAGGCTTGACTCTAAACAAAACGAAGAGCAAATTTAATGAAACAGTAATTAACTTACTTGGTTATACTATAGGCCCAAACCATATCATAAAGCCAGATGGTAGCAGACTAAAATCCTTATTAAAAATGCCTCCACCGAATGACACTGTATCTCTCAGAAGGGTATTGGGTATGTTTTCTCATTATTCAAAATTGATTCCCAACTTTTCCAAAAAGGTCCACACATTAGCTCATGTCAAGAATTTTCCTTTAAACGAAAATGCTTTTTATCATGTTTTGAAAATCTAAAATCTATAGTTGCAAAGTCGTCTGTTCATGCAATCGATGAAAACATGCCATTTGTTGTTGAAACTGATGCTTCAGAACACTCAATTGCTGCTACCTTGAGTCAGGATTCCAGACCCGTTGCTTTCTTTTCAAGATCACTTAACTCTAGTGAGCTGAACCATTCTGCTGTAGAAAAAGAAGCGTACGCTATCGTCGAATCTCTAAAGGAGTGGCGTCATTTTCTTATAGGAAAGCCTTTCACAGTCATCACTGATCAAAGGTCTGTAACATTTATGTTCAACACGAAGCATTCCAGCAAGATTAAAAATGAAAAAAAATACAAAGATGGCAACTTGAATTGGCACCTTATAAATATGATATTGTGTATCGACAAGGGAAAGACAACCAAGCAGCGGATGCTTTATCGCGCATCTGCTCTTGCACTACTACCACGACAGCAGGTGCATCAAAACTCAAGTCACTTCACACAACACTTTGTCATCCAGGGGTAACACGTATGTTTCATTGGATAAAATCAAAGAATTTACCGTTCTCTCTCGATGAAGTCAAGACTATGACTCGTGACTGTCATGTATGTGCTAAAATCAAACCCAGGTATTTTAAAAACGAAGGGCTTTTTCCGGAGCTTATAAAAGCCACATCTCCCTTCGAACGCCTTAGTATCGACTTTAAAGGACCATTGCCTTCGAATACCAATAATCGTTATATTCTTACGGTAATAGATGAGTATTCCAGATTCCCATTTGCTTTTCCATGTAGCGACATTAGTGCCAAAACTGTAGCCAAGAATTTAAATAACTTATTCATGATGTTTGGAATGCCTGCATACATCCATTCCGATAGAGGGACTCAATTTCTATCAGCTGAAGTCAAAGAGTTTCTCAACTCCAGAGGAATTGCAACAAGTAGAACTACTGCCTATAATCCTCAAGAAAATTGTCAAGTGGAAAAGTTGAATTCTACTGTATGGAAAGCTATTCAACTGACCTGTGAATCTCATGAAGCACCCATTGAGACTTGGGAACATATCTACCAAATGTGCTGCATTCCATTCGTTCATTGTTATGTACCGCAACTAACTGTACTCCACATGAAAGAATGTTCGTGCACACACGTAGATCTCCAAATGGGAATACAGTACCGTCATGGCTAACAGAATCAGGACTTGTCTTGATGAAAAGTTTCGATCGGAAAAATAAGTACCAACCTATCGTAGAAGAAGTAGAGGTTATGGAGGCAAATCCTAATTACTCCTTTGTTAAATTGAAAGACGGACGGGAGACCACTGTGTCTAATCGTCATCTGGTTC